>NW_006408523.1:10797091-10815296 GCF_000296735.1 Chrysochloris asiatica | reverse complement strand
TCTCTCATACTTTGGACATATTGTCAGGAGAGAACAGTCACTGGAGAAGGATATCATGCTGGGTAATATGGGGGAGGGGGTCAGAGAAAAAGAGGAAGACCCCCAACGAGATGGATTGGCCAGGTGGCATCATTGATGGTGTCAAGTGTGACAGCAGTGGTGAGGTTGGCCCAGGATCGGACGTTGTTTCGTTCTGCTGTGCGTGGGGTCGCTGTGAGTTGGTTCCAGCTCGATGGCACCTGACAACAGCAACACCAACTATGTAGGATGGAGTCCTGGTGTGGCGCTGTGGGCTAATACATCAGACTGCAAAGTCATTAGAACTGCAAGGTCAGTGGTTCAAGATCACCAGCTACTCCTTGGAAATACTACACAGGGTTGCTGTGAGTCGGAATCAACTCAACCACACTTAACAACAACAACAACAACTATGTAGGATGGCGTTCTGGTGTGGTGCTGTGGGTTAATGCAGTGGACTATAAGGTTGGCGTGAACCTAAAGGTTGGAGAGTCAAGCTCACCAGCTGCTCCTTGGAAACCCTACACAGGGTCATTATGAGTTGGAACCGACTTGATAGCACTTAACAATAAAAACAACAACTATGTAGGTTTTTGTTGTTAAGTGCCGTTGAGTTAGTTCCGACTTGTATTGACCCTGTATAGGATTTCTGAGGCTATAAATCTTTGTGGAAGTATAAAGTCTCATTTTTCTTCTCTGCAGTGGCTAGTGGGCTCAAATCTTGTGGTTCGCAGTCCAGTGCTTATCCTACAGAGCCACCACACTCCCTCTCGTATGCATAAAATTGTTAATGAAACCTAATTTTCTATGTAAACGTTCACCCAAAACACAAACATTTTTTAAGAAAAATAGGCATATGTATTATTTGTGAAGTTGACCCACGACCGGGCAGTGTTTTGTTCTGTTGGCATAGTGTCACTATGAGTCAGTACCGACTTGATGGCACCTAACAACAACAACATCTGTGTGACTATAAGGCACATAGGAAGCATAATTAGGCATCTTCTGTGGCATCACCAGACACCTCATGGAACAGGTCAGTCAGTTGGCATAATATAGTCCATACGGCTATGTTCTACATCCTGGTTTAATGAGGGATATCTGGGGTCATAAATGCTCATGAGCAGCTGTATATGATATAACCATTGGTCTCTATTCATCCATAGCAAAAGAGAATAAAAGAAACCAAAGATGCAAAAAAGAAAAGGACCCTGAGACCAGAAGAACTAGATGGTGCCCAGCTACCACTGTTGACCATTGTAATTAGGATCCTAATAGGTGCACTCTGATAGAGTGGGAGAAAAAGGTGAAACAGAGCCTCACATTAAAAACAAAAACAAAGCCAGACCTATGAGACTGGAGGACTCCTCAAGACTGTTGCATTGGGGTACTCCTTCAAATTTGAACTGAAACTAACCAGTGAGGTTACCTTGTGAATAGATACCAAATTGACTAAAAAAATAATGAATATCCACTATAAGTATGGTGCTCCTTTAAGAACTCATCTATATGAGACCGAGGAATCCTGGTGTGGCACTGTGGGTTAATGCGCTGGACTGCAAAGTCAGTTTGAACCTCAAGGTTGGCGGTTCAAGCTCACCAGCTGCTTCTCAGAAACCCTTCTCGGAGACCCTTCTCAGAAACAGGGTCGCTATGGGTCAGAACTGAATCTACAGCACTTAACAACAACAGCAATATGAGACCAAATGATCAACAATTACTGTAAAACAAAGTTGAGAATGTAAGGGAACAGGGAAACTAGATTAATGAAAATGAAACAACCGCAACAGTAATAATGAGAATTTCTATGTGTTGTGTAGTATATAGGCACTGTCACTGAACAACTTGTGTAGAATTTGTTGAATGGGAACCTAAACTGCTGTGTAAACTTTCACTGAAAACACAATACATTATTACTAAATGAAGGGAAAGAATGTCAGTTTGGAGCTTTGTGATCTTTTAAATAATGATTTCCCTAGAAATGTAGCCCTTTGAATATCCTGAGTCTGCCTGCATAAAATATTAACATCTTATTTTATTGGTATCTACTACCTCAAGTGAGTGTTAAAACTTAAGTCCCTGGATAATCATGGAATTTCAACTTTCCCCTGAGCCAAAGCCAGCTTAGTAGGAAAAGTGTCATTGATGATCATCTTTATGACCAAACCCAGTGTGCTACAGCATTCAGAGATCAGGGAGAGGAAGGGAAATGAGAAAATGAGGCCAAGGAGTGGCAAGTCAGAAGGAAAGGACTCCTTGGGAGTGTGGCATCACAGAAACAAAGAAAAAAGAGTGTCCAGAAAGCGAGAGTGGCTACCTGGGCCAGAGTAGCTACCTGGGCTACTAAGAGGTCGAATGGAAAAAGGACAGAGACGTGGTGAGTGGAAGTGGCAAAAAGTTCGGTGAGGAAATGTAAGCACCCGTTACAGCCAGTTCCTTTGAAACTGTCTGAGAAAGGCGGGAAGAGAAATAGGGTAAATGCGACAAAGGAGGAGGGTCAAGGCAGAGGTTTTTTGTTTGTTTTGTGTTTTGTTTTAATAAATGTTTTATTGTGAATTATGTGGTAGTTTACATGGGAGAACATCAGTTTTACATTCATGCTATCATATATCATTTCATTGCCATAGTTACCATCCCGTCCATGCATCATCACCCAACCAAAGGGTATACCCTGCAAGCCTGCTTACCGCCCCCCTCCCCACAGTCATCAGCACACAGCCCCTCTTCCTCTCTGGATCTCAAGTCCCCAGTCACTCCATCTCTTCATATCATCTTCTCTGCCTCCGTCGCAGGCATCACTGCTTCTCTGGGTAGGGTCCCGCTCTCCGCTCTTCTCCATTGATGGTTCCAGGAAGGCAGAGTTTTGAAAACATATGTATACGCTAATGGAAATACTCCAGAGACAGAATGTTATAATGCAGAAGAGAAAGAGAGAGGTAAGCTACTTGCATGTGTGAGTGAAATCTTGAGAGAGTGGGAGGAATAGAATCCCTAACAGCAATATTACAGCAAACAAGAGGAATGAAGGGCAGGGGGAGACCACAGGCGTGTCTACCAATGTGGAGGTACAAAAACCAAGGAGTTGCAGTTCATGACGATACCTAGGATCAATGTCTAGGAATAAGGATGGGGATGGAGGTTTTGAAAATGTGAGGACAGATCCCATCTGAAATCACAGTTTTGTAAAATAGGAAATGTTAGTGGACTTTAGTAACACAACAGAAAAATTAATTTCCCTTTGTCTTCATCAGATTCTTGAGTCTTAAAGGACAGTTGATGAGTTTGAGTATATTAAGGAGCTCTGGTGGTACAGCGGGTTAATCATTGGTCTTTTAACCAAGAGGTCAATGGTTCAAATCCACCTGCTGCTCTTCAGGAGAGAGATGAGGCAGTCTGCTCCTGTACAGATATACAGTCTCAGGAAGCCTATGGAGGGAGCTGTTAGTTCTACCCTGTCCTGTGGGCTCACTAGGAGTCAGAACTGACTTGATAACGCTGGTTTGGGGTACATTGACTTTTCAGAGGAGTACAAGCTGAGGGCTTTCCTGGGCCTGATACACCCTCACAATGTCAACCCCAGTGTTCACTGCGCACCTGGATGGGGAGAGACACGAGCGAAACAAGGTAAGGGAGCCCTATACTTGGTAGGAAGGCCATTGATCACTTACTCTCATGCCTTTTAGTCCTCTAAGCAGAGGGATACTAGGGTGTCTACAGACACCCTTAGCCGTGTCTAAAACCCTGCTTGACCAGGTAGATAAATGGGAGATATAGCAGTGGGTGATGTTTTTATAGAAATATAAGCATTCGTTTTTTAAAAAGTATTTACTACATTAAATGGGGTTGTTTAAAAATGGCCTGTTCATAAATAAAAAACTATCATTTTTTAAACAGCTTTATTAAACTATAGTTTATATATCATGCAGTTAATCCATTTGAAGTGTAAAATGCAGTGGCTTTTAGTATATTCACAGAGTTGACAATCTATCACTTCAATCTGTTTTAGAATATTTTCATTACCCTACAAAGAAACCCTGGACCCCCATAACAACCACTTCCCGTCTTCCCACAATCCTTCTCGGCCCTAAGCAACTACCAGTCTACTGTCACCTATTCCTAAACAAATGGAGTCAGAATATGTGGAATTTTATTGGCTTCGTTCACTTAGCTCAATATTTCCAAGGTTCAGCCATGTTGTACCATGGATTAATACTTTATTCTTTTATTATTATCCAGCAATGTTCCAGCTTTTGGATATATCATGTTTGACTCATCCACTCATCAGTTGATGGATGTTTGAGTTGTTTACACTTTTAAGTTTTAAAACTTTTAAAAACAATTCAAAATGCAGTTTCTCAGATCACTGCTGCAGTGGGAAACAGCATACGAGACTCACCTTGGCTAAACCCTGAGTTGGTGGCTAGTGCCGACAAGAACCTACCACACCTGCCTCTCCCTATGATTTCATGCCACAGCAATGCCAATTATTAGTAATAATATTCAGTTAAGTCCAAACACTGACTTTAGTGTGTGCCTAACCTTTCTCAACATACTTTTCAATTTAACATCAATCCCTACCCTGAGAAAAATGGCAAACCCGATAAGCCACAGCCTAGCATCTATTGGAACACTTTTTCTTAAAAGCCATGACTCAATGTTGCCTCATTGTGCAAGGTTTTTCTAATATGATAAATTGACCTTCATTGTATAATCAGATAATGACATGAAAAATATTGATTTTGGTTACAGATGATAGTATCATCTCAGAGCCATCTTAATTCCAGGTGCAAGAGGTAAAACTTATTTATTTAACCTCAGTGTAGGACACCTTTCCCCAAAGATATGATGAACAGTGGGTGGAACCCAGTCCCTGAAGTTGATCATCCTCCCAGAAGTCAGCGGAACACCCAGCTTCGGGTCTTCTGTGAGCCACATAGGGCATACTTCTGTTTCTCTCATTAACTTCCGGCCATACCTCCTGCTGATGGGACCTAAGCAGAGAAGAACAATGGGAAACAGGCATTGTCCAGAAAACCAGAAGACCTAAGCCTACTTCTCCAAACCTTGAGCAATGTGCAGATAAGGTTACTGCCAGGGTCAAGCCTCAGTGACCTGGAAAAAGAAAAACAAAAGCGATTGTGTTCTCTGGAAGGTAGAGCTGTGAGTGCGGAGTGTCTAATGTTTTCCAAGCAGGAACGTCGCCACAGCTAATATTTGGATGGACCCATGGTGTGTGGCTGAGGGATTGTCTTTCTCACTGAAGCCTGGGCCTCTCCCAGTGGAGACAGAGGGCCCTTGCTGTTCTCTGTGGAGAGGGGAATTTAGCTGAAGTAAGGCAGGGCTGGCTTCTTTATGCTCTTTTTTTATATATATATAAAAAAAATAATAGAGCTTTGCAAAGAGAGCAAGCAGTTCTAGAAGTAAAGCAAAGGGCAGAGTGGCAGGGCCTGGAGTGTTTGGAAATCCATCTGCTAGAAGGCCCTGTGTAAGCAGAGCCGACTCTGTAATCTGACTACCTCACTTCTCCACCCAGGATTGCAGATTCTTACTTAACCTCTTCAGGTCCAATACCCATCACTGGAAATGATGTGTCCGCTGACCCAAGACTCTCCATGCCGTGGAGCCTTCACTTGTAGAGGAGATGGGGAATGGGAGGAAAATAGTTAATACGGAGATTCCTTAAAGTCTGCATTCCAATGTAATACATGTTCACGAGAAAGATGAGACTTTCTGCTTCTGCAAAAATTTACAGCCTTGGAAACCCTATACAAGGTTACTATGAGTTGGAACTGACCCAATATCACGTAACAACAATATACTAAACTTACCAATGTGCAGTTGTTGTTGTTGTTAAGTGCCCTCGAGTGTTTTCTGACTCATAGTGACTGTGAGAGGGTTTCCAAGGAGTGGCTGGTGGATTCGAACAGCTGACCTTGCAGTAGCAACCCAACACATAATCCACTATGCCATCAGAGCTCCAAATGTGCAGTGGTGGTAGTGGTGATTATGTGTCCTCAGGTTGATTCTGACTCGTATTGACCCTGTATTGGGTTTCCAAGACTATAAATCTTTTTTGTTTTCTTTTAAGTTCTTATTGTGAATTATGTGATAGTTTACATGGGAGAACACAAGTTTTACATTCATCCTATCATATTTCATTTCATTGCAATGATTACAATCCCCTCCATGCATTACCAAACAACCAAAGGGTATACCCCGCAAGCCTGCTCCCCGGCTGTCAAGCACATAGACCCTCTCCCTCCCTGAGTCCAGAATCCCCAGCCACTCCATCTCTCCATGTCATCACCTCTGCCTCCATTTTTGGCATCACTGCTTCTCTGAGTAGGGTCCTGCACTTCTCTTTTCTCACTTGATGGTCCCAGGGACCTCTGCTCCTGGACTTCAAAATCAATCACTCCCCTCCTTTTGTTACAAAACGTCTACCTTTACATGTCTGACCCTCACAGTCAGTCCTGATAGCAATTATTCACTTTTGTACCACAAGAGTCCTATCCCCATCTCCTTTCATCAGCCCTGTCCCAACAGACTGGAAACTGTTGGGGACCTGCCTTGACAGGGAAGTTTGGTTCACGAAGTAGAGAGATCTGGCGGCAAAAGAAATAGAAAAAGAATATACACAAAGATGCAACAAGAGAAAAAAGGAGACACTCCAAGACCAGAGTGGATGCAAGACTGGCAGACAGACCCTGCATGGCAAGCAGCATGGCCCTGCAAACAGTAATGCATGCAGGATTCAATCTGCATTCGTCTTTTATTTCAGGGAGGAATTGTACACAAAGGAAGAAGGTGATTATTAAGACAGGGTACAGAAATGAAATGTGATTAATCGTTCAAAACAGGACACAATGATTTACAGGAACAAATTCTAAAATATACATCGCAAATTGTCTTAATAATCTAACATTCTTAATTTTCCAAAGATTCAAGCAAACTGTTATAAATTACTTTTTAGGCTTAAATCCTAAGGCAGCGACGTGAGGTTTCTCAAGGCTAATTAATATACCTATAGCACTTAATCTCTAATGGGAAAAGATGAAAAGGATTGAAAAGGTCTGAAGAGAGTCAAGCTGTTTCAGCTACCTGGCTTAAGTTTTCAGGAGGAAGGAGGACATCCAAGTTAATGGGTTACACCTGGGGACAGTTTGAAGGTGCTGCTACTATTATTCCTTGAACAATACTCCCAGAATTTACCAATCTACTTTGAGTGAATACCCTGGGCGAATTCTTTCCAGAGCCTCCTTGCGTAATCCCAGCAAACCTGCCTTTGGAACTTTTATGGCCTCAGCTTTAGAAAGGGTTTTGGTTTCAATATGGTACATGGATATCAAGAGCTCATGTATTAAGTTAATATCAAACATAACTGAATAACTTGATAAAGAGCAGTTTGGACATGCTTGCCAGGTGGCCAGAGCTTGTTCCTCAGAGAGATTTGTTCCCAGGACCCTACACACTGGCAACACAGTGGAGACATTAAGAGAGGCACATAAGAAACCATTTTCTCAGAAGTTACAATTACTGGAGTTGGAAGCATAGAATGAATAATAAGATCAAAGAAAATTATACAGAGGTAGCCCACCAGTGAGTTTGCAAAAACCAATGAACGCGGGACGTCAGGATGTCACTTCCTTTGGCCCTCAGGGTCCCTGGCTAGCAATCCTGAGTGGGGCCTTCGTGTTGGATTTTCGTCCATGACACAGGGCCTCAGCATTTCAGTGCTTGCGGTCCCCAACAGGAAACCACTCTGTGGAGATTCTACTTTTCCCCACCCCCTCTGGAACTAGACTCCCTCTTGAAAGCTTGTAAGCCAGTCACTTCTTGCCTTTGTAGCCTCCATATTTTGGGTAGCCAGTGTCTAAGTCCTGGTGTGGTGCTGTGGGTTGACGCATCAGATGGCAAAGTTGTTTAAACTGCAAGGTCAGTGGTTCAAGCTTACCAGCTGCTCCTTGGAAACCCTATACAGGGTCACTATGGGTTGGAATCAACTCGATGCCACTTCACAACAACAATGTATACGTTGCCCATCCCTGTCAATCCTGTGTACCAAGGGGGTGGGAATCATCCTTGCTGTTCCCCCTTTTAAGCTACTACATCCATAAGTATAGGTCAAGTTCATCAAACTGTAGCAGATTACTCTTTTTTGGTAGTGTAGTGGTTACGAATCAGGCTGCTAAACTCAAGGCTGGCAGTTAGAAACTATCAGCTGTTCCGCAGGAGAAAGATGAGGCTTTCTGCTCCCGTAAGGATTTGCAGCCTCAGAAACCCTGTGCAGGGTCGCTATGGGTTGGAAATGACTCTACGGTACTTAACAACAACAACTCTTTTTTTTTCCTCTTCTTTCTTCTAGTCAAGTTCTGATCATCCAGCCATTGAAGTCAGGTCAAGTGGGTACTGTCTGTAAGTATCGGTGTTCTTGTACATCTTCCCTCACTTCATATCAGCTGGGTGCTGCACTCTCCACTATAGTCCTCTGTGGCCATGTCACTGTCTCTGGGCCCAGGAGTCCCCAGGCCAACCAGGTCTCAACCTGAGTTCACAGGAGTCTACTGAACAAGGTTGGAACAGCTCACAATTTCATTGCTGTTTTTCCACTTCCACTTTCTGGTGACCAGTGTGGTCACCAGCCAGACCACATGTTCCAAGGCTATTAATCTTTATGACAAAGCTTGACTCTCACAGAGCCTGGTTGTTCCCTCTGTTCTAAAGTGCAGCTCCTATATGGTCCTATGTGACATACAGTGGCCACCATCCTCAAACTGAGCGCTGTGTAATGAGACTAAGCAACAGTTGTCAATTTCATCTATTCAGTGCCAGATGACCCATGTTCAGCCATAATTCTAGGATGGGAATCTCTCCCTCAACCAAGGGGTGAAGAAGAGGCAATCAAAACCTAAGGTATCCAGTACTATGGGGAGCCATGGAGTTATAAAGTTCTGCTCTGCTCCCCAAGAATTCACAGCATACAGTGAGTGAGAACTTATAAAAAGGTATAATAGTACAAAGGAATAGAAGTATTAAAAAAGCACCCGAATAAAGCAGAAGAAAGAATTATTATTTGGGGGCAGAAAAGGGGAGAGAAAACAGTACACAAAAGGCATTTGTTCACACATGTGTGCTTAACGATTTACTTGTGATTCTACAAGGAATTTGTTGTTGTTGTTGTTAGTGCCGTTGAGTCAGTTCCAACTCACAGTTAACCTATGTAGGGTTTCCGAGGAGTGGTTGGTGAGTTTGAACTGCCAACCTTGTGATTCAAACCAACCTTGAGGCGAGTGCTTATCCTAGGGCACCACACCAGGATTTAGTGATCAGTAAATTCCTGTGGATCTCCTTAACACTTCCCTATCAGCACTTACCATACTAGCTTATTTGGTTGTCCTGCCCACTAGATTATTGACCCTTTCCATGATCAATCTCGAGAAGACTTGAATAAATGGAGAGATTTAGTCCATGTTCCAAGATGGGAAACTTGATTTGCAAAAAGGTAAACATTCCAAATTAACCTACAAGTTGTTAATGTGATTCGATTCAAAATTCTAATGGAATGGTTTTATAATGTGATTCTAGATTTGAATTCCATCTGTCAGAATAAATGCATGAGACTATTCAAGATAAGGTTTAAAATGAAGAACAACATTTTAAATTATAAAGCTGTAATAAAATCTGTAATATAAGATGGTATTCATGTGGCAATAGCTAGATCAATAAACCAGAATGGGAAATTTGGAAGCAAATTTAGGTATGTATGATAATTTAGACATTATAATGGATCTTAAATCAATAGAGGACTGATTGTTTAAGAAATCATATTGGAAAAACTGACTAAGCTTTTGAAAACAGTACACCAAAATTGCTTCTCAACTGGTTCTCTCTCAAAGCCAAAGAGAATTTTCAACAAACGCCAATCAATCCTGTGACTTTACCTATAAGTAAGTACAATGCTCTTTCAAGGTTCGGGGACATTCGCAAATAATAGGGAGAGTGATAGAGAGCCAAATGTGTCTTCTAGATATTAGTCCACCCATCTGCCTATTTAATAAGCCAAGAAATCTTCTGTCTTGTTGGATAGGTCTTCTGTTGACCGTATGGGAGTATGTACAGTAAGTCAGAAGCCACCTCCTCACACCCTTTACATGGAGGCTGTAAAGGGTAAATTTTCAAGCTCCAGCAGCTGAATCAACACTTGCAAAGTGGCTGGTCCTTCAGCTCACAAGATCACTTATCCTACTGTAGGATTCCCAAGGGAGAACAAAATCAATCGAGGACAGATGCCCTTACAATGAATTGGAATTCACTTGCAGGTGCTTTGGAAAGGGGCAAAGTCTTTACTCTCCAGGTTTCAAAATCAAGGATGAATAGCAGATTTTTACCCATCACATTCAGTAAGTACAATTTTAAACAGATACTATTATGACTAGTTGGATGCTTACCCATTGCTGTTAATTACAACTCACAGCAACCCTACAGGACAGGGTAGACCTGTTCCTTACAGTTTTCAACTTGTTGAGTTTTACGGAGGCAGACTGCCACATCTTTCTCCTAGGAGGTGACTTCAGTTAGCCATTGAGCATTTAACAACTGTGCCTGCTGCAAGGGCCCTTTATTTAGATGAGTGTTGTTGTTGTTGATGTTAGGTGCCATCGAGTCAGTACCAACCCATAGTGACCTTATGCACAGCAGACTGAAACACTGCCCGATCCTGAGCCAACCTCACTACTGTTGCCACGCTTGAGTCCATCGATGCTGCCACTTGGCCAATCTCAGGAAAGAATAAAGAAAAAGAAAGGAGCTTTTGAAAAGGAGCCTGGAGGATAGAAAGTGCTTGAAGGGGAGTGCAGGTAAATTTAGGGTGCGGGAGGCCACCCTGCCTCTTCCCCAGGAAACATATCTGTCTTAGTTCTCTAGTGCTGCTATAACAGAAATACCACAAGTATGGTGGTTTTAACAAGCAGAAAGTTACTCTTTCACAGTTCAGACAGCTCGAAGTGCAAATTCAGAAGATCAGTTCTCTATACTGGCTCCAAAGGAAGGTCCTGACTCCTTTCAGCATCTCTAGATCTGGCATCCCTGTAAGAGTTACACGTGTCTTGGCATCAATTTTCCTCTGGGTCTAGGAGGTGCTAGTGTAGGGACTATAAGGACGAAGGCCTCACTCCACTCCTACTTCTTCTTTCGTGATGGTAAGTCAGGTCCTTCTTTCTCTGCTCGTGTCTCTCTCCTTTGATCTCTACAGAGAATCTACAGATGCCATGTCCCAGGGAAATATCCATGTGCATTAGATCAGGGTTATGATCTGAGTAAGGATGTCACAGCACACTCTAATCCCTCTACAACGGATGGACTGGTTAGATCAGATCACATCACAGTGGTTTCATCATTTCGTAACTGCCAAGTTACATCATTGCATAACTGCCACACCACCGAGAAGCATGGCCCAGCCAAGTTGGCATATATAGTGGGAGACACATTCAATCCACGACACATGTCCACTCCTGTAATTACCATCTGCCACTGAGGGGGTATGGCCCTCCTCGCAAATCCTAACCTCTTAGGCTGGTGTCAGGACAAGGCAGTTTTGAATCTGTATATTGTTACTGTGCCCTGCTGTCCAGTCAGCTTCTGACTGATGGTGACCCCATCCATGCACAGCAGAAGGAAACACTGCTTGGTCCTGAACCATCACCGTGATGGGTTGCAGATCAAACCACTGTGATCCATAAGGTTTCACTGGCTGATTTTTGGAAGTAGCTCACTGGGCCTTTTTTCTAAGTCTGTCTGTCTTTTTTTTATTTTAACCAACGAGACAATTGATTTACCCAGCAGCATTTGTTCTAATGTTTCTTGTTGGCAGCAGCCACCTGTCCAGCGATTCTGTTGAGATCTGTCTGTCCCTGAGGTGTCAGTTTGCGGCCGCCATCTTGGTCCTTCTCCACCATTTTGAGCCCCTCTAGGGCTTGGAGGACCCGGCTAGCAACACTCTTGGAATCTCGACTGAAGTGGCTAGGCATGACGCCGTTTCTCTGCCGCCCCCCCGTAGATCTTAGTCATGGAGCTGACCCCAGCTCCACCCCGAAGGCACAGGTGCTGTGCTGTGGAAACAGCTCGTGTGTAGAACCAGTTCTCATCATCATAGGGAGCAAGTTCTTTCTGCTTGGCCAGATTGACAGTGTCTACCCATTCAGGGACTTTTAGCTTCCCAGATTTTTTGAGGAAGCCTGCCTGGGCTCTGACTAACTCCTGCTGGTTCACGTCTTTGACAATAACTCCAGACATCGTACAGCCTCTGTGCTGCTGGCCAGGGGAAAGGGTCTAAGCCTGTCTTAGTTTAGAAGCGCCACTGAAGCCTGCTCAGTATCCAAGCAACATGCGAGCCTCCATTGATAGAAAAGGGTGCCTTTGCACGATGCTCATTGGCTAGGAATTGAACCCGAGTCTCCTGCATGCAAGGTGAGAGAGCTGCCACTGAACCACCACTGCCCCTTCCTCCTTGAGCATGCAACATACCAACTTGCCAATGGAATTATCATATTGTATTACTACTTCATTACATGTCTTTCTCCACTATGAATCTAAGAGATTGTCCAGAGAGTAACTATTAACTTAGAAGTCACTGGTTCCTGGCACATTGCTGTTGTTAGGTGCTGTCTAGTCAGTGCAGGCTCATAGCGATCCTATCTATGCACAACATAACAAAACACTGCTTGGTCCTGCACCATCCTCACATCTGTTTTTACACTTGACCCCATTGCTGCTGCCATTGTGCCAATCCATCTTATTGGGGGTCTTCCTCTTTTTCACTGACCCTCTACTTAACCATGCATGTTGTCCTCCTTCAAGGTCTGGTCTTCCTCATGGTATGTCCAAAGTGTGAGAGATGAAGAAACCATCCTGGTTTCTAAGGAGCATTCTGACTGTATTTCTTCCAAGACAGATTTATTTGTTCTGGCACCAGTGGTACTTCTAATATTCTTATCCAACACCAGAATGCAAATGTATCAATTCTTCTGTAGCCTTCCTTATGCAATGTCCAACTTTCACATGCACAGAAGATGATTAAATAAAACATGGCTTGGGTCAGGCTACCTTGGTCCTCAAACTGACATCTTTACTCTTGATAGTTTTCAAGAGGTCTTGTGCAGCAGATTTGTTTAATGCATTTGTTTGATTTCTTGACTGCTGTTTCCGTTGAGTGTGGATTGTGGATCCAAACAAAATAAAGTCTTTGAAAACTTGAATATTTTTTCCCATTTATCATGATGTTCTTTTTTGGTCCAGTGATGAGGAGTTTTGTTTTCTTTACATGGGGGTGCATTCCATACTGAAGGCTGTGGTCTTTGATCTTCGTCAGCAAATATTTTAAGTCCTCTTCTCTTTCAGCTAGCAAGGTTGTCTCATCTGCATATCGTAGGTTGTTAATAAGTCTTCCTCCAATCCTGATGCCTCATTACCTGAAGACTAATAATTGCGTTCCCTTCTACTTCTTAGCCGGCTTCAGACTGTTTTGAACCATTTGAGTTATGGCTGGTGAAGCAAAACTGAATGGACCCCAATTTTTACAATTTGGGTAATCTGGAACACGAACCAGAATGGGTTGAAACTCTGGAAAGGAAGACTCAGAAAAGGTGTAATAAGTCTTTCAGGAGGCTGATTCATGAATTGGACTATTACCTGGACTCTGGAGAGTGACACACATTCCAATGGTGGTGTTGGGCATTGTGATGGTTAGGGTTTGGTGTCAACCTGACTGGGCCAGGATTCCCAGTAGTTTGGCTGTTGAGATATGGTTATCCCCATGGTGAAACCTAATACAGGCATAGTTAGCGTTATAATGAGTAGCTCTGAGCAGCCAATCAATTGAAAGGATATTTCCTTGGAGGTGCGGCCTGCTCCTAATATAAAGGACACACAGGGAGAGCTGGCCTTCTTCCACTGGGGACCTGGGGCTGTACAATTGTGAGCCATTTCCTTGATAGAAACTTCTCTTTATATATATACGTTTCACTGGCTTTCCTTCTCTAGAAAACCCAGCCTAAGACAGGCACCATGTGTGAGCTGGGCACCATTGTTTTTAACTCAGCTGGTAAAGAGATTTGGTTACTATACAGCACACAGGATGCCCTTATTTTCTAAGAGGGAGACTTAGACCCATGGTTTTTTGTTTTTGTTTTTTTCTGTTCCAGTTAGCATTCCAGTTCACCTACATTTTTAAAATGTGGGTCCATCCTAGTGTTGCTTTTTTGACTATGACTTAATGTTGAACTGGTTTGAAGCCCTGTATTTGGTTTAATTACTCCTGAGACACAGAAGTCTGGGAGTTGTGCTACTCTGGAAAGCTTGATAGTTTCCTGGTAACTAGTAGGACAATCATAATGCACAAGGAAAGGAACTAAAATGACTGACAGATGGTGGCACTCTTCGTAAGTCCTTGGCCACCCCCACTGTCCTCCCCAGGCCCTCCAACCTCTTCTACTGACTAACACGTGCATGGCCTGCTCCCCTAGCTACCATTCTCCAGCCCCTCCAGCCCTCAGTGCGTCACAAACTCCCCATTTGGGGTAGGTGTCTGAGAGCCTCCCCAATGCCAACCTAATTGTTGAACATTCTGATTTTTAAGAAGAAGGAGCTGGGATCTGACCTAGTACAGGCTTCCTTAGCAAAACTGAGGCCATGGGCTGAAGCTCAGTGGTCCTCAAGCCTTGTCCCATGTTAGATCTTTAAATAGCACTGTGCATGGTCCCCTCTCCATAATTGGTATGAGGCACAACCTATGTTTCAGGGGTTTTCAGAGTTCATCAGGTGATTTAATTGTGTAGCAGAGCTTGGGAGCCACAGTCTAAGCCAAAGAACCAAGAGATTCCTTTGAGATCCATCCCCTCTGAGTGTGCGGGCCTACCGAAGGCTCAGAGCATGGAGGAATGATCAAGTTTTGGAATTTGAGTTAGAGATCCTTTAACATCCAGGGCAGAGGAGCAGACAGTCACTGCTTTGATCCTTTTCAAGCAGAGAAATTACTATTTGATGAGGTAAGGAAGATATTTCCACTGTGGAATATCATTGTTTTAGGAAAAAAGAGGGAGTTGTTTAAAAAAATGAATTAAGATAAAATGTGTCCCTTTGACGTCCTCTTCTTAATCCTGCTCTGCTAACGGAAGTGACATGAACTCATGCTGCATCTTTTGCTGCTCACCTGTCTTCTACCAATGCACCTATTTTATATCACGTGCTTTGTGAAAGATTCAAAATCCATGACTCCAGGGAGCTTCTAGGCTAAGGAAAAGGTGAATAAAGTAACCAGAAACAGCATTATCTAGAATGAGGAAACAAGGCATTATGGGTGCTGGAGCATAGGGAAGGGAGGAAATTACTCTGGCTGGGGTCAACCTGAGCACGTCAGAAAAGGACATACATGAGTTGGCTATTGAAGAGATGAATGCAGGGAGTGTATTTCAGCTGCACAGGTGAAGGACAGGTATGGATTCAAACACATGGTAGTCACAGCTGCATGGATTTTAGGCACAAGGTTTTTGTGGTAGGGTGGAAAGATACATGTGCAGTTGTTTTTGTTGACTCATAGCAACCCTCTGCACAACAGAACGGAACACTGCCCAGTCCTACGCCATCCAGACAATTCTTGCTAAGCTTGAGCCCACTGCTGCTGCCACTGTGCCAATCCATCTCACTGGGGGTCGTCCTCTTTTTTGCTGATTTTCTACCCTACCTAGTGTGATGCCCTTCTCCAGGGACTGGACCCTCTTAACAATGTGTCCCAAATATGGGAGACAAAGTCTGTCCATCATGTACTTCTTCTGACACAGATTTGTTGGTTCTTCTGGCAGTCCACTGTACTTTCCATATTCTTCTCCTATGCCATAACTCAAATGCATCAAATCTTCTACAGTCTTCCTTATTCACTGTCCAGCTTTCACATGCATACAACCATGGCTTGTGTCAGGCGCACCGTAGTCCTCAAATTGACATCTTTGCTCGTGAACACTTTAAGAAAGCACAGAGAAGACAAGAAGAGCAAGGCCAGGGTCATGTTGAGGACAACCTTGTGGTCTAGGCTAAAGATTGACTTCATTCACCAGGAACAGGCTTCTGAAAGGCATTGCAGGTCTGCCCCACCAGGAGGGACAACAATGGACCTGTGTCGGGGAGAAAACAGGAAGGGAGATAGGAAGAAAATACTGCAATAGTCCTGGTGAGGAGGTAAATGAGGCTCAAACTAGGGCAGTGGCTGTGGCAAGGAACATTTGTTATCAATTCAGCAAAAACAGAGTATTCACTACGTGCAAAGTAGGCAGCACCCTGAGAAATGGTCATCGGATGTTTGCAGACATCACTCATGTCCCCTGTACTTGCAAAGGTTCTTTAAGGGATGTGATTTCCTTATCAATGGATTATTCACTCCTTTCATATGCCATGTGCCAGGATATAGGAACACAGGACTGAAAGACCCAGTCCTTTTCTTTTAGGGTTCCCAACTATGGGAGAACCCCCAAATTCTAAGTGCATGGCATAGGAGAGGTTTGTGCCCATGATACAGACAAATTTCATTTTGTTTTGTAATAAGGATGTACCAGAGTGTAGTGGTCACGAGTCAGGATGCTAACCTCAAGGTCAGCAGTTCAAAACTTTCTCTGTGGGAGAAAGATGAGGCTTTCTGCTCCCGTAAAGATTTGCAGCCTTGGAAACCCTATACAGGATCGCTATGAGTCAGAACCAACTCCACGGCACACCACCACCATCAGGAGGCACTGGGAGTCCTGGTGTGGTGCTGTAGGATAAGCATTGAACCGAAAGGTCGGTTTGAACCGCAAGTTTGTCAGTTCAAACTCACCAGCCACTCCTCAGAAACCCTATACATGGTCAATGTAAGTTGGAACCAATTCGATTACACTTAACAACAACACAACAAGAGGCACTAGGGTGGAACTCACAGTAATGGGTTAATCTGCACTGGGGAGGATGGAGAAGACGGAAGCAGAATTGTAGCTGCTCTCAGAATGAATGTGTTTGCAGAAGCTGCCCCTATCCTTAAAGATAAATAAAGTCATTACACAAAATACTTGCAGGCTACCTCCAAGACAGGATGTCTACAGATTAACTGAAGTATGATTTTCAGTAACTGATGTATGACTAATGATTTACTGTTTCCCTAAACTTCCATAGAGAAGCCCTTCTCATTTTCTATATTTTGGAGCAATTTGTAATTTTGCCAATTGTTGCCCCACTGTAGCTAAGATATACTCCAATGAATCTTTTGACTTTTATTCTAACAGAGTACAAGTTCTCATGCTTTGACATGCTCTAGAGGAGTCCTGGTGTGGCACTATAGGATAAGCACTGGACTCCTAACCAGGGTCACTATGAGTTTGAATTGACTCGATGACACTTCACAAGTAGCAGAGAGGGAAAGGTAGCAACAAACCTGTTGATGTGGGCTTGCTGCCTTGTCAGGAGGGACTTCCCTTCTATTCCCAGTCAGAAGGAGGCTCAGTCCTTGGGTACTATGGAGGAGGAGCCCCAGTGACTCCTTTCCGTTCAGAACTGGTAATTCCCCACAGAGTCCCAGACATTTCAACCCATGCATGGGTAATGAAAGAATGGGAATTTTTTTTTTCTTGGTGATTAAATTAGATGCAAAAGATATGGTTAATCAGGGGAAGATTAATTTTTTCCTCTCACATAGGAGATTGCCTTCTGGGAAGCACATAATTGTCTTGGCACAGAACCAATTGTGAGAAACTATGGTGGGAGGACAATTGTGCTGAGTCTACAGAAACTCCTGGCTTCACACCTGAGAGGCCGTCTGGGCAGACTGTGGTTCCGGCCAGGCATTGTTCATTCTCAGTGCCCGTAGTGAACTCAGTTAGAAGCTACCATCATGCAAACGGATTTCGGGTCTACAGCTTCTCCCTTCTAAGGAGAGCAGAGCACTTCATGTATGACTTTGTTTGTCCTCAGTTGCTGAAAATATGCACTGTGTGCATATGATGTAGAAGACAAAGGTGGTGGCTACTCTGTTGTGCCATCAAGTTGGTTCTGATTCAGTGACTCTATATAGGGTTTCCAAGGAATGCTGGTGGGTTTGAACCACTGACCTTGTGGTTAGTAGTCCAATGGGCTTCAAAAAGTTAATGGAAAAATGGAATGAAGAGATAATGGA
>NW_006408523.1:10774911-10796641 GCF_000296735.1 Chrysochloris asiatica | reverse complement strand
GGGCTGCAAACCTTAAGGTCAACAGTTCGAAACTACCAGCCACTCTGTGGGAGAAAGATGAGGCTTTCTGCTCCCATAAAGATTTACAGCCTCGGAAACCTTGTACAGGGTCGCTATGGGTCGGAACTGACTCGACGGCACTTAACAACAACAGTACTTGGTAAGGGTTGAAGAAACAGACTCAAGATTCAGAAATGATTCCAAAAAACCTTCTCAGAGTCAGAATACCCAGGAAGGTGCTACCTCTTCTAGGACCTGAAAGCTGATGAGCTTGAACTGCTGACTTTGCGGTTCAAACGACTTTGCAGTCTGATGCATTAGCCGACAGCGCCACACCAGCGCTTCAGATTGTTGTTGTTGTTGTTGTTAGGTGCCAGCTGAACTCAAATCCAGCTCCCAAACTACAAGCTTGAAAATGGAGACTCCAGCTTTGGGTTTCTGCTTGCAGGAAGGATGGTGAGCTGAGTGCTGAGAAGCCAGTGTAACTACACAGGCCCTGTGAGTCCAAGAGGGGATGGGAACACTCACCTGTTTCCCAGATTTGGAAATCATGGTACTTTTCCAGCACCATAATGCATGCTATACATTGGATGAACCTGACAAATAAGTCAGTCACAAAAGGACAAATATTGAGTGACCCCCACTTGTATGAAGTAGGTAAATGGATAGAGACCAGAGTTTATCAGTGGTTAACAGAGGTGGGGAAGGGGCGGGGGGCACTGAACTCCTGGGAATGGTGGTGGGATTGTTTGGAAAAGAATAGTGGTGATGGCTGTACAAAATGACCATCAGTATCACTGAAATACACACACATCTGAAACTTACTGAATTGGCAAGCCTTTTGTTATATATTTAAACACAGTAAAAGCAATGTACCCGTCACATATACTCGAGTTATAAGTAAAATCAGAGGTGGGTAAGAAGTACAATGAAACCAGAGCTCAACAGCCTACCTTAGTTTTCCAGGCCTGGCAAGTTTTCTGCGTTTTTCAAGGTGCAGTCTTGTGACTTTCTATTACTCCTTTTAGTGGAAAATATTTATACTTCCCTTCACTCAGGTTTCCATATAACACAAGTTCTGGAGTTCGCAGGTTTTACTATATTTGATTCAAACAGCAAGGTCAAGGTGGTGCTATTTTGCATCTTGGACTGGTCATTAAGTTAACATGGGTGTATATACCTCGCCCCTCGTGCCCCCCCCAATCCCTTATCTCATCACCTGATATTTTATATTTATGAGAATAGTGTAAACGTCTACTACTGGACTATTTTTCTCATTAAGGATGGACGGTTGGCAGTAACGAACAACGAGGTCCCTGGCAGGGTCCCTGACCAGCAGAACTGCGCACGCGCAGACAGGAAAGTCATACAGTATAGTCATTACGGCTGGGAGGGGAGAGGGGGCGTGGCTCTGTCTGTCGGGCTGGGCAGAACAGCGGGGTGCTGGAGTGGGACACGTGGGGCAGGTGTGTGCTGGTTGCCCACATGACGCTGAGGCTGGTGCAGTAGTAGTGTCTTGAAGATAAGTCACCCCCAGGGCCAAGAAGGAAGCGGGACCCTGGGATTTGACTCTAACTCCCAGCCCCAAGGAGCAGCAGGGATAAGCCAGGCTATGGTCAGAAGACCTGAGATGAGTCACTCAGATAGCCTGGCCATCATTGCACCCTGGACTGCCTCCTTCAGTATCATTGGATCCTGATCATATGCTTGCTACCTCTTGAAATGGTTGAACATAAACCATTTCCTTTTGATACAGTGACTCTGTATATTCCTTCCATCTTCTTTTGATGCTTTCTGCATCATTCAATAATTTGCCCAGAGAATTCTTCAATAATGAAAATCGAGACTTGAATTTTTTTCTTCAGTTTCCCCAGCTTGAGAAATGCTGAGTGTGTTCTTCCCTTTTGGTTATCTAATTCCAGATCTTTGCTCATTTTGTTGTAATATTTGACTTTATCTTCTCGAGCTGACCTTTGAAATTTTCTGTTCAGCTCTTGGACCAACTCATTTCTTCCATTTGCTTTAGCATCTCGACGCTGGAGAGCAAGTTTCAGTGTCTCATCTGACATCCATTTTGACCTTATCCTTCTTTCTTGTCCTAATGACTTTTTGCTTTCTTCATGTATGATGTTCTTGATGTCATCCCACAACTCTTCTGGTCTTTGGTCTTTAGTGTTTAATGTATCAAATCTGTTCTTCAGATGATCTCTAAATTTAGGTGAGATATATTCCAGGTCATATTTTGGCTCTCGTGGACTTGTTTTCATTTTCTTCAGCTTCAGTTTGAGTTTGCATGTTAACAATTATGGTCTGTTTCACAATATGCCCCTGGCCTTGTTTTGACTGATGATATGGAGCTTTTCCATCTTCTCTTTCTGCAGATGTAGTCAGTTTGATTTCTATGTATTCCATCTGGTGAGGTCCATGTGTATAGTCATCTCTTATGCTGTCTAAAGAAGGTATTTAAAATGAACAAATCATTGATTTTGCAGAATTCTATCATGTGTTCTCCAGTATCATTTTTATCACCAAGGCCATATTTTACAAATACGGATCCTTCCTCTTTGCTCCCAACCTTTGCATTCCAATCACCAGTAATGATTGCATGTTTGATCAGTTTCAGATTGAAGAATTTGGTAGAATTCTTCTATTTCATCCTCACTGGCTTTAGTGGTTGGTGCATAAATTTGAATAATAGTGGTATTAACTGGGCTTCCCTGTAGGTGCATGGCTATTATCCTATCACAGACAGCGTTGTACCTCATGACCGATCTGGATATGTTCTTTTTGACAATGAATGCAACACCTAAATTTTATAGTTCTGATGCTGATTGGTGATTGGAGTGCACTCTATGCATAAAGTCCTGGTGTGGCTCTGTAGGATAAGCACTGGACTACTCACCACACAGTCAGCAGTTCCAACCCACCAGATGATCCTCGGAACAGGGTCACTATGAGTTGGAACCGACTTCATAGCACTTAACAACAACAAAAATATTAGTTCTAATTTGTTTATTGTTGTTGTTAAGTGCTGTAGAGTCGGCAGGGTCGCTATGGGTCAGAACCGACTCGACGGCACTTAACAACAATAACAACAATTTGTTTATGGTATTTTCAAGTTTTCTATCTCCTTACTGGTCTTCATTCTGAAGTTCTGTCCATATTTGCTTTTTGTATTTTGGTGCATTGTCTGGTGCATGTTTGTTTATGGTAATTCTGTTTTCTTAATTGATTGTCTTTTTATTATAATGTTCTTCTTCATCTCTTATAGTAGATGTGACAAAGTCTATTTTATCTGATATCAGTATGGCCAACCTTGTTCTCTTTTGGTTAGTATTTGCATGGAATATTCTTTTCTCTTCCATACTTTCACCTTTTGTCTGTTGGTGACCTTGGGTCTAAGATTTGTCTCTTGTAGACAGTATATGGATGATTCATGCTTTCTTACCAATCCTGCCATCTTTGTATTTTGCATGGAGAGTTTCAGTCCATTACATTTAAGATGATTGTTGATACAGCTTTATTTTGTGATTTGTTTTTTTGTATGTCTTATTTCCTTGTCCTACCCTTTTTTTTTTTTTACAATGTTGTCATTATTTGTGTTAAATTGTTTTTTTATGTTGAGTCTATTTGGGTTTTTCCATCTTACCTTCTGTGAATATTTTTTAAGTATTTTCATAGTGGTTGCTATGAAAATTACATTTGAGGTGCTACATTTGCCATGACCTATTTTATCTGCTCTGGAAGCGTAGTGGTTACGAGTCAGGCTGCCAACCTTAAGGTCAGCAGTTCGAAACTACCAGCAGTTCCGCGGGAGAAAGATGAGACGTTCTGCTCCCATAAAGATTTACAGCCTTGGAAACCCTGTGCAGGGTCACTGTGAGTCAGAATCAACTCCATTGTACTTAACAATAACATTTTAACTGAATGCCAACATATAATAAACAGCAAGTAAAATACAAACAGAACGTAACATACTTGAACAATGTTACCATGCATAAATTCTAACCCTAACTTTACTCTTCCCCCTAATCTTTGTTACTATACCACTTTTCACAGCCTTATACATTCTGTGTCTGTTGGATAACTTTGTACTCATTTCTTATACATTTGACGATATGAAAGTTATGTCCTATAACAACTAACTAAATTTACCATCTGACAATAGCCTGCAACAGGTCTTTTCACTCATCCATGGTATCCTTTCCCTTCAGTGATACATACATGAACACCTAAGGGGGCTTCACAAGTGCATGGAACAATGAAATTAAAAGATTATGGAATTTTCCATGAAGTCCCTTCCTATACAAGAAAGATATATGTGTGTTGTAAATGAGAACCTCTCTGTGGATAAAGAGCCCTAGGGGCACTGTGGGTTAAGCATTGGGTTGCTAACCATAAGGTCAGTAATTCAAATCCACCAGTTGCTCAGTGGGAGAAAGATGAGGCTATCTGTTACTGTAAAGATTCATAGTCTCAGACACCATAAGGAGCCGTTGTTCTCCCCTGCAGGGTTGCTATGCATCAGAAGTGACTTGATGACAGTGTGTTTAGTGATTTATTTATTTTGGTTCATGCCTATAGTTATAATCTCCTTTGGGAGTGAATTCACAATTATGTTAATGAGGCAGGATTAGTGTTGATTGTGTGTCTTGAGTTAATCTCTTAACAAGAGATAGAGCAGATTAGGCAAGCAGGGGTAGGGTTGGGGGGCAGAGACAGATGCCAAACCACATGAACATCTCCCAGAAGCTGAAGTTCCAAGAGACAAGGACTTTCCTTTAGAGTCATCGGAGAAAGAAAGCCTCTAGCTGGCATCTTGCGTTTAGACTTCCAGCCTCCTAAGCTCTTAGAAGACAAGTTTCTATTTGTTAAAACCACTCACTTGGGGTCTTTCTGTTATAGCAGCATTAGAACACTAAGAAAAGATTAAATAACACTTGAGGCAAAGAAGTCCTAAGGAAAATTAAAAAGTATTTTGAGCTAGATGAAAATGAAGCTACAACATCAAAATTTGTGAAATACAGAAAAGGCGGGCCTAGAGGGAAATTTATAGTATTGAATGAATTTATTAGAGAAAAAGGAAAGCTTGGAAACCATTAATCCAAGCTTCCATTTTAACAAGAAGAGAAAATTAAATTTAACATTAAGCAGGAGGTAAGAAGTAATAAAAATTAGAGAAGAAATCATTGAATTGAAATAGGATAATATGAGTAAATCAATGAAACCAAAAGCTAGTTCTTTGAATCGTTGTGTTGTTATTGTTATATGTCATTGAGTTGGCACTGACTCATAGTGACCTCGTACACAACAAAACAAAACACTGCCCAATCCAACACTAACCTCACAATTGTTGCTAAATCTGAACCCATTGCTGCCCTCAACTGTGCTAATCCATCTTGTTGGGGCTCTTCTTCTTTTTCTCTGACCCTCAACTTTACCAAACATAATATCCTTCTCCAGGGACTGGTCCCTCCTAAAAATATGTCCGAAGTATGAGAAACGAAGTCTTATCATCCTGGCTTCCAAGGAGACATTCTGACTGTACTTTTTCCAACACAGATTGGTTTGTTCTCTTGACAGTCCATGGTACTTTTAATACTCTCCTCCAACACCATAACTCAAATGCATCAATTCTTTTATGGTCTTCCTTATTCACTGTCCAATTTTCACATGCATGTGAAGTTATTGAAAATACCATGGCTTAGGTCAGGCACACCTTAGTCCTCAAATTGACATCTTTGCTCTTCTACACTTTAAAGAGGTTTTGTGCACAGATTGGCCTAATGCAGTATGTCATTTGATTTTCCGACTGTTGCTTCCATGAGTGTTGATGGTTGATCTGAGCAAAATGAAGTCTTTGACAATTTTAATCTTTTCTCCATTGATAAGAATGTAGTTTATTGGTCCATAAAATTGACAAACCTGTCCACCACTTCCCATTATCCTTAGATTGATGTCTAAATCCTTCTTTTGTATGTTTATAAAGTCCTGCTTGAGCTGGAGTCAGCCTACCTCCTCAGACTGATTTGTTACCTCCACTCTCCCCTTCCTAGCTGGCTTATTTTTATTCTTTAGACCACTCTACTCTCCCAACCTACCCAAGCTCTTCATTCGTAACTATTCCTTAGGCCTGAACCATTCTTCCTCTTCCTACTCCACCTTACAGCTCAGGCATTTGTGAGCTTCCAGTTCAAATACACTTCGTTAGGCAAATCTTTCCTGATTTCCCAAATTATCTGAGTCCTCCATGCCCACAGGGACTGGGACTTTTCCTTCATTACACTTGTCTAGCTATGACTCTATATTTATTAGGATGATTAACCTCATCTCCTCATAACTGGATGCCATCAAGTTGATTGCCTCATAGTGATCCCATGTGTGTCAGAGTATAACTGGGCTCTAAAGGGGTTTCAGCTGCTGTGTTTCTGGAAGTAGAGCACCGGGGCATTCTCTCACCACACCTCTGAGTAGAATTGAACCTGCAAACTTCCACTTAGCAGCAAGTACATCAACTCGTCCCATCACACAGGGACTCCACTTAGATGATTACTTGGTAAACATCTATGGAAACTCTGTGATGTCATCTCTAGAAAGGAAGGGCTCATGTCTCTTCTCTTAATTTTTAGGATTCCAGCACATGGCCAGCACAATGGACCCCTAGTGAATATATATTTGAATGAATGAATATGCAACGAAGGTCACAACTTCAGATGTGCAAAATAAGTAATTTGCTTTGTCTATAACTGAGCTGAAGGAGCTCTGGTAGCATAGTGGTTACAAATCTGGCTGTGAACCTTAAGGTCAGCAGTTCGCAACTACCAGCCGCTCCAGGGGAGAAAGATGAGGCGTTCTGCTCCTGTAAAGATTTACAGCCTCAGAAACCCTGTAACAGGGTCGCTATGGGTCGGAGCCGACTCAACAGCACTTAGCAACAACAATAACGGAGCTGAAGGAGTTTTGGTAGTGTAATGGCTATGAATTGGACTGCTAATATCATGTTCAGCAGTTCAAAACTACCAGCCATTCGGAGGGAAAAAGATGAGGCTTTTGCTCTCATAAAGATTTACAGCTTCAGAAACCCTATGCAAGGTCGCTATGAGTTGGAACTGACTCCACGGCACCTAACCACCACCACCACCATAACTGAGCTGGTCTCCTTCATAGGCCCTTGTTGGTAGATAACTTTGGAAGGAATAGCTTGGAAAGGACCATTAGTTTAGTCTATCTGGAAACCTCAGCCCAAACCCATAACTTAAATGACCTTCTAACAGAACTCAGTCTCTGCTTAGGTAATTCCAGCAAAGTGCATTGGTCAGCTAGATAGTTATCTTTGTCCCAGGGTGTGACTGACCTTCTTATCAGGTATTCTGTGACATTTATTGTTGAGAATGATGAACCTGTGACCTATAGTATATCCACTGGCCTAGGGGCCTCTCCCCCAGCTCTTCCTAACTTTCCCTTGTCTGAGCTTCTGCCAGGAAGGGCTATAAATGAAGGATCATGTTATATCTATTGAATAAATAAACCATTGAATGAATGATCGAGCAAGCAGATGACAATTTTCAAATACAATTCTAAGTTATTAAAAGAAATAATTTTACAAAAAGCAATATTTCAATTTCTAAAACAGGAAAATATGTATGCTATACGCACATACCACACATATAAGAGTAAGTCAAAGGTATTGTCCCCAAATCATAGAAACCTTTATTAAACAGATTAATCAAAATGTGAAGCTGTAATTTCTCAACATATCCTCCATGTAGGTAGATCCACTTCTGAAGGTGAAGGTGGTGTTTCTAATTCTCCAGCCCTTTCCAGAAAAATTCTGTGCTCTTGCTACCCTTGAAGGAGTAGCTGCATTGATTTGATGGAAAATAAACTAATTGGTGCAACTTTCATTTTCTTTTTCTCACCAGTGCCATTTTGCATTTTCATAAAACTGCGTCATAAGCCCCCATGATCATCCTGCATAGTTTGAGAAAAATCTATGAAGATGACCTTTTTGAAGTTCCTCCAAACAGTCACCATAGCTTTCCAGAGAGTCCTGGTGTGGCACTGTGGGATAAGCACTGGACCACAAGGTTGCTTTGAACTACAAGGTCGGTGGTTCAAACTCACCAGCCACTCCTTGGAAACTCTGTAGAAGGTCATTGTGAACTGTAACCGACTTGACAGCCCTTAACACCAATAGCCTTCCAGAGAATTTAACTGACACAGCAGACCCCCTTGGAGCCAGTGTTTTGATTGGACCTCTTTTTGAAGGTATTCTAATGAGATTAAGACAAATATATTACTGATTGAACTTGTCCACGGCCATCCACTGACTGCAGAGACATATTTAAATACATGTTGTTTGCAATAAACCTGTGTATGCATGAAATGGACTTACTCCTGGATATGCATATGAAGATTAGAAAGAAATACGCCATACAGACAGTGGTTCTATTTGGGTGTTGAGATTACAAAGGATTCTTTTTTTTCCTTTTCATATTTTCTTGTATGAAAAAATATTCAAGTTTTCTATAATTAACATGCAAGGAGCTCTGGTGGTGTAGTGGGTTATGCATGGGGCTACTAACCAGAAAGTCGGCAGTTCTAATCCACCAGCTGCTCTATGGGAGAAAGATGAGACTTTCTGCTTCTGTAACGATTTACAGCCTTGGAGTCCCTAAACATGGTCACTATGAGTTGGAACTGACTGGAAGGCACACCACCACCACCATAATTAGTATGCAGAATAGAATTAGAGACAAACAATGAATATTAATAATAAAAATATTAATAAAATTTTATGTAATTGGCAGCTTCTAATTACTTACCCACCATTCCTTTGGCCACGATGACACCCCGGTCCCTAGGAAAACTTTGATCCTAGTAGCCTTATGACATATAGTAATTTCAGTTTTATCATGTGATCTGATTTATCTTTCTAGTTACAATCTCCTAGATGTTGAGAATATTTCTTTTTAAATAACTCTGTGCTGATGGAAACAGAAGTATAGGGTCCAAGTCAAATAAAAGAACAAACATCTACCAGAACAGACACATGAATTCTAAAACTGTTTATCTGTACGGTGATTTTTAAAGAAATTCTACAGCAAAGACTCAAATAAGAAAGAAGTAAACATAGAACTATCTGCATCAGAATAAAATTCAGTCTTTCTCTTCCTCATGATCTTTCACTTGCCAAGGTTTGATTTTAGGAGTCTGGGCAAGAATGTTGCATCTACAGTAACAGATGCTGAATTACTGAAAGCAACTCCTGGGAATTCAGCTGTGATGTCATCTATTCCTAGAGAAGAAGTTGCTCCCCAAAGTACAGGCCTTGAGTGATCAGACGGAAGCACCAACTAACTTGTAATTAGTTCATTTGTAAATGGAAGACAACTTGGGAATACTGGATATCATTTCTGGAGTTCTCCAACTTACTCCTGATAACTTTCCCCTTGGTTGCCTGGTTACTCATATGGAAACATGTTTCCTAAGAGTGATGGGAAATTCAGGAAATGGTAGAGTGGAATGAACAGGCTTTGAACCCAGGAAGATCTGGATCCTGCTCTCTGCAAAACTGACAAGAGGACCTCATTTCAGATCAGGGTTGTTTTGTAGATCAAGGATATGAAACTCCAGTCCAGTGTCTGGAGTGCTGTGCTCAATAAAACGATACATATTATTATTTGAAGAAAGGAAAAAGAAACTAGACCTCATACGTACTAGTCTTGGCATCTGGTCTGTGTCTCTGATTTCATCTGTAAAGAAGGAATCATAATGGTTGTCTGGATTGATTGTGTCACCCCGAACTATGTTTTGTAAATACTAAACTCTGGTGTGGCATTGTAGGATAAGCACTGAACTGCTAATCACAGGGTTGGCAGTTCAAACCCACCAGCACTCATGGAAACTCTATGCTGTTGTTGTTCAGTGCCGTTGAGTCGGTTCCAACTCACAGCGACCCAATATAGGGTATCTGAGGAGCAACTGATGGGTTTGAATTGCCGATCTTGCGATTCAAACCAACCTTCAGGTTGAGTGCTTATTCTACGGCACCACACCAGGAAATGCTATACAGGATCAAAAATCAAATATAGGGTCACTATCCGTGGTTCAAGGAGCTCTGGTAGCGTTAAGTGGTTACGAATTGGGCTGTGAACTTGCAAGGTCAGCAGTTCGAAACTACCAGCTGTTCCGCAGGAGAAAAATGAGGTGTTCTGCTCCCGTAAAGAGATACAGCCTCGGAAACCCTGTGCAGGATTGCTATGAGTCAGAACCAACTCCACGGCACATAGCCACCACCACCGTCGGTGGTTCAAACTCACCAGCTGCTCCTTGGAGACCTTATACAGGGTCGCTATGGGTCAGAATAGACTCGACGGCACTTCACAACAACAAGTATAATGGAAGACGTAATTGGTTCTGTTTGGAAATATTAGCTATATCAAATGTGATTTTTTTATGAAAGGCAAGCTTTCATGTTGTCAAGATCATTGTGTTACTGTGGTACATGGGCACTAATTCAACAGATTCCTAGACAAACAGAAAAATTTCTTTCCACCATTTCCTTGTAAGATGACATGGCCTAATTCAGGGTAGGTCTCTGGATCTTATAAATACCACCTTGGAGTTGGGCCCGCTTTGATAAGTCTTCCATGGAAGTTTAACATGATAGGACTCAAGGTTTTCAAAAGACCTTAATTTACTAGCATTTCATATATTTGGAGAACTCCATTTTGTTCCTGATAGAAATTACTGTTTTCTTGGAAACGTAGTTGCCCATGAAACTGTATAACCAAAATTGCCAAATATTGATAGGGGAAAATTCTCAAGTCTGTTATATAAGAATACTTTAAGGAATGAGGATGTTTGTCCTGAAGAAGAGCAGACTCCGAAGGCCATGAAAGCATTTATTTAAAGGATTGATTTTGGAACCAAGGGCTTGATGTCTCAGGAGACGGATTTCAAAATCTTTTATTGTAAATTGGGTGAAGGTTTGCAGGGATCAGTTTCCCATTCAACAATTCATACACATATTGTTTCATGTCACTGATTGCAACCTCACCATGTAACATCATTATCCCATTTCCTCCCTGTGTTTCCTGTTTCCATTTCTCCTTCTTCCTAATCATTCTGAACTTAGCCTTGCCCTTTTGATCTTAAATGGTTGATTATGTTAAGGTGTGGGTAGTTTCCTATTGTTATTATTCCCATACAGACCTGTTTACTGTTTGGTTTTGATATCAAGGTTATCTAACATCGTACGATTTCCCCAGAAAACTTTATTTAAGATTGAAATAGTTGCTTGAATGTTGCTGTAACTCACTAGAGAAGCCAGCTGGGTCCGGTATTTCCCTTGTGGGGAGGCTTTTGATTATTGAGTCAAATTTGTAATGGTCATGGAATCGTTCAGTTGTTTTTATTTTGTTTAGGGTTTTGTGTGAAATTTCATAAATTATGTTTTCTAGGAAACAGTCCCTTTTATTTAAATGTTCCATTTTTTGGCTTATGGAATTTGTGCAGAATACTGTCTATTCAGTTTTGAATGATCACAGAATCTGCAGTGCGTGACTTGCTTTTAATGATGCAGTGACTCCTCATTCTCCGTACTTAGATCGATTTTACACTGTTGTTGTTGTTAAATGCCATCAAGTTGGTTTCAACTCATAGTGACCCTATATAGGGTTTCCAAGGCTGTAAATCTTTGTGAAAGCAGAAAGCCTCATGTTTCTTTTATGAAGTAGTTGGTGGGTTTGAACTGCCAACCTTGAGGTTCACAGACCAGTGCTTATCCACAGTGCTACATTTTTTACATTGCTGCTGTTTTATTAAGTGCTGTTGTGTTGGTTCCAACTCACAGCAACCCTGTATAAGGTTTCTGAGAAACAGCTGGTGAATTTGAACCACTGCCCTTGTGGCTCAAACCGACCTTGAAATCAAGTGCTTATCTGATGGCGTCACACCAGGACTCCATTAAGGATTTGCAAAACGGTAATCTTATAATTTCATCATTCTTAATTTATTAACTTGAATACATGTGTTTAGAAAACTGTAACCTTATCACTCCTTTGGTTACTTTGAAGTATATTTTATATAGGAAAATCACATTAAATGTTTGGATCTTTCCCCATTTTGTCATTTTTCGCAGTCACAATATGAGTCAGTCTGTAGGATTTCCAAGGTGATCAGTATTTTTTATTTTTTAGTATAATTGGATTTTGACATACGGTGTGGTTTAATATATTGCATTTGTTATTCTTATTGATGTATGGCATTGTTGTTGTTATTGTCAAGTGCCGCTGAGTCAGTTCCGACCCATAGTGACCCTATATAGGGTTTCTGAGGAGCGACTGGTGAGCTTGAATGACCGACTTTGCATTCTGACACATTAACCCACAGCGCCATACCAGGACTCCATAAGCACTGTACTGCTAGCCTATACAGGATTTCTATGAGAAATCAGAACAAACTCAATGGCACTTAACAACAACAACAACAAACATCAGTGTACCTTTGGTCAGTGAGAACTTCTTCATGTAGGTTCTTGAGTAGTTTTGACAGTGGTCTTAGAGGGCCAGGGGAGCATCCTTGCCTAATTACAGGTGTTTTCTAGGCTTTCTCAGATATAGCCCAGCATTTACTCACTATCTTGGTTTAGCTCTTTATATATATTTTTAAATACTTTAAAATATTCATGGTTAATTTGTCTTCAGTGGGAGACATCTTGTGAATTACCTAGTCATTATCAGAAGTGGCCATCAAGACACCCAGTCTATCTCTCTTTATATAATAAGTGTTTGCTGAGCACCTACTTTGTGCCAGCTGTGTGGGAATAAGAAGATGAATTAAACATGATCATGATCCTTAAAGCATTTGCAGTCTTCAGGGGAGTAAGAATCATAAGCATGGGGGCTATTGGGAAGGAGGGCTGCATGGTGTATATAAGTTCCAGCAGAATTGGCTGAGATGCAGAGGAGTCTTCAATAAGGAAGTCATGACAGGAAACCTGAGCAGGATTTGGACATGCTGGAAAGGAGGGAAAGCTGTCTTCCTCACCATGTAGCTGTACCTAAGTTATAGACTCAGTTGAGGCTGAGGCAACTTCAAGAATCTACACTGCCAATCTTTCCAACCCAATCCTGACACAACTCACTCAGGACCTGGACTCTCCCCTAGCAGCCTGCATTACTATTTAATAATCCCCCACAATTAGTGAGCTATAAGTTGCCATTGATTCAGTTCCAAGTCATAATGATCATATAGATCAGGGTCAGTGAAAAAGTACTGCTACAAAATCATAGTAACTGTTATTAAACAAAAAGATAAAAATGAAGCTATTGTTTCTTGCCATATCCTCCATCTAGGTCTATCCACTTCTGCAGGCAGTGTTACCACCTTTCAAACCCGTCTCCCAAAGAATTCTATGCTCTTCAACTTACACCTTATCAAAATGGCAGTTTTGTCATCCTTGAGGGACTCCAATTGTGTTCCTTATCAGTATTCCTTGAGTTTGGGGAATTAAAAGAAATCTGGAGGTGCAACATTGTCAGGTAGATGGGTACAGTTTCCCCAATGAAATTCTTGTAGGACATCCCTTGCCATCATTTAATGAATGAGTGATGGAAAGAAAGTCAAGCACACCAATTCCTCACTGTCTTCCTTTATCATTGTCCAGCTTTTCCATGCACGTGAGGCAATTCAAAAGACTCTATCTTAGGTCGGAATTCTGGTGTGGCACTGTGGGTTAACACGCCAGACTGCGAAGTCATTTGAACTGCAAGGTTGGCGGTTCAAGCTCACCAGTTGCTCCTCGGAAACCCTATAAGGGGCGCTATGGGTTGGAGCCGACTCAATGGCACTGAACAACAACAACAAAATCTTAGGTCAGACACCTTAGTCATAAAAGTGACATCTTTGCTTTTTAACACTTTAAAAAGGGCTTCTGATGAAGAACTGCCCAATGCAATAGTTTACTTGATTCTTGACTGCTGCATACATGCATGGGTGTTGATTTTTAACTAAAGTAGAACGAAGCTCTTAACAACTTTTATTTTCTCCATGTATAGTCTCTACCAAAACCGCAAAATGCAGCAAAGGAATTTCCCCCACAATTACTGCTCTGTTGTTGTTGTGAAGTGCTACTGAGTTGGTCCCAACTATAGCTACCCTGTAGGAGGGGCTGGTGGGTTTGAACCACCAACTCCTTCCGGGTAGTAGTCCAGTGCTTATCCTACAGCACCACAGTGGAGTCTCATATATTGATCCTCACAAGAGACATAAAGGGTAGGAGGCAGATTTTGATTTAAATTGTATTTTTCTACTGTCATAACTGGAATGAGAGAGAGGCTAGAAGGGATATTATTTAATGTGCAGGTTAAAACAAAAACAAAACAAAACAGAAAATAAAATGATTTATCTGAGAATACAACATAAAAGTCTTTTTGTTTGGTCTTCCCTCCAACAAGGTGCAAGAGTAGTTCCAGATCGTGAGAGGAAAAGAAACAGAATCACTCAGGTTTCTTTCTGGCTCAAGAGCCTCGGGCAGAAGCTTTCAGAGTCCTGTGGTCCCTTATTGTTGCTAAGTGCTATCCAAGGAGCTCTGGTAGTGTAGTGGTTACGAATTGGGCTGCGAACTGCAAGGTCAGCAGTTCGAAACTACCAGCTGCTCCGAGGGAGAAAGATGAGGCTTTCTGCTCCCATAAGGATTTACAGCTTTGGAAACCCTGTTCAAGGTCGCTATGGGTCAGAACCAACTCTACAGCACTTAACAACAAGTGAAATCCAGTAGGGTTTCCAAGGAGGAACTGGTGAGTTTGAACCACTGAACTTGTGTTTCAAACTGACCATAAGAAGCTTTACCCTGCAGTGCCACATCAGGACTTCTCAGTTGCTGGGCCTTCTGAACTTGGCTAGGTTTGAGTGGAGAATGAATCTTGAATGTGTGTATTGTGGGGTAAGAGGAGAGGGTTGGACCCAAAACTAGTAGGCCTACTGAGATATAAAAATGCAGAAAAGCAAAAGCTAAGGAAAGGGACCCAAAAGAGTTCTTACCTCAGCAGAATACAAACGACCTTCCCCTCAGGGGGCAAATCCTTATGCCAAGGAAGGAAACAAAAGGTCACCATTGGGAACTCAGGATGTCTTTGGAACAGCAAGTCCGCAGGCTCACCCCACCCCACCCCACCTCTCCCAGCCTGGGTGCTGGACTGGTGATTCTGTGCTTTACAGGGAAGAGTGCCAGGTGTCCTGGGAGCTGGCTGTCCTCTCTCTCCAAAGCAAGATAGATCTGTCAGAATGTTTAAAGGTAACGGATGCATAAACTCTCCCTTTGCTTTAAAGCGTGGGTGTGGCCTTTTCAAACTTGTTGGTTCAATTTCACCCTTAGAAAATCTCCTGAGATTACTGGTTCAGGCTTAAAAATTAATCTGGCAGATGGTTATTAATGCATAGTACCAGGTGTTTGCTTTCCAGTGCCTGGGTCATTGAAGAATCCGCGGAACATGAGGGCTGTTCAATACAACGTTCTGCACTGATATAAATGTTTTACTTATGCCTGCCCAACACAGTACCCACTATTTATGTGTGGTTCTGGTGCTTTTGAAATGGCTGACTCAACTGAGGGACTTCTTGACTTTTTAAAGGTTAATTGTTTAATAAATTCAGTCCCCCATCTGTCAGTTTGTCATTCCGTGGTCCACAATACCCTCAAAGTTATTTTCTCTTTTTTCTTCCAGTTCTGCACTCAGCAAAGCAAGATTACACCATCTGCCTTGACCCAGTGTTGTTGTTGTTAAGTGCCGTTGAGTCGGTTCTGACCCATAGCAACCCTGTATAAGGTTTCTGAGGAGAAGCTGGTGAACTTGAACCACTGACCTTGCAGTTCAAATGGCTTTGCAGTCTGGCGCAATAACCCACAGCACCACACCAGGACTGAAGACTCTCAACTATGAAAGTATTAGTTTTCACTTGATGAATAATCTCTCACAGTCGGTGATGGAAGCAAGGATGGCAAATAGAAATGATTCAGTGGTGTCCACCTGGAGGTGTCCAGGGAGGTGCCATACCTTAGATACGTCTCTGAGTTTAGTGGAGAGGTAACATTTAAGCTGAAGGATAAGACCTGAAAGTTAAGAGGAAACCAGGAGACGACTGTTCCAGGCAGAGAAAACTGTGACATAAAGTCCCTGTGTTCTGAGACTGGGCAGGCAGCTGGTGGGCTGGAGCCCAATTTGTTTGCTGAGTAGGGGAGGGCGGGGGGGGGGGGGGGGGGGAGCGGTGCAGAAGATCAATAAGAGAAGGGAGCAGGGGCAGCTATCCAAGGGTCCTGCAGACCAAGATAGGAAATTAGTATTTTATTAAAGTTGCAAGGGGAAACAGCTGGAAGGGTCTAAGTAGACAATGATATTTGGTGTATATTCTTAAAAGAAGGGGTCCTGTGTGGTGTTTCGGGTTAATGTGCTAGACTGCACAGTCCATTTGAACCACAAGGTCAGTGGTTCGACCTCACCAGCCATTCCTTAGGCACTCTATATAGGGTTGCTATGGGTTGGAACTGACTTGATGACACTTAACAGCAACAGCTACTTAAAAGGAGGCGCTCTGGTTAGGAGTCGGGCTGCTAACCTTAAGGTCAACAGTTTGAAACGACCATCTGTTCCGCAGGAGAAAGATGAGGCTTTCTACTCCCATAAAGATTCACAGCCTTGGAAATCCTACGCAGGATCACTATGAGTCGGAACTGACTCCTAGCACACCACCACCGCCCCCTTTTAAAAAAGACTCTTCTGATGGCTGTGGTTCAGCTCCTGGGGAACCACATGCAGTGCAGGGTCACACTATTAGTCAGCACTGATGACAGCACACAGCAACAATGGCTCAGAGGCAGGTGCCCACCATGTCCTTCCCTAATCAGGACTGGCTCAGGAAAGGGAGGAATGGGAGGTGAAGGGGCTACTATCATTCTCACTTGGGCAGCTAACCTGCCTAGCCCTGTGGGCTGTCCTGAAGAACAGGCTTTATACGAGGTTGGTTGTTGTTGCTATGTGCCGTGGAGTTGGTTCCGACTCATAGTGACCCCATACAGGGTTTCTCAGGCTGTAAATCTTTATGGGAGCAGAAAGCTTCATTGTTCTCCCTCGGAACAACTGGTAGTTTCAAACTGCTGACTGTGAGATTAGCAACCTGATTCGTAACCACTAAGTTAAGTATTAAGTATATGTTGTTGTTGTTAGGTGCCATCGAGTCGGTACTGACTCATAGCAACCTTGTGCACAACAGAACGAAACACTGCCCGATCCTGGGCCAATCTCACTACTGTTGACACGCTTGAGTTCATCAATGCTGCCACTTGGCCAATCCTTCTTGTTGGGAGTCTTCCTCATTTTCTCTTGACCCTCCACCTTACCAAACATGACATCCTGCTCCAGTGACTGGGTCCCTCTGACAATATGTCCTAAGTATGAGAGACGAAGTTTGGCCATCCTGGCCTCCAAGGAACACTCTGGCTGCACTTCTTCCAAAATGGATCTATTGGTTCTTTTGGCAGCCCATGGCACTTTCAATATTCTCCTCCAACACTGTAACTCAGAAGCATCAATGCTTCTATGGTCTTCCTTATTCACGGTCCAGCTTTCACATGCATGGACCTCACCAGATGAAATATATAGAAATCAAATTGACTACATCTGTGGAAAGAGACAATGGAAAAGCTCCATATCATTAGTCAAAACAAAGCCAGGGGCAGACTGTGGAACAGACCATCAATTACTGATATGCAAATTTAAACTGAAGCTGAAGAAAATGAAAACAAGTCCATAAGAGCCAAAATATGACCTTGAATTTAGACATCATCTGAAGAACAGATTTGATACATTAAACACTAAAGACCGAAGACCAGAATTCCCACCTGAATTTAGACAGCACTAAAGACCGAAGACCTTGAATTCCCACCTGAATTTAGAGATCATCTGAAGAACAGATTTGATACATTAAACACTAAAGACTGAAGACCAGAAGAGTTGTGGGATGACATCAAGAACATCATACGTGAAGAGAGCAAAAAGTCATTAAGAAGACAAGAAAGAAAGAAAAGGTCAAAATGGATGTCAGAAGAGACTCTGAAACTTGCTCTCCAGCATAGAGATGCTAAAGCAAATGGAAGAATTGAGGAGGTCCAAGAGCTGAACAGAAAATTTCAAAGATCCGCTCGAGAAGATAAAGCCAAATACTATAATAAAATATGCAAAGATTTGGTATCAGAAAACCAAAAAGGAAGAACATGGCCAGCATTTCTCAAGCTGGGGGAACTGAAGAAAAAATTCAAGCCTCAACTTTTGTTATTGAAAGATTCTCTGGGCAAATTATTGAATGATGCAGAATGCATCAAGAGAAGATGGAAGGAATACACAGAGTCATTGTACCAAAAGGAAATGGTTAATGTTCAACCATTTCAAGAGGTACCATATGATTAAGAGCCAGTGATACTCAGGGAGGAAGTTCAAAGTGCATTGAAGGAATTGGCAAAGAACAAGGCACCAGGAATTGATGGAATACACATTGAAATCTTTCAAGAAAGTGAGGCAGCACAGGAGGCACTCACTCATCTCTGCCAAGAAATTTGGAATATAACTATTTGGCCGACTGATTGGAAGAGATCCGTATTTGCCCATTCCAAAGAGAGTTGGCCCAGAGGAATGCGGAAATCATTGGACAATCTCTTTGATATCCCATGTGAGTAAAGATTTACTAAAGGTAATAGAGAAACGGCTACAATCATACATTGACAGAGAACTTCCAGAGGTTCAAGCTGGATTCAGAAGAGGCCGTGGAATGAGGCACCAGGACATTGCTGATGTCCGATGGATCTTGGCTGAAAGCAGAGAATATCAGAAAGATGTTTACCTGTGCTTTATTGACTACACTAAGGCTTTTGATTGTGTGGATCATGACAAGCTATGGAGAACATTGCGAAGTATGACTATTCCGGAACACTTAATTGTGCTCATGAGGAATCTGTAAATGGACCAAGAGGCAGTTGTTCGAACAGAACATGGGAACACTGAATGGTTTAATATTAAGAAAGGTATGCGACAAGGTTGTATTCTTTCACCATACTTATTCCACCTGAGCAAATCATCTGAGAAGCTACCTCGCTAGATTTTTCTTAATCAGTAGAAGGCTAGGCCGTTTTCTTAAAGCGTGGCGATGTGATTGGCACTCCATATAACAAAGCCAAGGTTTTCATTGGAACTTTTTGCATTCTTGAAGACTCCCTAAGGCAACTGTTAAATGCCATCCTCAATTCTGACTCACAGTGACTTTGTATAGGGTTTCCAAGGGATAGCTGGTGGGATTAAATCACCAACCTTTTCATTAGTAGCCCAGTGCTTATCCTACAGTAGCACACCAGGACTCCCTAAGGAGACTAAGACAAAGGTGTTACTGAGAGAACTTGTCTGCAGCTGTTCACTGATTGTACATGTTTTGTTTGGAATAAACTCATGCATGTCAGAACTGGAACCCTACTAGTAATACTTTTGACTGGCCCTTGAACAACTTAGGTGAAGTGTACATGCGTGATGCTCTCCGTCCTCAGGTTCAGGAACATTCCTCTTTTATGGCTTCCTCCTCCCTCTGTCCCTACATGGCTTTCCTCCCTCCCTTCTAGACTCTAGAGGCTCACTGTTAGCTTCTTATCTCCCAAGTGACAGCCTCCTTGTAAGAGTTCAGCCATGCCCAGGGCTTTGCTTATCATGGGATAGACCTAGGCCTCCTAGCATCGCTTCTGAATCCCACGCATAGCCCTCCCATAGCCTACATAATGACCCCACATGGTCTCTCAGGTGTGTTGCACTCAGCCCAGTCAGAAAGCAGGTCCCCACCTCAGGGAAGGGCTCCTCAATCCACTCCTCCATTGTGAAATCCACCTCCAGATCTTCCACATCTCCATATCTGATCCATCACCAAAATCTGCTGATTTTACACCCACCCTCCATATGTCTCAACTGTGTAAGCTAACATTCATGGAGTGTTCTCTGTCAGCACAGGACCTGAGGCAAGGAATGGAGTGCAAGGAGTGGGTGACCCCAGGGAACCCTAGCAGAAGAGTTGGGGAGTGTGAGGCTAAAGGAAGGAATCCAGGAAAAAAACAGGGAGTCAACAAGTCAGCCACCCAGAGCATTTGCCCCTACTTCTTGTCTGTCACAGAATGAGAGCAGAAGCTTTCATCGCCTGTGGACTGAGCCTGAAGATAAAGCCCTCAGAGAATCCCAGGCATTCCGAAAAAGCTGTTTTCAGTCTGCTGAAGTGAATTCCCAGAGGATTTCGGACACAGTTCTTGCTTGACTGAGGCTCAGCTTAAACTAACTATAGTGTTGAGTCTACAAAAGTCGTATGCCGCCTTCCACAGATGAAAAACCCAAAGCACACAGAAAGTAAGTCATGCTGTTAGGAAGAGAGGGCTTGGAAATTTGGACCCAGACATGCTGACTCCACAGTGAGTGATTTCTCCCGCTCCTTCCTCCCACACGTGTTCTCATCCTCAAACAGCCCTGATCCAAGTTCACATCAACTCTTATCTGAAGTACAGATGTAGCTCTTCCCACACAATCTTTGTTAGAACCCTGCATTTCCCACCCCATCTCCATTCATCCTCAAGGTAGAAGACCAAAGTGAAATCAAACTCACTGCCATCAAGTTGATTCCGACTCACAGACTCTATAGGACAGGGCAGAACTTGTTCTGTAGGATATCTGAAGCTGTGTATCTTTAAGGAATCCTCATCTTTTTCCCACAGAGTGGCTGGTGGGTTTGAACTGCTGACCTAACAGTTAGCAGTCCAACCCTTAACCCACTGAGCCACCAGTGCTCCCCTTGGAAGGCAGACTGAGATTTTCCATGTGAATCCAAACACTCCCAGTACAGCACCCAAATGCTTTTCTGTTTGAATCCAGCATAATCTGGTCTCTGTCCACTTCATCAGTCTCCTCTTAGACCTCCCACCCTGACCCCACATTTCAGTGACCAGCCCATTCACACTCGTCATTCTTCCTCTCATCTCAGTTCAAGTATCACTTCCTCAGAAACCCTCCTTAACAATAGGCCCTTTCATAGACACATACGCACCGTACAGACACACCACACACTCACATAGACACACACCACACTTAAAAATATACACACCATATACACACACACCATACACACTCACATATATACACACCACCCATATATACACTTACTTATATACACACCACACACTCACATATACACACACATATATATATACACCACACACTCATACATACACACACCACCCATATACACACACCACTTTTAAAAATATACACACTGTATGCATACACACCACACACTCACATATACACACACTACACTTAGAAATATACACACCATGTACATACACACCACATACACTCACATATAATCACACTACCTATATACACACTTACACATATATACACACTGTATACATACACACCGCACACTCACATTTACACACACCACCCATATACACATACCACATTTAAAAATATACACACTGTATACATACATACCACCCACTCATATATACACACACCACCCATATGCACACTTACACATATATACACACCACATACATACACACCACACACTCACATATACACACACCACAATATACACACACCATATCAAAGACCACAGGCTTCGGTGTGGATTGCATCTCAATGTAAAGAAA
>NW_006408523.1:10767185-10774446 GCF_000296735.1 Chrysochloris asiatica | reverse complement strand
GGGTCAGAGAAAAAGAGGAAGACTCCCAGCAAGATGAATTGGCAAAGTGGCAGCATCGATGGGCTCAAATGTGGCAAAAATTGTGAGGTTGGCCCAGGATCAGGCAGTGTTTTGTTTTGTTGCGCTTAAGGTCACTATGAGTCGGTACTGACTCGATGGCACCTAACGACAACATACATACACACCACACACTCACACACACTCCCATGCATACACACATATATACACAGCACACACACATGCTGCACATTCATATACACACGCATCCTAAACTCAATACCTCGAACTAGATGCCACAACATTTACTCACCGCTTTCACTGTCTTCAGACGTGTGAATTTTGATTTAGGTCTGTCTCTTCTGCTTGTCTGCAAGTTCCACAGGGGTAGGCATCACTCTGCTCCCGACAGGCATGTGGTAAGCTGAGTGAACACTGAAGCTCAGGCTTCACCCGTGGGAATATGACTTTACAAAAGCTCAAACCCTCACCCAGAAGCTCCTAGATTCTTTCCTCAAAATGTACCAGAGCTACACTTCATCATTCTTGGACTTCTTAGTTCGCTCCATGTCCTGTATTAACCTGCCTCTCTCCCTGTGTATTTTATACCCCAAATTTTTTCAAGGAGTTCAGATCTCTTCCAATTCCATCCAGAAGCATCACCAGTGTGGGCTGCCAGTCCTGCCATGTGCTAATCCCCTCAATACAGCAGTGTCCCCATGATTCATCAAAGGGCATGAACTCAGGATGTCACCATATCTAAAGTCTTGTTGTTGTTAAGTGCCATCGAGTCAGTTCTGACTCATAGGGACCCTATACAGGGTTTCCAAGGAGCAGCAGGCTAGCTTGAAACGCCAACCTTAGGGTTCAATCTGGCCTTGCAGTCCAGCACATTAACTCAAAGTAGAGTCAGAAAGAAAATGAACTAAATGCAGACAATTATGTGGAACAAAGAAATCAGCGGCATCACAAAACAACACACAGCAAAATGATAGTAATCAATTCATACCTGTTAGTAATTATACTGAATGTAAATGGATCAAATGGATCAGCCAAGAGACAGAGAATGCAGAATGGATAAAATATCAGGATCTGTAAGAGGCACATCAGAAAGATGGAGACAGCCCAAATGGTCTTCAACAGAAGAATGGTTAAACAAACTTTGGAACATACACACAATGGAATAATGTACAACGCTGAAGAGTTACAATGAATCTGTGAAATACCTCACGACATAGATGAGGCTGGAGGATACTATGCTGAGTGAAATTAGTCAATCACAAAAGGGCAAATATTGTATCTAAGACCAATGTTGCTAAAAATTTCAAGGTTTTCTTGATAAAAGAAAAAAAATCTATGATGGTTACAGGTTGGGGAGGAAGAAAAGGGGAGAATTATTCACAGGCTAGAGGGTAGACACATGTTAACATGGGTGACAGGGTAGGAAATCATTTGCAGATGAGGAACATGAGACACAGAGATGCTTAATAAACCAAAATGCAGCCAATAAGTAGCAACACCAGAAACTGAACTCAGGCTATCTGTTCCCAGAGCCTGAGCTCTCTTCATTGCTACGCTGATGCTTCCCAAGAGAACCAGCAAGAGCGCCTGGAGAGTTGTGCAATATTTATTTTTAATTTGTGTCGTTGTGTACATGCTATTGTGTTCTTTTGGCAGCGTTCCTCTTCCTACTCTTCAGAAGGGAGCAAGTCTCTTACCCACATGCTGAGCTGGTGCTTCTCCCTCCCCCATTCTCTCTGACAGGTGTCCTTTCCTCAGAGTTCACAGGGTGTGTGAGCCGGAGCACGCAGGGCTCTTTGGAGGACTTGCCTGAGCAGAGTGTTGGCTTTCCACGCACCATCGCCTCCCATCGCCGAGTCACTGCTGTAAACTCTAGACATTCCTCCTCTCTGCAGTCTGGAGGTTCTTATTCAGTCATACAGATCAGACAGCAGTTTAAACCTTCAGTGCCTTCATGTGCTGGACCAAACAGGGCCATTTCTCACAAGGAATGGGGTGTTCCTGACGGGCAACTTAGATGGCAAAGGGCTAACAAGGCATTTACTCTCCCTCCTATACCCACATCAAAGCCATCAGTAAGTTCTAGCAACCTTTTTTGTGCTTATTGGCCATTTGTATATCTTCATTGAAGAAATGTCTCACCAAGTCCTATGCCCATTAAAAAAATTTTTTTTATTGTGAAACTGAGTGATGGTTTACATGGGAGAACATTGGCTTTACATCATCATTTCATTGCAATGATTATAATCTCCTCCATGCATCATCATTCAACAGTATTTGCTTCCATTCCCTCTGTTATTTTTGTTTTGTTTTGTTTGTATTTTAGAGGGAGGGGAGATATTCACAAAAACACTCAGGAATATATAATAATTAAAACAATCAAAGGGCACATTCTGCAAGTTTGCCTCCTGACTGCCAGCTCTCAGTCCCTCTCTTTCCATGAATCCAGAGTCCTCAGCTGCTCCCTCTCTCCATGTCCCCATCTCTGCCTCCATCTCCGGTGTTACTGCTTCTCTGGATTAGGGGCCCGCATTCTGCTTGTGCTCTTTTCCCTTGATGGTCCTAGGGTCCTCTGTTTCTAGACTGTAAGATTAACTACTCCCCCCTCTTGGTTACAAAACTTCTGCCTTTACAGTTGTGACAGTTGCAATTCGTCATGATAACAATTATTCACTATTGAATCCTAAGAATCTTTTCCCCATCTCTTTTTACCAGCCCTTTCTAGAAAAGATGAAAACTATTCAATGGGGACTCTACCTTCCCCCACACACTGTTTTTTGTGGGTTTTTTTGGTTTATAAAATGTAATTTTATTTTCAGTTACTCTGCTGTTACATAGGGTATAATATTTTCACAAGACTTTTTTGGGACTACAGTCAATGATAAGCAACACACACAATAGTGTTCCAACTCTCTAACAATTACCCTCTCACATGTGCACAAACCTGCATTGAAAAGTATTAAAGTCTTAGACTTGGACTTGTAGACTTTATGTTTCCCCTTTCTAGTGTATTAAGAAATGACATGCCCTTTAATTATTCAAAGAAATGCTTGTATTCTGGCAGTAACATGCTACTTTATTACAATAGTAAAGTGAATACCAGAACTACAAAGGCAGGAGTGTAAATACATTTTTATTGAGAAGGGAAGTTGTCAATTTAAACAGCAGCAAATGAAGAGTAAACAAGAAAAGTCCCTTTTGTCACCGAGACCCATGACCTTCACAATATATTATGTAGGAGGCATTTCAACATGTGACCCCAAGCCAAAACTGTCAAATGCTTTTCCATTCAGTCAAATACTTCTGGATTCTCACTAAAAAGGAATATATAGTAAAAGCATGGAAAAGTTGCTTACTGAAAGGACACCCCCCAAAGAAAAGTATGGGAAGGAATGTAGAAATTAAGAAATTATGCAGAACACTTTTAACTGTAATTAACTACATTTTCATATCTTCACAGTAATACAAACACAGTCACTTGAAGAACTGGTTTAGGTTACTTAAATACCAGATACATTTTAGTCCTCTACATAAGTGTTTGGAACTTACTCTTTTTGTATGAAATAAAGCTATTAATATTTTCTACAGCAGTAACTGCACACCAGAAGGCCAAGGCAAACACAAGTTAAGGAATGCAGTTTTCCCAAAGCTGCAGTGTGAAGACTATCAACAGTCGTCGGTTCCATACACATGAATGGGTTTCTTTGCTGTAGGAAATCCAAATAGGATGAGGAATGGAGGAGATGTGTACAAAGGTTTCTCCAAGCGGAGAAGGATGACACTTGTAAGCCTTTCATTTTCTGCTCCTTTTGTGGTATGGAGTTCTTCTCCTGCTGTCTGATGTCCATAATGTTTGGTTGTCTCTAAGCAACTGTGTGATGAGGGTGTTGTCTTCTTAGGAGTCTTCATTCAGTGTATTAGGTTCAGCGATGGCCTCATCAAAAGCTGTTTTAGGCTGCATACAGGCAAGCTCTGGGTTATTAAGGATCTCATAGTAAAATACAGAAAAAATCAGAGCCAGCCCCAGGCAAATTGGATTATGTGGGTTGCATCTCCTTCTTGCTTATATCAAATGCCTCCTGCTAAGTTCCCTTATAGAGAATTATCTATAGTTTGTTTTCCATCATCACCACGCGCTACTTTACTTAGGTACGGGAAATAATCTCCTTTCGTTTTCAGATAGAAGACCTTACTCTCTGAATGAATTGCATTGGCTAGTAAATACTTAGCCAACAATTCCAGGACCGTGGTGTAGATGGATCTCAGTTTAGACTCCACTTTCTCCTGATAGTCCATAATCAGCTGCAACTTCTTGTCGGAGGTGTCAGCTTTCTGCTGGATGCTGGAGGTGACCCTCCAGGCGGACCTGCGGCCTCCGACCACGTTCTTGTAGGCCACCGAGAGCAGGTTGCCCTCCTTGTTGGACAGCTCGGCCCCTGCTCCGTCACGGCTTTCATGCTAGTGGCCACGTAGTCGCAGCGCTTGGCCTGCTCGTCCAGCTTGGCCTTGTGGACCAACTTTGTCTTTTCCATAGTGGACGGGCGGGTGGCGACGCTCCAGGAAGGAAGGGGACCAGGAGAAGAGAGCTGGCGAGGCACCAAGGGCGGAGAGAACCAACCCAGATCAGGAAGAACCTTTCTCGAAAGCCTTCACTGTCTCCGCTGCCCCAAAGCGAGTCCCACCACTTCGATCTGCTTTTAGCTTTAGCCAAGGACTCTCCCATCTTAGTCCCCGCCCCCCACACTTAAACTAAGCTACCTCTTGAAAACTTGTAAGTGTAAGCCAGTCACTTCATGCCTTTATCCCGTGCTCCCTTTTTAGGTAGCCAATGTTTAAACTACATGTCCCTATCAACACTCATTGGCCCGGCAGTGTTTCGTTCTGCGTGTGCATAATAAGGTCGCTATGAGTTGGTACCAACTCGATGGCACCTAACAACAACAACAATCAACCCTGTATACACAGAGGGAATAGGATTCATACTTTATATGAAGACTCCTTCCCTCTCAGTTGGTATTTTGAGCTACTACATCCAAAGTATATAGATCATAGAACATGGGAACACTGAATGGTTTAAAATTAAGAAAGGTGTGCGACAGCGTTGTATTCTTTCACCATGCTTATTCAACCTGTATGCTGAGCAAATAATTCAAGAAGCTGGGTTATATGAAGAAAAACATGGCATCAGGATTGAAGGAAGACTCATTAACAATGTGCGATATGCAGATGATACAACCTTGCTTGCTGAAAGCGAAGAGGACTTAAAATACTTAATGATGAAGATCAAAGAGCACAGCCTTCAGTATGGATTGCATTTCAATGTAAAGAAAACAAAAATCCTCACCACTGGACCAATAAACAACATTCTTATAAACCGAGAAAAGATTGAAGCTGTCAAAGGACTTCATTCTTCTTGTATCAACTATCAACACTCATCAAAGCAGCAGTCAGAAATCAAATTACATATTGCATTAGGCAAATCTGCTGCACAAGACCTTTTTAAAATGTTCAAGAGCAAAGATGTCAGCTTGAGGACTGAGGTGAGCATGACCCAAGCCATGGTATTTGCAATAACCTCATATGAATGTGAAAGCTGGACAGTGAATAAGGAAGACCACAGAGGAATTGATGCTTTTGAGTTATGGTGTTGGAGGAGAATATTGAAAGTGCCATGGGCTGCCAAAAGAACCAACGCATCTGTGTTGGAAGAAATGTAGTCAGAATGCCCCTTGAGGTCAGGATGGCCAAACTTTGTCTCTCATACTTTGGACATATTGTCAGGAGGGAACAGTCATTGGAGAAGGATATCATGTTAGTTAATGTGGAGGGTCAGAGAAAACGAGGATGACCCCCAGTGAGATGGATTGGCAAAATGGCAGCATCAATGGGCTCAATCGTGACAACAATAGTGAGGCTGGCCCAGGACCGGGCAGTGTTTCGTTCTGTTGTACATAGGGTTGCTATGAGTCAGTACCGACTTGACGGCACTTAACAACAACAACAACATCCATAGTGTAGATCAAGTTAATCAAATCTATGCCCATTTTTAAACTGTGATGTTTGTCTTATGGTTGTTGCATTGTATGAGTTCTTTATATATTCTCTGTACAAGTCCTTTATCAGATATTTGATTTGAAATATATTTTTGCAATCTGTGTGTTGTCTTTGTACTTTCTGTTGGTATACTGTTCTAGTTAGGTGCCATTCAGTGAGTTCCGACTCCTAGAGAAGCCCAATGCACAGCAGAACAAAGCGGTTCACTGTCCTGTGCCTTCCTCACAATTAGTGTTACACTTGCCACTGCTACTGTGTCAGTACGTCTCATTGATGAAGCACAAAATAGGAGTCCTTTGAACGATGCCCTTTCAATCAAAATTAAGCAAAATAATATCATTTGAAGCACAGAATAGTATATCTACTTTCTCTTTTGTAGCTCATGTTTTCAGTGTCATATCTAAGAATCCCTTCTCAAATTCATGGTCATGAAGAGTTACACCTTTGTTTTCTTTGAATAATTTTATAGTCATAGCTCTTATATTTAGCTCTTCGATCTATTTTGAATCATTTATTACATAGGTGAGAGGTTGGGGTTCAACTACTTTCTTTTGTGCATAGTTATCCAGTTGTCTAAGCAAAATTTGTCTAAAAAACTATTGCATTCCCATTGAATGGTGTTGACACCCTTGTCAAAAACCAGTTGATTGTGGAAGTATTGGTTTTTTTCTTATTTCTATTCCATGAATCTGGATGCTTATTGTATTCATTAACACTTCCTAGTACCTTTGCTTTGTAGTAGGTCTTGAAATCAGGAAGCCTGAGTTTCTCCTACTTTGTTCTTTTTCAGATTGGTTTCACTATACTGAGTCCTTTCCAATTCCATATGAACTTTAGAATTAGTTTGTCAACTTCCAAAGGAAGTCAGCTGAGATTCTAATAGGGATTGTGTTGCATCTATAGATCAGTTTGGGAACTACTGCCATGTTAACACTATTAAATCTTCCAATCCATGAACATGAGATGTTTTCCCATTTACTTAGCTCTTTGGAACTTTCTTTTAGCAATGTTTTGCAGTTTTCAATGAATCAAATCACTCCTTTGTACCTCCAAGCCAGCATCACCTCACCTGAATTATAGCAATAAATTCTACTGGTCTCCCTGTTTCTACTCCTAATCTCTAAACCCATTCCAGGGTTGGAAAGCTATAGCCGACAGGACTGCCATCTGCTTTTTTTTTTTTTTTTTT
>NW_006408523.1:10763872-10764302 GCF_000296735.1 Chrysochloris asiatica | reverse complement strand
ACATTGAGATGCGATCCATAGTGAAGGCTGTGCTCTTTGATCTTTATCAGTAAATATTTTAAGTCTTTTTCACTTTCATCAAGCAAGGTTGTATCATCTGCATATCGCAGGTTGTTAATGAGTCTTCCTCCAATCCTGATGTCACATCTTGGCTTGGTAATACACAAAGCATTTTTTTTTTTTTTTAAGTTACTAATGGCTTCTGTCAATTGTTGTTGTTGTTGTTGTTGTTAAGTGCCGTCGAGTCAATTCCGACCCATAGCGACCCGTACAGGGTTTCCAAGGAGCGGCTTGTGAGCTTGAACCACCAACCTTGAAGTTCAAGGGACTTTGCAGTTTGAAGCATTAGCCCACAGCGCCACACCAGGACTCTGTCAATTAGCATGTTGTCGTTGTTGTTAAGTGCCATCAAGTCGGTTCCGACCCATAG
>NW_006408523.1:10755829-10763772 GCF_000296735.1 Chrysochloris asiatica | reverse complement strand
CATTTTAGGTATTCCAATCAGTCATAGGCAGAAGACGGACTTACAAGCCTTCCATGTTGCAGTCATTTTAAAATTATCTTTAGCAGAATATTCCTTATATGTGATATCAATGATGTTGTCTTATTATTTCTGCATTGCGTTGGATTATCTCTTTGGAATGGAAACAAATATGAATCTCTTTCAATCCGTTGGCCAGTTAGCTGTCTTCTAAATTTTTTGGCATAGATGAGTGAGTGCCTCCAGTGCCACACCAGTTTGTTGAAATGTTTCCATTTGTATTCCATCAATTCCTGGAGTCTTGTTCTTTGCCAATGCCTTCAGTGCATCTTGGACTTCTTCCTTCAGTACCATTTGCTCTTGATCACATGCTTCCTCTTGCAATGGTTGAACATTGACCATTTCTTTTTGGTACAATTACTCTGTGCATTCCTTCCACCATTTTTTGATGTCTTCTGCACCATTCAATATTTTGCTAAAATAATAATTCAGTATAGCAAGTCAAGATTTGAATTTTTTCTTCCGTTTCCTCAGCTAGAGAAATGCTGAGAGTGTTCTTCCCTCTTGTTTTTCTAATTCCAGATCTTTGTGATTTTCATTATATTTGACTTTGGCTTCTCAAGCTGCCCTTTGAAATTTCTGTTCATCTCTTTTACCTCCCTCCTCATTTAGTCCATTTGCTTTAGCATCTTTACACTGGAAAGCAAGTTTCAGAGTCTCTTCTGACATCGATTTTGGTCTTTTCTTTCTTCCTAATGACCTTTTGCTTTCTTCTTGCATGATGTCCTTGATGGTATCCCACAAATCTTCTGGGTTTCGGTCTTTAGTGTCTAATGCATCAAATCTGTTCTTGAGATGATCTTGAAATTCAGGTGGGATATGTCTAAGGTCATATTTTGGCTCTGGTGGACTTGTTTTGATTTTTTTAAGCTTAAATTTTGAACTTGCATATGGACAATTGATGGTCTGTTTCACAGTTTTCCCCAGATCTTGTTTTGGCATTTTTGTCTTTAAACTGACATCTCCACTCCACCATCTCAGTCCACAGATGTAGACAACTTTATTTCTGAGTATTCTATCTGTTGAATTCCATGTGTATAATCATATTTTCTGTTATTTAAAAAAGACATATGCAATGACTGTCTTTGGTCTTGCAAAATTCTACCATTCAATCTAAGCATCATTTATATCACCACGGCCATATATATTTTTCCAACTATTGATACTTCTTTGTTTCCAATCATTGCATTCCAATCACCAGTGATTATCAATACATTTTGATTTCATGTTTGATCAATTTCAGATTGAAGACGTTGGTCTGATATTGTTGTTAAGTGCCGTTGAGTCAGTTCTGACCTATAGTGACCCTGTAAAGTGTTTCCAAGGGGTGGCTGGTGAGGTTGAACCACTAACCTTGCAGTTCAAAGCTACTTTGCAGTCCAGTGCATTAACCCACAGGTCCTCATCAGGACTCTGAAGACATTGGTAGAATTCTTCAATTTCATCTGCACTGGTTTTTAGTGATTGGTGCATAAATTTGAAAATAGTGATATTAGCTAGTCTTCCTTGTCTGCGTATGATATTACCTTATCACAAACAGCATTGTACTTCAAGATAGATTTTGAAATGTACTTTTTAATGAATTGTCATTCCTCTTCAATTTGTCATCCCCGATATAGTAAACCTTGTAATTGTCAGATTGAAAATGGCTGATGCCAGTGCATTTCAGCTCACTAATTCCTAGGATATCACTATTTATGCGTTCCATTTCATCTTCCAATTTTCCTAGATTCATACTTCATACATTCCATGTTCTGATTACTAATGGATGTTTGCAGCTGTTTCTGTTCATTTTGAGTTGTGTCCCATCAACAAATGAAGGTCCTGATAGATTTACTACATTCGTGTCATCACTGTCAACTCTACTTTGAGGAGGCAGCTCTTTCCCAGTCGTATTTTAAGTGCCTTCCAAACTGAGGGACTTAACTTCCTACACTCTATCTGACAATATTCTGGTGCTATTCATTATGTTTCAGCATTCAATATTCTTATGCCATGTGACAGTGCTTCACTGCTGTTCATAAGGAGCCAGTGGCTAAACAATCGCAAGTAGTCTGCCTCCCCTCTTCTAAGTCTATCTTAGTCTGGAAGCTCAGCTGAAATCAGTCCACCATTGGTGACCCTACCAGCATTTAAAATACTGGTGGTATAGCTTCCAACATCACAGCAACACGCAAGCCAACACAGTGCGACAAACTGACAGATTAGTGGTGGTCTTATGGGCTATAAATCCTAAAATATCTACCCTTTAAAGTAAAAACTTGCCAATCTCTTACTCCAGAGAATAGTCAGTGATCTTTTCAAAATGTAAATCAATTCAGTTATGCCATGCCTCAAATGTTCCAGTGCATTTACATTAAATCCCAACTTACTTTACAAAGTCTGCCATCATTTAGTGCCTGCTTACCTCTCTAGCTTCATCTCTTCACACTCTTGCTAACCCACAATGCTCCAGTCTGGTCTTCTTGCTATCCTGGAACATGCAAAAATCCTTCCCATTGCAAGGTTTTTACTCTAGCTATATTGTCTGCCTGGAATGTGGTTTTTTCCTGATCTTCACATGCCTGGATCCTCCTTGTCATTTCTGTTTCAGAGAGTTCTCCCAACTCTCCATATGAAGAAGACATGTGCTCACACACTAACACGTCACTCTCTTTGGTTCTCTGATCAACATCTCTAATACTTTACTTGCTTACCTATTTTGTTTGGTTTTAATTTTTTTTTCTACTGCCTCCCTCATTTAAAACATGAAAGCAGAGACCTTGTCTGTCTTGTTTCTCACTGTATCTCCAGGATCTAGAGTAGGTTTTAGCATAAAGTAGAAACTCAGTAACTTCTAAAAGAGTCAGCGATGGTGATGATGAGTTCACTGGACATCTGGATGTGCAGTCGACTCTTGGAAGAGGATCCCACAACTGTGTGCAGGAAGACTACTGCTCTCATTGCAATGCTTGGACTCTTTGTGGTGAACGACTCTTTCACATTCTAATGAGCTATTTGACAGCTAAAAGTCACCAGACTGTCCAACACATGAACCAGGTAGAGGAGGTCACCAGAGGTCATATCCTGTATGCTCTGGTCTTAGTGGTCATGGAGGTGGTGTGCCGTGGAGTTGGTTCCCACTCATAATGACCCTGTATAAGGTTTCCGAGACTGTAAATCTTTACAGGAGCAGAAAGCCTCACCCGAGCAACTCTGGTCTTAGTGGCCACACAGAAATCCTGCCCAGCAGACAGACAACTCACCACCATCTCACCAGTCTTAGCTGTTCTCAGGTTTTTAATTCAGTAATGTATGTTTATGATAAAAATCAGAGAATAAGGAAAAATATTAAAGAACAAAATTGAAACCATTCAGAAATAATCAAGGTTAACATTTTGGTATCAATATAGATCTAGACCAACTTATTTTAAAGCTCCTAAGAGATTGATGTGATATCTCTTCATTTGGTAAGAAACTCCAGTTTTACCAACTTTTTATTTTTTTTCATTTTTTTTCCTACTGTTACTTTTTTATTGTGAATTGAGTGAAGATTTTACAAAGCAGATCATCAGTGTTACATTCAACAAATCATATACCTTGCTTCATTACAATGATTGCAATCCCCTCCAGGTACCACCAGTTAACAGTATTTACCTCTGTTCACTTGAACTCTTGCGTTCTTCCTGTGTCTTAGGCAACTTTCCTCTGCCAACTTTCCTCCTATTATCTTTTTTTTTCACCAACTTTTATTGTTGCTAGCTGCTGTCAAGTCTATGGTGACTCATGGCAACTTTATATACAATACAACAAAACATCATTTGGGCCTGCACCATCCTTACCATCACCAGCATATTCAAGTTCGTTGCTGTGACTGCTGTACCAATGCATCTCACTGAGGATTTCCTTCACTCTCATTGGCCTTGTACTTCACCAAACATGAAGTCCTGGTCTAGCGAGTGATCCCTCCTGGATATGTTCAAAGCAAGAGAGTCCACAATGTTCTGTTGGGATCCCTAAGGTTTTCATTGGCTCATTTTCACAAGTAAATTATCAGGCCTTTCTGAAATGAGAAGTCCCTCTGAAACCTGCGCACTGTGAGTGGTCCTGATGGCCTTTAAGATACTGCTGGATAGTTTCCATGATCACAGCAACCACGGTAAGACAAACTGACAGATGGCTGGTGAGTAATCAACCTTTACTATTGAAGAAAATACCTTTTCATGTTATCTAAACTTGTGGATGTTTTCAGTCCACTCACTCTCTACCCCTGCCCTCCTGTAGAGCTCTTCTCGTTGACTTGGCCTCTCACACAAATATTGCTGAGTATCTTCTATGCACCAGCTACAGTGCTAAATGCCAGGGATTGAAAGAGAACAAATGTAGAGGCCTTGACCTCAAGGAACTCTTTGCCAACTTTCATGCCATCAGACTGGCACTTAATGCTCACTGGTATTTGGAGATTGTATGATCTTATCTAGATACCTTCGCTGCATGAAAAGCTTCACCAACAATGATGCTGACAAACCTGCAAGATAGTTTGCATCATATTGGGCTCTTCATGGTGAATTTTGTAACAAAACTGTATTCACCATGAAGAACCCATTACATTTTATAACATTTACATTTTATAACAAAACTATATATTCACCATGAAGAACCCATTACTAAACCCAAATTACTATATTCCACTCCTTAGTTCAATCCACTGACTACAGTAAACTTTTTGAATTTCAGTCAGGTTAGAAGGAAAACAACAGAACAGGAAAACATTTGACAAGATTTAATCAGTGCATAGCAAGTTGCCCCTTGAATATAGAGCTAAGTTTATTCTCAGAGTGAGGCTAATCAAAATCAGCACAGGTTAGCAATAAACCAGCTGTACAGTGAGGTTAGGACATCTTCCAAACATGTACACAAAGGATCAACTTTGAAAACCATGACTGGTCCCAACGTCATTCCAGCACATAACGTTCTCAGTTTCCCTCCAGCTGCTTCAACCGCCAATCCGTTTCCTTCACTCCTTCTCTCAGCAGTTATTTAGTAAGTGCTTTCTACATCCTTAATGTTACCACTCCCATCCTAACAAAAGAAGGAAAAAAAAAAAGAAACCTGAGCAAATTGAAAAACAACAACTCTTGTTAGAACCATCAGAACATTGAGGTCACGTGGCAAACTTCTGCCTTAAAAACTGGAGAGAGAGGTGGGCACAGAAAACCACACGAGCATAAGTCCTGTGCTGAAACCAGTATTGGTAGGAACTCTTAAACTGTAATCAATGAATCACTGGACAGTCACTGGGGTTACCTGCAGAACTAAAAGCTGCAGGGGGAAGAAAGCAGTTTTATGGGATGTGTTGTACTTCCAGGAGCCCACCAGGTTCTCAGTGGGGGGATTGGAAGAAAATTCCTTCATGTTTCCAGCAGAGGGAGAGGAAAAGTAGCCATTTTGAAATAATCTAAACTTCCTTAACAAAATTCTGCCACAGGAAAATGATTTGACCAGCATCAAACCTCTGTGATGCTGTAGGATAAGCACTGTACCACAGGGTCTGTTTGAACAGCAAGGTCGGTGGTTCAAACATACCAGTCACTCCTCGGAAACCCTATACATGGTCACTATGAGTTGGCATTGACTCGATGGCATTTAACATTAATAATAATTAAAAAAAAAAAACCATTGTGGGAGACGGGAAATATTCAATATTCAGCCTTCCTGTCTCACCTAAAATGGAAAAGAAAAGCACTTGTGAAGGTCACAGCTCAGGGATATGGGTTCATTAAAAGACTGAGTCCCAATAATAAGATTAAAAAATGCTTTCCTTCCCCCAACATTTTCCACGTGATTAATGTTGTTGTTGTTGTTGTTAAGTGCCATTGAGTTGGTTCCATTAATAGGGTTTCTGAGGAGCAGCTGATGGGTTAGAACTGTTAACGTGATGATCAGCAGTTCGAAACTGCCAGTTGTTCCAAGGGAGAAAGATGAGGCTTTCTGCTGCCGTAAAGGTTTACAGCCTCAGAAACCCTGTGCAGGGTCGCTATGAGTCGGAATTGACTCCACGGCACATAACCACCACCACCACATATCACATATGTAGAAACACACACACACATATGCAAGCTTTACTGCTTTTGCTTCTCTAGAGACCCCAGCCTAAGACAATCATATTCAGCTTTCCACACAAAAATTGCAAGGCAAACAACATAGTGTGAAAGACAGACAAGTATCAGAAGCAGACTCAGATAAAGCAGAGATTTGGAATTAGCAGACCAAAAATGTTAAATAATTACAATGAAGATGCTTAGAGCCCTAATGGAGAAGGTGAACAATAGGCAACAACAGATGACTGATGTAAGCAGAGAGAGAGAAAAACGCTTCAGTATCAAAAGGAAACGCTAGACATCAAACACTGTAACAGAAATCAAGATTGCCTTTGATGGGCTCATCGGTACAATGGATAGTCAAGAAAAGAGTCAGTGAAGTTGAAGATATAAGGAGGCTTCACAAACTTTGTGGAAAATGGAACTGAAAAATCATGGAATTTTTCCATAAGCGTTTTGGAGTGCCCTCATATATCAATGAAAATGTATCAAATTTAAAATAAAGTGAAAAAAATCCTTTAAAAGTGAAACATTATTGGAGAATCATAGGGCAATTACAAAAGGCATAACATACATACTGGGAATAGTAAAAGGAGAAGAAAGAAATATTTAAAGTAACAATGCTTGCAAATTTTTCAAAGTTAGTAGCATATATGAAACCACAGATCCCGGAAGCCCAGAGAATAGTAATACCAAAAAATTTTAGATGCCTAAAAATTTGTACCTGGACATACCATATTCAAACTGCAGAACATCAAAAACAAATAGAAAGTGTTGAAAGAAGTCAGGCAGGTGTTGGGGGACATAAACCAAGAGAGACAGTTGTTCCAACAGAACAAAGGAACACTGAATGATTTAAATTTAGGAAAGGTGTGCGCCAGGATTGTATTCTTTCACCATACTTATTCAATCTGTATGCTGAGTAAGTAATCTGAGAAATTGGATTATATGAAGAAAAACATGGCATCAGGATTGGAGGAAGACTCATTAACAACCTGTGCTATGTAGATGATACAACTTTACTTTCCTGAAAGGGAAGAGGACTTAAAATACTGACCAAATGAAGATCAATGACCACAACTTTCTGTATGAGTTGCACCTCAATGTAAAGAAAGTGGTGAGGAAAATTACCAGTTTGTATTTGTGAAAACCCAGTGATTTCTGAGATTGGGTTCCAAGTGGGGCCAGCCACAAGGGCCAAGGACATTACAATGAAATCAGTGTGGTTACAAAACAGAGGATTAAAAGCTTCCCGTAGATATACATGCGTACATCAATTTCGTGGGTTGCAAGATTTATAATCATAATCACAAAATGCTAACAATGTATACTTTCTAGGACAGATTATAAAAATGTCTGAAATGATGCAAAAAAATTGTTTGGGGCTGGAACTGGTAATAAGAATGGACACTAAGGTTTTTTGTTTTTTTAAGGTTTTTATTGTGGATTGAATGAAAGTTTACAGGGCAAATCATCAATTTTACATTCAACAAATTATACACCTTGTTTCATTACAATGATTATAATCCCCTCCATGTATCATCAGTAATAGTATTTCTCTTTATTCACTTTAGCTCTTTTTTTTTTTTTTTTTAAACACTGAGGCATATGTAATAATTTACACCACCAAAGGGCACATTCTGCAAGTCTGCCTCCTGGCTGCCATCTCTTAGTCCCTCTTCCCACGAATCTAGAGTCCTCAGCTGCTCGCTTTCTCCATGTCTTCATCTCTGCCTCCATTTCTGGTGTCCCTGCTTCTCTGAATAAGGTCTCGCATTCCGCTTGTGCTCTTCTCCCTTGATGGTC
>NW_006408523.1:10748082-10753744 GCF_000296735.1 Chrysochloris asiatica | reverse complement strand
CCTGTTTTGTTTATTGCTATTCTTAACACTGCAGTCCTGGTGTGGCAGTTGGAGTACTGGTGTGGCGCTATAGGATAAACACTGGACCACAAGGTCAGTTTGAACCACAAGGTCAGTGATTCAAATTCACCAGCCACTCCTTTGAAACCCTATATAGGTCTCCCTATGAGTCAGAACCAACTCGACAACATTTAACAACAAAACAATGTTTGTAACACTTCGAACAGTGCCTGGTACATAGTACATGCTCAACAAATGTTTGGTAGCTGAATCCATTGAAAATCAATTAAACTGGCATTCTGCTTGTTACATCTGTTTTGTGAATTTGATTGGCATGAGGAAAGGTTCCTTATCATTCATCAAATGAACATGCAAAATAGTTTCTTGACCTCCAAACCAGGAGGTCAAGAATGGGAGAGTTCTACCAATTAGCCCATCTTTGATATCTTTCTCTGATTTCCATAGAAACAACGTGCCCTCTGCATTTTCCATGAAACTGGCACTTCCTCCAAGATCACCAAGCCTCTGAGCTTCAGCTGTGGAACAAGGGGGTAATTTTGGGCCCTTGTACAAACAAGAGATCTCATAGCATACTGATTACGAGTCAGGCTGCTAACCTCAAGGTTAGCAGTTCAAAATGACCGGCTATTCTGTAGGAGAAAGATGAGGCTTTCTGCTCCCATAAAGATTCACAGCCTCAGAAACCCTATGCAGGGTCATGATGAGTTGGAACCAACTCTACAGCACACCACCACCATCACCACAAACAAATTCAAGTTGGTACTTTAGGAGAAGAGTACACTTGAAATCAAAGACCAACAGAACATAAGAGGAAATGTGAGGGTTTTACACAAGTGCAAATAGAGATCTATAGCTTTGAAGTTCTGAGAAAATGGTTCAGAGGCCATTCTGGGACTATCTGGTTGGACTAGTTCTTATATTAATTTCCTACAGTGACTTTACAATGGTGAAAGCTGGCAAGCACATGTGATGAGAATTAGCATCATCGGCTATGTCATGTAATACCACATATTCCTGATAAGATGTGTCCAAGCATTTTAATACTGTCATAAATACAGTCTGGACCAGGAAACACAAGGTACAAGGCAGGACCACACATTTGTAGTAATAAGTTGTTGGCTATGCAGCTAGCTCAAGGTGTAAAGTCAAATCTACATTCTAGATACATAATTTTTATGCCCAGTAGCTGTGACTGATTACAAATATTAGACATGTATTTCATAAGAAAACTGATATGCCTAGGATTATTATAAGAAGCTCTGGTGGCACTATGGGTTAGGTGTTGGACTACTAAGTGAAAGGTTAACAGTTCAAACCCACCAGTTACTTCACAAAAGAAAGATGAGGCTGCCTGCTCCCATAAAGATTTACAGTCCTTCCGTTTATAACTGATTGAAATGCCTAAAAGGGTGCTAGAACTTGCCCAGTGAAAGAGGTTTCTTGTGGCACCTTTGTAGTGTATAAGACCTTAGGTGGAATCTTGATCCCCACCCCTTCTGAGGTGGAAAATTTCCACTTGAAAGGACAAGCAGACCAGCCTGGAGCAGCTAGAGGCACAGAAGATACTTCTTGAAAGAAAGACTAGCAGGAAAAAAAAACAAAAAAAAAAAACCAATAATGGCAGTCTGATTGGCTACCACAAGAATAAGCAAGTTGTTCGCGGGGAGCCATCAAGGCAAGCAATCAAGTCCCTTCAGGACAAACCCCCTTCCAAGACTGAAACTCAAAGGAAACACACGAGCAGGCATGTAAGCTTGCTGGTGACCATGTTGGTCTAATAGTGAGTGGAAGTGGTGGCTGGGGTGGGGAAGCAGCAATGATGATGCTGGCTGAGTCCGACCACTTTACATAGACCCCTATCGACCTGGAGTATGGTGACACCTGGTTGGCCAGAAGTATGGTTAGACCTGGGGACTCCTGAGTGCATGAGCAAGGACCAAGCCACAGAGGGCTAGAGCTGAGAGTGAAACATCCAGCTGTTATGAAGTGAGGGGGGGTGTACAAGAATACCCAGACTTGTAGATAGTTCCCATTAGAACAACTTCAATGGTTGATGATCAGATCTCAACTAGAGAAAGATTTTTAAAAAAAAGAACAACTTTTTTTTTGAGAAAGGAAACAAGTGTAAATCACTACAATCTGAGGAACTTGACCTATACTTACAGATGTAAAAGTTTATAATCCCAACCAAGAGGGAAGGAATCTTCACAGGAAGGATCAGTCCCATCCCCTCTGTACACAAGGCTTATAGGGATGGGCAACTTAGACACTGGCTATAAAATGAGGGGAGGAGGGGGTTGTAAAGGCCCAAAGTGACTGGCTTACAAATTCTCAAGAGGGAGTTTAGATTCAGATTGTGCGGGAGGGGAAGGTAGAATCGTCACTGAGTGGTTTTCATCCTGTCTAGAAGGGTCTGGTGAAAGGAGATGAGGATAAGGTTCATATGATTTAATAGTAAATAATTGTTATTTGACTAATTGCAATTGTCACAAATGTAAAGGTGGAAGTTTTGTAGCAAAAAGAGGTGAATGATTAATCTTACAGTCCAGAAAGAGTTGACCCTGGGACCATCAAGGAAGAAAACCAAGAACAGAGTGTGGGACCTACGCATAGAGGGAGAGGGGCTGTGTGCTGGCGGCCGGGGTGGGGTGGGGTGGGGGAAGGCTTGCAGGGTGTGCCCTTTGGCTGTTTGAATGATTGTATATTCCTGAGTGTTTTGGTGCACATCCAAAAAAAGGAAAAAAACAGAGGGAATAGAAGCAAATACTATTGAATGATAATGCACGGAGGGGATTGTAATCATTGCAATGAAACAAAAAAAAAATAATAGCATGAGTGTAAGGCAGATGTTCCACCATGTAAACTATCACCCAATTCACAATAAAAAATTTGAAAAAACAACACACACAGAAACCAGATTTACAGTCTTGGAAACCCTATATCGTGTCAATACATCAGAATTGACTCAATGGCAGTGGGCAGGATTATTATAACAATGGTTAAAATGATTAGTCCAGTTTGCAATATAGAGCATAACTTAGAACAAATACCATTAGGTAATCAGCTAAAAATAAGAAAGAGAGAGGAGTCACTAAGACAGGTAGCCTTTTGGTGAGCATTAGAAAATGCTCTTTAGAAGCAAGAGCAGCTAGACTTTGTCTCACATACTTTGGACTTGTTATCAGGAGGGACAAGGTCCTGGAAGGGGGCATCGTGCTTGGTAAAGTAGAGCGTCAGCCAAACAGAGGAGGACCCTAGAGGAGATGAACTGACATAGTGGCTACCAGAACAGGTTCAAAGCTTGGAGTGTGAGGGTGGGGCAGGACCAGGTGGTACTTGGTTCCGCTGTACATAGTCACCATGAGTCAGAACCAACTTGATGGCACCTAACAACAACTGAAAAAAAAAAGAAGTACAAAACCTAAACAAACCTTTATTATGAGTACAATCACTGAGGAGAAAAGACCAAGATAATAACATAGGGCTAAAGACCTAAAACTAAATCCATTGCATCGAGTTGGTCCCTACTCACAGTGACCCTATGACACAGAGCAGCCTTGCCCCACAGGGTTTCCAAAGCTGTGACTCTTTACAGAAGCAGCCTGCCATTTCTTTCTTCCGTGGAGTGGTGGGTTTGAACTGGTGACATTTCGGCTAGCAGCCCATCACTTAACCACTGTACCACTAGGAATCTTAACATAAGAATTTGTTGTTGTTGTTGTTAAGTGCCTTCAAGTTGGTTCCAGCTCATAGCGACCCTGTATAAAGGGTTTCTAAGGAGCGGCTGGGGGTGGGGTGTTTGAACTGCTGATCTTGTGGTTCAAACTGACCTTGAGGTTCAATGCATTATTCTGCAGCACCACATAAGAATAGTTAAATTATATAAAGCAAACTACATAAAGTTTAACTAGAGTCATGGAATCTTTTCCCATATTCTTTGGATTAGCTCCAATGGTGTCTGCTTCTGGTTATCAGGACTTTTTAAGGTGGTTTTTGGTTCTTCAGAGAGTTGACAAGTCCATGGAGGTGTCTTAGCCTTCTTAAATTATGACAAATGAACCTAGGTTTTAACTTCTTGTAATCTGGCAGAACATGGATTGATAAGAAGAACGAGGTATAGCCCCTTCTAATGAGGTTCCAGTGAATACTTCAGTTGATAGTTTTTCCACTATGTATCTTTTCTGGGAGTTTTGTTAGGTAGGCTTGTCAAGAGTCCAATTTTTGATCATAGAAGACTTCTTCACCTGTGAAAGTTACTATTTAGAATACTGGATTCCAGATTGGTAATGCTTTAATAAAGTTAGGTAAGACAATTATTTTTTAGACCCAGTTCATAATTTACTAACAGTATCTTGATAACATCATTCCTTTTTCCATGTTTCAATCTCATCCATCTGGACCAATTATTGGTGTTTTAGAAGCTTTTCTAAAGTTAATTCTTACAATGGTCAGTAACTAAATTTGTGGCGTCCCTGTCTTTATCATAAATGCAGAAATAAATTGAAAAGTAGCTGGTTTGGCTGCCAAAGGTATCCCCTCTAAATTCCTCAGTCTGGGGTACTCCTTCCTTCTGCTGTTCTAAACAAACAGAGACCAATTTTTGCAGCTTGGATAGCTGCTTGCAAGTCTCTAAGTTCCCAGATGCTATATTATGTCCGGGAACATAGACTAATATTAGGTCAATTGACTGAAATAACCACAAAAAATGGCCCTAGAACTTTGAACTAAAGAAACAAGTGCCATGAGGTGTTTGTTTACATATGAGCAACATCAGTAACTGCTTTTCATAGGTTTCAGTGGTAGCCAGAGTCCACAAAACCTTAGATTGCATGTTATTAATTTCAATGCAGTCATTAAAGATTTACAGCCTCGGAAACCCTGTTCAGGGTTACTATGAGTCGGAACTGACTCCACGGTACTTAACAACAACAACAATGTTCAGCTACAAGGAGCTCTGGTAGTGCAGTGGTTATGAATCAGGCTGCGAACCGCAAGGTCAGCAGTTCAAAACTACCAGCTGTTCTGCGGAAGAAAGATGAGACTCTCTGCTTCCATAAAGATTTACAGCCTCGGAAACCCTGAACAGGGTCGCTATGAGTTGGAACCGACTCCACAGCTCATAACCACCACCACCACCAATGTTCAGCTACAAACTTCTCCTTGGGAGACAAACAGGAAATCTAATGTTACTCTATTTGTAAAATCTTAGCTTAAACTTCAGACACTTCTCTAGTTATAGTCTTTATGAGTCTACTAATATTATCAACAGAAATTCCTAATTCAATTTAATTTAACTATCTAAATATATTTAAACTCTGTTCATTTTCTTTAATGCAAGGACCAATGATTTCAACAATGAATAGCACTGTATTGATTATAAAGCATCGGGAGGTAAAGATTTTCCTCATCTCCTCATTCTTTTTAATGTGTATTTAAGGTTCTTTTCTAGTCTCAATATTGCATCCCCTTTCATAAATACAATATAGTCCATCTTTTATGTTGAACTATTTTAGTGAAACATTTTCAGTAAGTCACATGAAATTCTTCTGATGAAAAAAATTAATATGGACATGATTAATTCATAACAATAAGAATGGTTCTTTAAATTGAAAAACCTAATGGGAATTAAAAAACAAAAAAA
>NW_006408523.1:10747278-10747982 GCF_000296735.1 Chrysochloris asiatica | reverse complement strand
TTTATAAATTTCTCCTTTACAATCCTCATAGTTGGTGTGAGAAAAAGTGGGTATTCGATTGTATATTTTCTCCTTCACCTGCACATGGTTTCTTCTCAACACAGTGATGGAGGGACGCTTGTGAAATGCCAGACTGTATCGTTCCTCTACTTAGAAATGGCCTTGTTCATTCCAACTCCTGCAAGATGAGAGCCCAGATCTTTATATTGGTCTCCAAGGCCCGGCAAGTCTGACCTGCCATGGCCCCCTTGTTCATCTCCTAACTTACCTGCACCCCTCACTCTCCCTCCTCGGTGTTCCTGGACATTCCTTTCATGCACCCACTTCAGCCTTGTTTCTTTTTATTTCTTTCCCTGAAACACTGTCCCCTACTTCTCCTCATTTTTTCATCTCACACTTCCTTTGGAACTACTCAGATGTTATTTTTCCATGAAGCCTTCCTGCTTGCACCTTCTCTTCATGACCTGCACTCCCTATCTCCCCCACACTTTATTTATATCTCATAGCAGACCATTTCTGATATATTATAAGCTTTGCATATTTATGTTTTGTTTTACCCCACTAGACCTATGGAGTAATTTCCATAGGGCAAGACCTTTTGCCTGTTTTGTTTATTGCTATTCTTAACACTGCAGTCCTGGTGTGGCAGTTGGAGTACTGGTGTGGCGCTATAGGATAAACACTGGACCACAAGGTCAGTTTGA
>NW_006408523.1:10713334-10739248 GCF_000296735.1 Chrysochloris asiatica | reverse complement strand
AGAAAGCCTCATCTTTCTCCCTTGGAGCAGCTGGTAGATTTGAACTACTGACCTTGCAGTTAGCAGCCCAGCTGGTAATTCACTCTGCGACCAGAACTTAATGGATAAGTGATGCAAAGTCCCCAGTTAAAACTATTGGGGTTTGATGATGCTGGATTTAAAAAAAAAGTTGCAACCAAGTTAGCAAATACAACAAAATAATAAAATTATGACATAATGTTGTTGTTGATAAGTGCCGTCAAGTTAGTTCCAATGCATCATGACATTGTGTGAGCTTGAACCACTGACCTTGCAGTTCAAACTGACCTTGAGGTTGAGTGCTTATCCTATGGCACCAATAGTATGTGTTTATTGCTGTGGGCTAAGACGCTGTACTGCAGAGTAGGTTTGAAATGCAAGGTCGGCAATTTAACAACAACAGTGTGCTATTAGTTACATGAAACAGGTTGTCACATCAAAAAGAAATGCCTAATTTTCTTTGGATTAAAAATTTATGTATTAATGAATACTTCTATGTTTTTGCCTAATGTTGTTGTTGTTGTTAAGTGCCATCTAGTCGGTTCTGGCCTATAGTGACCCTGTATAGGGTTTCCAAGGAGCAGCTGGTGAGCTTGAACCACTGACCTTGTGGTTCAAACTGACTTTGCAGTCCAACACATTAACCCACAGCATCACACTAGAACTCCAATAAAACATTAAATAGACCTTTTCAGTATTTTTATCTTTATTAAAAACAGAAACGAATCTTTGTGACATCCCACAAACTTTGAAAGCTGTCAGGATTTTAGCATAGACCACCAACAAATAATTCTTGAGTTATATAACCACATATTTTGAAAATTTAAAACCTTAAATTTTTCAAAGCCATAAGGCTTGGGCTTTGACTCATTAATTTATTCTGATTTATTAGTGGCAGATTACGCTAGGATGAATTAATTTTCAACTAAGTTCTTAAAGACCATTTTGTAACTTAAAAAGGGGTTCTTAGTTATTTGCTGCTAAATTAGCCTATACTAAGAGACAGGGCTCAGAGTAAAGAGCTGAGAGTTTATTGTGTATCAACACCTCACAGAGCTGGGGAACAAGAATCTCCCAAATCTGCTTGCCCAATTGGAGGGCATAGGACTAATGGTCAGGCATTGCTGAATTGTTTTTCTATCCAGGAATTAAGGGTGATCACATCAGTAGTTAGGATGGTAGCATGCCGAACATAGTGACTGTTAAACCTGTTTCTGTTTCCTGACCTCACCTTTGTTCCTTGGGCAGAGAGCTGCCCTGACATTTGAGCTACAAGTTCTGTTTTTGGGGAATGAAAAGGAGTGATTAATTATGGAATGGAGCAAGGAAGGGAGTTAAATTTCAACTATGGTGGTAACTGTGTGCTGTGGAGTCAGTTCCGACTCATAGCGACCCTGTACAGGGTTTCCAAGGTTGTAAATCTTTACAGGAGCAGAATGCCTCATCTTTCTCCCACGGAACAGCTGGTAGTTTCGAACTCCTGACCTTGCGGATCGCAGCCTGATTCGTAATCACTGAGCTACCAGATTGTTTCAAGATGACTAAGGTCAACAGTTCAAACCCACCAGCTACTCCTTGGAAAGTCTTACAGGTAGTTTATGTGTTGGAACTGACTCAACAGCACTTATCAACAGCAACAACAATTCAGGTCTTATTTTACTTTAAGCTAATCAGTGCCCCATTTCTTCATGCTCCTGTTTCATTTCCCCCCTTTCATTGTTTGTTTCTCAATCTTGTGAAATGGGTTTTGTTTCTATCTGACTGTTGCTTGCTGAAAAGGAACATCACGGGGATAAGAAACTCTAATGTAGTCTGGCATAGCATAGTAAATGCCTGAGTTATGTATTCTTTCACTGTATTTATTCAGTGTATATACTGAGCAAACAATTTGAAAAGTTGGATTATCTGAAGAAAAATGTGGCATCAGGATTGAAAGAAGACTCGTTAACAATCTGTGATATGCAATGATACAATCTTGCTTGCTGAAAGCAAAGAGGACTTAAAATAGTTACTGATGAAGATCAAAGACCACAACCTTCAGTATGGGTTGTACCTCAATGTAAAGAAAACAAAAATTCTCATCACTGGAACAATAAATAACATTATGATAAATGGAGAAAAGATTGACGTTGTCAAAACTTCATTTTGCTCAAATCAACCATCAACATTCATGGAAGCAACAGTAAAGAAATCAAACATTAGGCAAATCTACTGCACAAGACCTTTTTTAATTGTTCAAGAGGAAAGATATCCGTTTGAGGTCTAAGGTGCTCCTTACCCAAGTCATGGTATTTTCAACAACCTCATATGCATGTGAAAACTGGGCAATGAATAAGGAAGACCATAAAAGAATTGATGCCTTTGAGTTATGGTGTTGAAGAAAAATATTAAAAGTACCTTGGACTGCTAGAAAAACAAACCAATCTATGTTGGAAAAATTACAGCTAGAATGCACCTTAGAAGCCAGGATGGTGAGACTTTATTTCTAATACTTCAGACGTATTTTCAGGAGGGACCAGTCCTTGGTAAAATGGAGGATCAGCGAAAAAGAGGAAGGTCCCTAAGGAGATGGATTGGCACAGTGGCAGCAGCAATGGGCTCACATACAACAATTGTGAGGATGGCATTTGCCACTGGCAGTGTTTCCTTCTATTGGACATGAGATCACTGTGAGCGGGAACCAACTAGATGGCACCTAACAGCAATAATATTAGGACAGCACTTTTCTTTCTTTTCTGTTTTTTGTTATTGTTAAGTGTCATCAAGTTGGTTCTGACTTATAATGACTCCGTATAGGGTTTCCAAGAAGCCACTAGTGAGTTTGAACCACCAACCTTGCAATTCAAACGGACTTTGTAGTCAAGTGCTTATCCTACAACGCCACACCAGGACTCTGATGAGCAGCTGGTGGTTTTGAATGTTGCTGTTAAGTACCATGGAGTTGGTTCCAACTCATAGTGACCCTGTACAGGGTTTCCAAGGCTGTAAATCTTTACTGGAACAGAAAGCCTCATCTTTCTCCTGTGGAACAGCTGGTAGTTTCTAACCGCTGACCTTGAGGTTAGCAGCCTGATCCGTAACCACTACGCTACCAGAGCTCTTTGGTGGGTTTGAATAGAGTCCATTAATGTCCACATTATTTATCCTATTTTTTTTTTGCCTTGAAATGTTTTTCACCTGGCCAGGAAGAATTGTTTTCAAATCCTTCTTGGGAATACTATGGGTCTCAGATGTTCATTATCAAGAAAGAATTGGTTAATCTCAATTCATTTACATATGTTTAAATTGGGAGTCTTGGTATAGAACTGTGGGTTAATGTGGTGGACTGTGAAGTCCTTTGAACCTCAAGGTCAGGCGGTTCAAGTTCACCAGCCACTCCTCATAAACCCTATTACCGAGTCACTATGGGCTGGTGCTTAACAACAACAAATTGGCCTAGGTATTTTGAAAGACAAAGGATGTCTTTGTTACCTAGTGCTGCTATAACAGAGATACTGTTGCAGGACCATGTTCTAAATGAAAGGTTCTTTCTCTGCTAAGTAAAAATAACAAAGCAAGAGATGAGGCTCTTCATACAAGCAAGGAGTTTATATGCAAAAGTAAATAACTTGCAAGGGGAGACACAGCCAGCACAGAGGCAAGCCTCTGCATGTCTCTCAAGCAAGTTGCACACATGGCAGTGATACCTTTTGCTATGATCATGAGGACAAAAACGGAACAATGAAACACTGAGTGTTCTCTAGGATGGGAACTCAGAAACCTTTTACATGGAAATCTAAAATTTCCCAGCCATTTGAGCTTTCTATTTCTTGTCATTGTGGAATTAATAAAAACAAAATCTGTTCCTTAAATAAAAAAAAACACTTGCTATAATATCTAGCCTAAGTAACTTGGAAATATTTGCTGTCAAGGTTAACATAAAAATAAAACTATAGTCTGAATGAATTAACTTTCATTAATCCCTAGAAATGTTGATTATTCAATTTATGTTGTTGTTGTTGTTGAGTGCCTTCGAATCGGTTCTGACCCATAGTGACCCTGTACAGGGTTTCCGAGGCTGTAAATCTTTATGGGAGCAGAAAGCCTCATCTTTCTCCCGTGGAGCGGCTGGTAATTAAAGCTGTTATTTTACCAGGATACGTTGTTTGAAGAAATACTGCAATCTAATTCATTAAGCCATCACTTACTGTCAGTTTGTCATACTGTGGTGGGTTTTGTATTGGTATAATCCTGGACATTATACCACCAGGATTTCAAATACTGAGGGTCACCCAGGGTGAACAAGTTTCAGCAGAGCTTCTAGACTTAGACAGTCTAGGAAGAAGAAATCAGTGGTCCACTTCTGTGGATTTAACCACCAAAAATTTTGAGCATAGCATTGAAAGCATAGTCTGATATCATGCTGGAAGAGGAAGCCAGTCATATTTTCAGTGCCATACAATCTCAGTGTTTCATGGAATAGAAAACTGCCTCCGTTCTCCCATTCCCTACCACATCTACCAGGAGACAGGTGGTGAGCACTAATTGCTGCCAAGCTAGTGAACAAAGTAGTAACTTGCCTGATGTACTCATATATATCACCATGAAATCAAACAAAACACCTGGGTGAAACACACCAACATATAATCATTTATTAAATAGAAACACACCACGATGCCTTGGAGATAACAGGCAACTTCAATTCACTCAAAGAAACAAGGCATGACTCAAACAACTGATCAAAATACAGGGCTAAAAAACTTTTCTGAGGAAGAACTAGTATTGAAACTACCTGAGAAATAATGGAAAATAATTATATTGCTTTCATCATCAAAATGAACATTGTCTTCACAGAACCTTCTAAGGATTGAGAGAGAGATCAACAAAAACTCAGCAAAAATCAAGGAAAACTCTAAAAGCATTCAGAAAAAAAACACAAATTGACAAAAATGGAAAATTAAAAAAAATAATAATAAAAATAAAAACAAAAACAGCAAATAGAAAACTACAAGAATAAAGTTGAGATATCAGAAAGAGATAACACATTGCAAAGGAATAGAATGAATCAATGGAAGACAGAATTGTCATAATTAAAGACAAGTCTCTCAATACTAATCTGTTAGAGGAACGATCAGAAAAATGAACAACAGCAAAAAAGAAGAACGTCTAAGAAGGTCTAAGGTGCTCCTTACCCAAGTCATGGTATTTCAAGTCAAGGAATAACTTGAAAATTCCAGAGACCAAAAAGAAAAAAATGCAGAGTGATTTGTAGGAAGAAATCTTCCCAAAGCTCATGAAAGATGAGGAGATTTTCAGGACGTTCAACAAACCCCAATAACATAGAGCCAGTCCCCAAAAGAGAATCACCAGTCACCGATAAGGGGAAGTGAGGGAAAAACAACAATGAAGCTGCAAGCTAAGTCCTACTACATTCAATAGACTCCTGTGAACCTGGGTGGACACCTGATTGGTCAGCAGCATAGCAAGACCTGGGGACTCCTGGGCCCAGAGTCAGCGACATAGCCACAGAGGACTAGAGTGGAGAGTGAAGCATCCAGCTGATAAGAAGAGAGGGGATATGCACAAGAACACCCACACTCGCAGATAACACCCACTTGATCTGGCTTCAGTGGCTGGAGAACTCAACTAAAAGAAGAAAGAAGAGGAAAAAATGAGTAATCTGATACAATATGATGAACTTGATCTACACCTATGGATGCAGTAGCTCAAAAGAGGGAACAAATCTTTACAACGAGGATTATTCCCACCCCCTTGATACACAGGGTAGACAGGGATGGGCAACTTGGACATTGGCTACCCAAAACGGGGGAGCTACAAAGGCAAGAAGTGACTGGCTTACAAGCGTTCAAGAGGGAACCTAGATCCAGAGGGTGAGGAGGAAGGTAGAATCTCCACTGAGCAGTATCCAGTCTGTCTGGGCGGGGCTGACAAAAGGAGATGGGGATAAGACTCTTGGGGTATAATGGTGAATAATTACTATCAGGACTGACTACAAGGGCTAGGAATGTAAAGGTAGACGTTTTGTAGCAAAAGGGGGAGTGGTTGACTTTGCAGTCCAGGAGCGGAGGTCCCTGGGACCATCAAGGGAGAAGAGCGGAGAGCGGGACCCTACCCAGAGAAGCAGTGATGCCAGAGATGGAGGCAGAGACGATGATGTGGAGAGAAAGAGTGACTGGAGACTCTAGACCCAGAGAGGGAGACGGGCTGTGTGCCGATGACCAGGGGGCAGCCTTGCAGGGTATACCCTTTGGTTGGTTGATGATGCATGGAGGGGATTGTAACCATGGCAAGGAAATGATATACGATAGGATGAATGTAAAGCTTATGTTCTCCCATGTAAACTATCACTTATTTTACATTAAAGCATTTTTTTAAAAAAAGAATCATCAAGACATATCATAATCAAACTTTCCAAAACAAAGAAAGAATTTTGAGAGCAGTTTGGAAAAAATTAAAGTTACCTAAAAAAGAGAACCAATAAGACTATACTCTGATTTCTTGGCATAAACCAGGTAGGCAAGAAGGCAATGGCATGATACACAGAAAACGTAAAAGAAGAAAATTGCCAACCAAGAATTATTGATCCAGAAAAATTGTCCCTCAGATACAAAAATGAAATTAGAATATTTCTAGATAAATAAAAATTAAGGACATTTACAAATATCAGACCAATATTGCAAGAAATACTAAACTGTTCTTCAGGCAGAGAACCAACAACACTAGGCAACCTGAGATCAACACACATGACAATTTGAACCAGAAGCCAACCCAGATATTGAAGTCCAGATATTGAAGTCTTCCAAATAACATTAACCGAAAAGATTGAAAACATGGAACCAGAGACATCAGTTTGTAAATGAGAATAACCACAAATCAAAAAGAATCAATAAATGGTATAGTAACAAAACTTCCAAATGGAGAGGAGGTCAAGATGATATCAAGATTAAAAGGACTATTTTAAGTTTGGTAAGAAAATACTAAGTTACAGGATAAACCCAAAGAAATTAATAAAACTTCCCCTGAAAATAAAATAAAATAAAAATACTAAAACAACAACACTGAAGGAAGTAATAAAAAAAATCCAAACACAATGATCTCACTACAGAAAAATAGATTGAACAAAGAAATCATCTACACCAGAAACACACACACACAAACTCACACACAGAGGATAATGGCTGCAATAAATTCATATTTAAATTAGACTGAATATAAATGGACTAAGTGTACCACTTAAAAGACAGACAGCAGACAAACGGATAAGAAAACATAATCCATCAACAAGCAGTTTACAAGCGACACGCCTTAGAAAGACAAAAGGAAACTGAAAATCAAACACTGGAAAAACAAATCAAGCACATGGCAACCCAAAAAACAGTGGTGGTGGTGGTTATGTGTCTTGGACTTGGTTCCGACTCATAGTGACCCTGTATAGGGTTTCCCAGGTTTTAAAGTTTTACGGGAGCAGAAACTTTCATCTTGCTCCTGCGGAGACAGCTGCTACTTTTAAACTGCTGGCCTTGAGGTTATGGCCGACTCATAACCACTGGACTAAAATGAGAATTTGAAATTACCTACAAAACCCTTTTTACGTATATATTTTGCCCGGTGTGGCGCTGTAGGATAAGTATTAGACTGCTAACCACAAGGTCTGCTGTTCAAACACACCAGCTGCTCCTTAGAAACCCTATACAGGATTGCTATGAGTTGGAACCCACTCTATAGCACTGTACAACAAAAATCTAATGTAATCAAACATTAATCAGGGAAGTATCTTTTCATGGAAATAACTTTTTAAATTTAATGCTGGGGATAGAATCGATGGCAGGCAAAATCGTTTATTTCCAGTATTTTTTAGCATGATCAGAAAATAAAGTTGTTCCTAATGAGTCTGCAGAACTAAGACATTTATATGCAGTGTTGTAGAATAAGTATTGAACCCCAAGGTCGGTTTGAAATGCAAGATCAGCAGTTCAAATTCACCAGCCGTTCTTTGAAAACCCAGTATGGTGGTTGCTATGAGTTGGAACCAACTCGACGGTACTTAACAACAATAAAAAGGTAATAGAAATTTTTGCTTGGATCCACAATCAACACTCAGGGAATCAGCAGTCAAGAAATCAAAGGACATAATGCATTAGGCAAATCTGCTGAAAGAAACCTCTTTAGAGTGTTAAAGAACAAAGATGCAAGTTTGAGAACTAAGGGGCATTTGACCCAAGCCATAGTACTTTCAGTAGCCTCATCTGCATGTGAAAGTTGGACAACGAATCAGGAAGACTGTAGAAGAAGCCAGGCATTTGTATTGTGGTGTTGGCAATGAGTTGAGAGGACTGTGGACTGCCAGAAGAACAAGCAGTTTGCCTTAAGGAAGGGAAAGGCAGAATGTGCCCTGGAGGCAATGATGACAGGACTTTGTCTCTCTTGAGATGTTGTCAAGGGAAGACAAGTCCGTGGAGGATATCATGCTTGGTAAAGTGGAGGGTCAACGAAAAAGAGGCGCCCGCCCCCCCCAAATATGGATTGACACACTGGCAGCAAAAATGGGCTCAAACATAACAGTAATTGTGAGGAAGGTGCAAGACCAGGCAGTGATTTGTTCTTTTGTGCACTGGGTTGCTGTGAGTCAGAGCTGACTCCATGGCACTTAGCAACAACAACAACAACAACAACAACAAAGGTGTTGCCAAACCAAAACGAGTCTTTGCCACCTGTTGTTGTAGTCAATTACAGAGATGGGAGAGATACAATCCAAGGAAAACAATATCATTTATAATAGTTACCCCAAAGATGAAATACTTAGGAATAAATATAGCTAGACCTGGGGTGGCGCTGTGGGTTAATGTGCTAGACTGTAAGGTTGGTTTGAAATGCAAGGTCAGTGGTTCAAGCTCACCAGCTGCTCCTTGGAAACCCTATCCAGGGTCGCTATGGGTTTGAACTGACTCGATGGCACTTAACAACAACAACAGACATGGAAAATACCTAGACAAAGAAAACTTTAAAATACTACTTTAAGAAATCAAAAGAAATCTACATGAATGGAATATACCAAGCTCATAGATAGGAAGATCTAACATTGTGAAAATGTCCATACTCCCCAAAGCCATCTACAGACATAATGCAATCCCAATCTAAATTCTATCATCATTCTTTAAAGATAAAAAAATGAATCAATAACTTGATATGAAAAGGAAAGAGATGCTGGGTAAGCAAAGCACAATTAAAGAAGAAGAATCAAGTAGAGGCCTCACACTTCCCATCTCTAAGATGTCTAAACATCCAGCTACTGGTACAATGGCAGATAAATAGCCCAATGGATCAGAACTGAGAGTCCAAAGTAAATCCATTCACCAAGAACAGTTGGTCTTTAGCAAAGGGCTTAATGCATTAAATGGAGAGGAAATAGTCTCTTTAAAAAATGGAAAAACTGGACATCCATTTGCAGAAAAATGAAACAGGATCCATATATACACATGCAAAACTAACTATATACAAAACTAACTCAATATGGACTAAAAACATAATGGAAAACCTAAAACTGTGATGATCATCAATAAAAATTAGGGACAATCTTAGGGGCCCTAATATATGGTGTAAATACACCATCAAACGTAACTAAAAAATGCACGAACAGCAAAGACAATGTAGATGACCTGGATCAACTAAATCTCAGAACTTACACATATCAAAAGATTTCACCAAAAGAGTAAAAAGAGAACCTACAGACTGAGAAAAAAAAAAATTGGAATCAACATGTCAGACTGAGAAAAAAAAAATTTTTTTGAAAAATATATCAAAGAATTAATCTCTAAAATGAATAGAAAACTTCAGCACATCAAGAGCAAAAAGACCAATAATACAATTTTTAAATGGGCAGAGAACATGAAAGGACACTTCACCAAAGAAAACATTCAGGCGACCGACAGACATATGAAGAAATGTTTGTGCTCATTAGCCATTGTTGTGTTAAGTTAAGCCATTGTTGTTGAGTTTGTTCTGACTCATAGAGACCCTGTATAGAGTTTCCGAAGAGTGACTGGTGGGTTTGAACTGCCAACCTTGTGGTTAGCAGTCCAGTACTTATCCTATAGCGCCATACCAGGACTCCACAGAGAAATACAAACCGAAATATTGCACCCTCATTAATAGCAAAGTTCAAAAAAATCAACAAATGATGAGAGTGTGGAGAGACTGGAACCCACTTTTGGTTGTTGTTGTTATGTGGAGTCGGTTCCGACTCACCACTGTTGGTGGGACTGTAAAATAGTGCAGTCATTGTGAACATGGTCTGTCGCATCCTTAAAAGGATGGAAATAGAAATACCATATGATCCTGCAATCCTACTCCTAGGTATATGTCATGGATGGAATTGTGTCAGCTTGGCTGGACCATGATTCTCTGTGGTTTGACAGCTATGTGATGATCCCCCATGATGTGATCCGATGTGAAAAATTAGGAGCATTATGGGTAGGATACATCCTGGTGTGGCGCTGTGGGCTCATGTGCTGGACTGCAAAGTCAGTTTAAACTGCAAGGTTAGCAGTTCAAGCTCACCAGCCAATCCTCAGAAACCCTCTGCAGGGTCGGTATGGGTCAGAACCAACTCGACGGCACTTAACATTAACAATGTTATGTTAAGTGAGCTTGAACTGCTGACCTTGCAGTTCAAAGCGATTTTGTAGTACAGTGCATTAACCCAACAATGCATATGCCACCCCAAATACCACCATGACTGCTGATGCGACATACAGGAGCATTTGACAAGAGACAAAATTCAGAATGAGAGGAACAGGAAAGAAGGACAAATGGAAACAGGACACACAGGCAGGAAGTGGGATGAGTGCTGTTGTATTGTGGGACTTGTAGTCAGTGACATGAAACTAAATATGCAGGAATTGCTGAATGGAAAACTGATTTACTCTGTCAACTTTTACTCAAATGACAATAAAAAGTAAAAACCAAAAAATAAAAATCAATAGGTTGAAACTTTGGTCCCCCCCGAGTAAAAAAACAAAACAAAACAAAATTCTAGTTGTGAGTTGGCCATGAGGTGTCTGTTTTGCCTGACAGTGTGCTCTTGTGTGAGAACTGTCTTGTGACTTAAAAGACGGCGATTCCTTCCTAACAATCATATGAAACTTGTTTTCATTTTTGTGAGCTTAATTCATATTGTTGGCTAGAGGCCTCGTCTCTTATTTTAAAATTATAAGGATTAAGTTTAAAAAAAGTATATTCACCAGGGTTCCTGCTCATACATGCATGGCTTTATTCCAAACAAAACAGTTTAAACATGTCTCTGTGATCAGTGGATGACTGTCCAAATTCTCTGAGTAATTCAGTACTACACTTGTTTGACTTCCAACCCACCAGCCTCTCCTCAGAATTCCTATACAGGGTTCATGGTTGCTATGAGTTGGAACCACCTCAATAGCACTTAACAACAAAAGTCTCCTTGTTGTTGTTAAGTGCCATCGAGTTGGTTCCGACCCATAGCAACCCTGTACAGGGTTTCCGAGGCTGTAAATCTTTCCTGGAGCAGAAAGCCTCATCTTTCTCCCGTGGTGTGGCTGGTAGTTTTGAATTGCTGACCTTGCAATTCGCAGCCTGATTCGTAACCACTAAAGTCTCCATGTTGTTGTTGTTGTTATGTGCCGTGGAGTCGGTTCCAACTCATAGTGACCCTGCACAGGGTTTCCAAGGCTGTTAATCTTTACGGGAGCAGAACGCCTCATCTTTCTCCCGTGGAGCAGCTAGTAGTTTCGAACTGCTGACCTTGAGGTTTGCAGCCCGATTCGTAACCACTACGCTACCAGAGCTCCTTAGGATGTCTTTTTTAAAAAAGGACAGTTCACCAAAGAAAACATTCAGGTGACCAACAGACATATGAAGAAATTTTTGTGTTCATTAGCCATTGTTGTGTTAAGTTAAGCCGTTGTTGAGTTTGTTCTCATAGAGACTCTGTATAGCGTTTCCAAAGAGTGGCCAAAAGTGGCCATTGTTTTAACAAACTGTTGTTAAGAAGCTAAAGCAAGAAGCAAAATGCAAACAAAAAAAGCACCTTACTGGAACTGTTTAACTCAGGAGTCTCTGCTTGGCAATTCACTACAGAGAAAAAACAAGTTTAGATCAGTCCAAAGAATTTCAAGCTAATAGAAAGTAAAACAATAGCAGGAGTGACAATACTAATTTCTGAAAAAAAACAACAACAGATTTTTAAGGCAAAACCAGCATAAGAGACAAAGAAGGGCATTATAAATGATTCAAGAGTCAATTGAGCAAGCGAACATAACAATAATAAATATTTATATACTCAATGAAGGAGCCTGAAAATACATCAAATTCTGATAGAATTAAAGACAAAAATAAACAATTCTACAGTGTTTGTTGTTAATTGTTGTCGAGTTGATTCTGACCCATAGTGACCCTGTATAGGGTTTCCAAGGAGCAGGTGGTAAGCTTGAACCGCCGACCTTGCAGTTCAAGGTCAATATTAGTAGGAGACTTTAATATACCACTTTCAATGAAAGACTAGAAAAAAACTCAACAAAGACACAGAAGAACTAGACAACACAATTAGCCAACTTGGCCTCACAGACATACAGAACATTCCACCCAACAACAGCACAATATTCATTCTTTTCCAGTGCACCTGGAAGATTCTCCAGAATAGACCGCATGTTACACCACAAAGCAAGCCTCGATAAATTTTAAAACATCAAAATACTGCAAAGCATCTTCTCAGATCACAAAACTATAAGATTAGAAATCAATAATGGATGATCGAGGGGAAAAAAATCAAACACATGGAAAGTGAATAACACCCTGCTTAAAAACTACTGGATAATAAAAGAAATTTTTAAAATTTAAAAATGAGAATGAAAACACAACATACCAAAGCCTTTAGGACACAGCAAAAGCAGTGCCTAGAGGTCAATTTATAGCAATAAATGCTCATTTAAAAAGAAGCAGAACTCAGAGTAGCCACTGATTTCCCAGACTGTCTTTCTTGCAAGGGACAGCCAATATTTGCACAAAACAAATACCCTACACTGATGACAGGACAGAATCCCGGAGAAGCAAAAGCAAAAACAAATTTGCAAGTACATAAGTGACACTTTTATGAAGCCCGAACAAATCCCTTAACAAAACCCAAAGAGCTACAATGCAAAGACACAGACTTGGAATTAAGAGTTTTTTTGGGTTTTGTTTTTAACCTGGTGGCAATTCCCAAGATCTCACGGAGCCATGAGCCCAAACAGTTCTGCTGTTTTTGAGGTCCACAAGTCTTTGTGGGTCCTACACACAATGTACCTTTGGATCCCAGGCTTCTGACACCAGAAATGTCAAAGAGTGAAATAGGCTGCTGTGTAGAAAAGCTTAAGAAAAGAGCTTAATTGAGGAAGAAAATTCAGACTGGACTGACACACACAGGGTACAACATGAAAGTAGTAAGTGTTCTGATATTCTGAGGGAGAGATGAGCTTGTATATAGAAAAGTGGGGACAGCAGTATTTGACCACAATCATGGGGGCTTGGTTGGCATAGCCATAAGACAGTGTTGCTACTATTGTCAAGTGCCAGAGTCAGTTCCAATTCATAGTACCCTGCATAGAGTTTGAACTGCCGACCTTGTGACTCAAACCAACCTGGTTGTTTAGTGTTATCCTATATAGCACCGCACCAGGACTCCAAAGGTTGGCTTGTCCATTGTCCAATTGTTGTTGTTGTTAAGTGCCTTCGAGTCAGTCCTGACTCATAGCAATCCTATACAGGGTTTCCAAGGAGTGGCTGGTAAATTTGAACTGCTGAGTTTGCAGTCAAACCGATCTTGCAGTTCAGTGTATTATCCCCCAGTGCCACCCCAGCAGGACTCCCTCCATAAGGCAATAGTAAGTTAAAATTCTATAAGGTTAACGAATTGGTTTTCTAACATAGGCTTCTTGGATCCACCCTTAGCAGATAGCTTTTGGAAACAGCTACATACACATTTTTCTAGAACATATTGTACAAATATTCTCCTGTGACCATCTTGACAAATATTTTCCTGGCAAATATTTCTTCACAAACCCTCCACTATTTGATGAGGGTAGTTAAGTTCTACAAGAAGTTATATGCTTTCAGGCTCTATCTACATCACAGGTTCTATTCTTAAAAAGGAGTCCTTGTAGTATGGTGGATGATTAGCTGGGCTGCTAAACACAAGGTCAGCAGTTTGAGTCTACCAGTTGCTGCCACAAAGATTTACAGCCTCAGAAATCCTATACATGGGTGCTATGAGTTGAAACTGACTTGGTGACATATAACAACCACCACCATTATTCTTACAAAGGCAGAAAGGAGACCTAAGGACAAGCTACCAGTCACTACTCAGAAACCTTAAACAGGGCTGCTATGAGTTGGAACCGACTTGACAGCATTTCACAAGATCAAAGTATAATTAAAGAAGAAGTCTGTCATATAAGTTATGCCAGGCACCACAATTTTAAATGACCCTTCACAACTGTGACAAGAAGGACTTTTCACCTCTTGGGCCTTCTTTCTAGAAACCCATAACCCCAGTCTAATCATAATAAAGCATCAGACCAACACAGATATAAAGTCATGAAAAGCAAAGAAAGACAGAAAACTTGTTGCAGACCATAGGGAGACAAGACCATGAAATGCAATATGGTGTCCTGGAATCGGATGCTGGAACAGAAAGAGGACATCAACCAAATAATTGTTTACTTATAATCGGTAAGAAATTTGTTGATGCATTATACCTGTCAGTTATATTTTTCTAATGCATTTCAAAATAAATATATTAAGGTAAAACAAAAATGTCTATTCCTAGACCTCATAAAAATCATCTTAGGTGCCACAGTAGCCTGAGTATTTTGGAAGCAATGGGATTCCTGAAGGCCTACCCAGGCTGGTAGCACTTTGCAGAGGGCACACAAATTATTAGGGAAGGAATGGAAAGAAATTCCTAACAAGTACAAAGGCAGCAGCAGGCCAGTTATGCCTGAGGCATGAATCTTTCAGAGAGTTTTAAAGAATGAGTCTATTTCCTCAGGCATCTAGGCCCCAACACTTACATTTTCAGTGCAGAAAGTATGTTGAAGTATACAGTTGCCGAATTCATGAAAGGTAGTTAGGTTAGAAGACTACAACTTAAATAAAGGGCATATGGGCCTCACAATGGTTGTGACTTCCAAGCTTTACAATGTGTCTTTAAGGAACGTGGCCATCTGGGTGTTGTGTGTAGTTGGGCTTTCAGGCGCATGTTGTTGATGTTGAGTGTCGTCAAGTTGTTGCCAACTCATAGGGACCCTGTATAGGGTTTCTGAGGAACAGCTTGTGAGTTTGAACTGCTGAACCACAGCACCACACCCTCTTTTTAGCTCTCTGTTGGATCAATGCCTGACTCCATCCAGTTGTTCCAATAACTATCTTCCTGAGGTGGCAGTGAAGTTGATTTTCTGGTTTGGGCCATTCAGATGCACTGTCTGCATTTCTCCAGCTCAAAAGATCTAGTTTTCTCAGCTCTTAGAAGAGAACCAGACCCTGGCCTCCCAGCTTTCTCTGACCCTGTCACTTTCGTGGCTCTTTTTCATTATGCATGTAACTGCTACAAGCAGAATCCACACAGATGAGGATGCCTCCTACCCACACTAAATGCTTGTTGGCAACAGCGGAGGACAGTAACTGACACACACACAGGAGCGAGCCCCTGCTCTGGGGCTCTGTACCACATGGGAGAACAGCCCTGCCTCGGCTAGACAGGGTCTATTGGCCCCTTTTGACCTCTTGAACTCTAGGGGCTCATCGACTCCCTGGGGCTGATGGGTATGTGGAGCTCCCTTGCACTTACCCTCCAGGTATTAATGACCTTCACCTGAACCCTGTGTGTGTAGGGCAGGCTCTTTTGAGAAGTACCGAGAATAGTGCAGTGATTCTGAGCTGGAAAATCAAGGGGTGTGTGTTGACGGGAATTAATAGGAGCTGGAAATGATAAGGAAAGCAAGGGCTCCACCGCTATGTAGTGAAGACCACCTGTCAGTAAGTCATAGAGATGCGGGATGGCATCATGAGTGTAAGGAGTCTCTGAAGTGTACACAGATGACATCAAGGACCCTTGTTGGGTAAAACGCTCCTAATGATCTGCTTGTGGCTGTTGTACACTGTCATCTGGTCTGTTCCTTTTCACAATGGGGTCAGCCCATTGTGATCTATAAGGTTTTCGTCATCTGACTTTCAGAACTAGGTTGCCAGACTTGTCTTGCTACTACTGGTGTGGCGCTGTAGGATAAGCACTGGATTACTAATCACACCAACGGCTCTCAGAAACCCTAGATAGGGTCACTACGAGTCAAAATCGACTCAGTGGCAGTGAGTTTGATTTTCTGGTTTGGAATATTCAAATGCCCTTCCTCCTAATTTCCGTATCTTGTCAAATGTCATCAGTGTCTGTAGAGTCCCCTGAGTTGAACATTTGGATGTATTGGTATCACCTTTCCCATGGAGTACTAATGCCTATTTCACCTCCAGGCTGCTTTCTGAACTCGCTGACTTATCAGCTCTCTCCTTATGAGAAAGTCCCTGCCTCTAGCCCAGCACCTGTTGTCAGAATTAAGGTTCAGACACGCTGTTCCAGCGGTGTACCCTTGCTTTTTACAGATACTGTTTTCAGTTCAGGCCAACTCACTGGCCTGGTCAGCTCCACAGAGGTCACAGCGACACATCTTGCTAGAACACTCTGCCACCTTTCTACACTCTACTCCCTCCACTATGAATGTCTGCCTCACTCCTGCTTGTTCCTCAAGACCTAGTTCCAAAGTCACTAAGTAGACTTCCAGGGCACATCAGGCAGTCTACCAGTAGTGGCTCCTTTTGTCCATGATTTCCCTAGAGCATGAACCCTGATTTAGGACAACCTTGTATGTCGTCGTCAGAAAACTTCTCAAAAAAAAGGGTCACATGCACAAGCCTGGTGCACAGCAGCCACTCAGCATGTTGTAAGGAGGCATGGCTCTGACAAAATGTGCTCTCACACACACAGGAACTGAAATTCAGCTTCAAGGAGAAACCATTTCCATTTGGTTCCAAATCCAGAACAACCTTGGTTGGCCCTAAGGGAAGGCCAACACTGAATGCCAGTTTTCTGACATGGAAAGTTTGGAGAGACCCTTGGGCTCAGAGGTGCCTGAGCACCTGCAGGTACATCCCATGATCATGATCGGTGAGGTGTGCAACTTCACAAGGAGTGGGACTTTTGCTAGCATTTCCCAGAAGGCTTTGGGGACTAGTGGTCAGAAGAGGCTCCAAGTCACATAAGTTAATGGAATGCTGGGTTAAGCCAAGTTAAATAGACATCTTTACTGCCGAATGTTAAGGAGCTCTGATAGTGTAGCGGTTATGAGTTGGGCTGCTAATCTCAAGGTCAGCAGTTTGAAACTACCAGTGGTTCCATGGAAGCAAGATGAGGCTTTCTGCTCCTGTAAAGATTTATGGCCTCGGAAACCCTGTACAGGGTCTCCATGAGTTGGAACCGACTCCACAGCGTACTTCCACCACCACTGCAGAGTGTTGGAGCCTTTCCCTGGCTAATACATGTACATACATGTGAGTCTCCAAGGGCCGGGAAGTAGATGGTGATGGTGTAGCCATCTACTGACCAGAAAACATCTCTGACCAGAAAACAACAAGGGCACTATGGAACCCACTTTGGGAAACTCTAGCTCAAACTGGCTGGGTTTCTTGTTGTTGTTTTTAACTCAGCGCATAGGGTTTGTATAGAACTCATTAATGTTAGAAGCTGTTGAGTCGGTTCTCATAGCAGACGCTGCACAACAGAACGAAACACCGTCCGGTCCTGCGCTGTCCCCCAATTACTGCTACGCTTGAGCCCATGGTTGCTGCCACTGTGCCAATCCACCTGGTTGGGGGTCACGGTCACTTAAAATATGTAACTCATCAGGATAAAACACTGTCATTATCCGAACTATCAGGAATAAAGGACATCTTGACAGAATCAAAAACTTTTATTCCGAATAAGCATTAACAGAATGAAGGTGATGACCTTGTGCATGCAGAACCACAGAGTATGCAGGAAGGATTGGAAAGTAACTATAAAAATATTTTTCTACATAGATCAAACTAAAATGAAGCTCCAATAATTAGATATAAATGTTACCCTAGGGGGGAACATCTGCAGACTGCTACCATGTGCGATTGTGACCACACAGCTCACACCTAATCCAGACCCATGATCCAATGGACAACCATGAGCCTTTACCATAAAATCCAGCAAACATGGGAAATCAAGTGGAGAATTTGAATGCTAAGCCTCACTGTGTGGCTTGTAACTGCTTTAGAGATTTGATTAAGAGCTTCTTATTCCACAGCGAGGATCTTCACTGGGGGCGCGGCAGGACCATTCCAGGAACTTCACTTGGATGGCATCTCACGTTTCATCTTGGAGAGTCTCATGAGACATCTGTCTCGCCACTTCCTTCTGGCAGCCAAGTGCTTAGGGTCAGCAGGCACCTTCTCACACATGGCCTGGAAGATGAAAAGACAAATAGGGGTTCATAAAATCAGCTCCAGGAGGAGCGCAGTGGCTGTTCCTGTGCACACATACTGTCCTCTTGCTTTCAATGAACCCAAGTTTCCTAAATCCCGCGACCAAGACAAAATGAGCTGATTCATTAGTCACGTGGTCTTAGGGCTCCGGTAACAACTCTGGTAATGACAGGACCCTGGATAGATAAAGTTAGGGCTGAGGAACTATCAACATCAAGTGTGAAGGCTCCGGGTGGCACTGGTGAGGGGCCTGCAAGTGCTCCCTCTCCACCATCAGAACTCTTAGCCATGAGTCTGCATACCTGATGAACTTTTTGAACTGTTGCCCCGGAAAACTCTGGGATGGGTCCAAAAGTCTTTAGGACACGTCTCATGCCGTCACTGTATCTGTCACAGTAGTTCAACATGCCTGCAATCACATAGAGACAAGAGTCTGCAATGTCAGCCAGGTAGGGCCACGTAAATGACCTCATTTTCTTTTCATGGGGAAAAACCAAAGGAAAAAAAAAGCAGTGGAAATACACTCTAGTCAGATGGTTCTGGGGACCCTGAGCCACAGTAAGGCTTTCTCTCAGCGTTCCCAGCCCTGAGAGCCACGAGGCACTTGGGCCTAGTGTCTCATCTCTGTCAGCATGTCTGATGGAGACTTCCAGTCAGACCTCTGGTTATTTGTTGAATATCACATGAAGCCATATAGTCACCCAGTGTCTCCTGCAGTGAGACCAATTGTGTAAGTGTTGTGAGTGCCTTTTATAAGCACCAAACATGTCAAAGCCCAGTGGAACCTCTTGTCCTGTGAATGCTGTTGTTTTTAGGTGTCATCGAGTCGATTCTGACCCATCGTGATCCCATCAGACAGAGTCAAACTGCCCAGAGGGTCTTCCTGGCTGTAATCTCTATGAAAGCTGATCTCCAAGTGTCTCTCCTGTGGAACCCCTGGTGGTGGTGGTGGTGATGTGCCATGGAGTCGGTTTCGACTCACAGTAACCCTGCGTAGGGTTTTCGAGGCTGTGAATCTTTATGGGAGCAGAAAGCCTCATCTTTCTCCTGTGGAACAGCTGGTAGTTTCAACCTGCTACCTTGTGGTTCGCAGCCCGATTCATAACCACTATGTTACCAGAGCTCCTTTGTGGAACCCCTAGGTGGGTTTAAACTGCCAATCTTTAAGTTAGCAGATGAGCACTTAACCATCTGTACCACCATGACTCCTGTGAATACTGGTTTCTACATTATTGCATGTCTGCATGCGAAAGCTGGACCGTGAATAAGGAAGACTGTAGAAGAATTGATGCTTTTGAGTTATGGTGTTGGAGGAGAATACTGAAAGTGCCATGGGCTGCCAAAAGAACCAATAGATCCGTTTTGGAAGAAGTGCAGCCAGAATGCTCCTTGGAGGCCAAGATGGCCAAACTTCGTCCCTCATACTTCAGACATATTGTCAGGAGGAACCAGTCGCTGGAGAAGGACATCATGTTTGATAAAGTGGAGCATCAGAGACAAAGAGGAAGACCCCCAACGAGATGGATTGGCCCGGTGGCAGCATCAATGGACTCAAGCGTGGCAACAGTAGTGAGGTTGGCCCAGGATCGGGCAGTGTTTCATTCAGCTGTACATAAGGTCGCTATGGGTCGGTACCAACTCAATGGCACCTAACAACAAAAACAATAACAACAGACATACTTCAGACATATTGTCAGGAGGGACCAATCACTGTAGAAGGATATCATGTTTGGTAAGGCGGAGGGTCAGAGAAAAAGTGGAAGATCCCAATGAGATGGATTGGCTCAGTGGCAGCATCCATGGACCTAAACGTAGCAATGATTGTGAAGTTGGTGCAAGACTGGGCAGTGTCTTGTTCTGTTTTGCATAGGGTCACTATGAGTCAGTACCGATGGCTCCTAACAACAACAGCATTGGCAAAAGGAGCCCTGGTGGCGCAGTGGGTTACACATTGGGCTGCTAAGCGCAAGGCCAGCAGTTTGTATCCACCAGCCGCTTCGCAGGAGAGAGCTGAGGCTTTCAACTCCCATAAGAATTTACCGCCTCAGGTAGCCTATACAAGGTTGGAACCAAGTCTACGACACACAGCAGCAGCACAACAATGGGGAAAGGGTGATTCCGTGGTGAAATTCTTGCCTTCCTCCCAGGAGACCTGAGTTAATTCCTGGCCAATACATCTCATGGACCACCACTACCTGTCTCCCCTCTAGAGGCATGTGTGTTGCTCTGAGGCTTTTAAGACCAAGGTACCTGGTAAATCGGAAACAGCTGGCTTGAGGTTTGAGCCAGAGCCCTTTGGCTAAGTTAAACTTTGTATAACTTGAATCTTGCAGCCTAAGAAATGTTTCTGCTGTGATTAGGTCAAACGGAATGCTCCCTGAGGGTCACTGCTCAAACATTTACTAAACCTGTCTTGTAAGATGTCCTCAGGAAATGATTTTGTCTTACGTCAGTCATTGCAATGATCCACTATTGGAAATTCTGTTCTATAATCATCTAGGTTTACCTTTAACCCAACAGCTGACCCTTCCATCTCCAAGGACTTCAAACTGAAGCTGGTCTGAGCGACAATCACTAACCCTTGTGATCAGACCCTTAAAATCTCCTCACAGCAAGCAATGTAAGAAAGACATGTGTGCTCTACAAACCTGTGCCACCTTACGAACCCCGTTTCGGAAAGCCCTGCCTTGTGGTCATCTCAGTAACTACAATCAAGTCGTATACTTCAGGTCATTTGTCGCACGCCATGATGATGTCTTCACTGGTTTGCCGTTTTAGAGGGACTGACTTTCACTCCGGAATCCGGCCTTTTCCTAGCTGGAGCTCTTTACTTTCAGTAAACCCTAAATTTAATTTTAAGCAGATTCTGTCACTACTCTACAACAATGCTGGACACATTTCAGTGGAACTGTCAGACTGAAACAGACTACGAAGAAAGACCTGGCGTTTTACTTCTGACAATCAGTCTGTACAAACCCACGTGATCTCATTGTACATGAGGTTGCAATGGCAGGCTGACTCCACCAAAGCTAACAAACAGTACGCCTGGCCGGCCTTAACATACAGCATATTTGGTCTGAAAAGTAGGCCGTGAGAGTTCACACCCGCTTAAGCCTAGTGCAGGCTGGGCTGGGAGCCTGGGCTGTTTCCCCTCCACACAATGTTCTGGACAGCTGCTGCCGTTTCTTAGCCATTTCTTGGATGCCAAAGATGAGGTCCTAACATTTTGGTGGGAACACGTGAAGCCGAGGTTAATCCTGCAGGTGGAAGGGAAGAAGCAGGAGCAGTGACTTGGAAGCAGTTGTGGGGCTCTGCAGACCAAGGCTTAGGTTTCGTTCAGAATCAGACTCTTGCAGAAGATGCCCAAGGCAGGCTGCGTGTTCCCGGCCACAGGCCTTGCCCAGAACACTCCACTGCCAAGAGGTCCCCTACATTCCATCCCTGTATCCCAAGGGTGCACTGGCCAGCATGAAGGCATGTGCTTGAACCCAAGAAAACAAAAGCCAACTGGTCAGGGAGAACCATGGGTAGGAAGAGCCAGCCTGCTGGGCTCTCCTGAGCACAAGATAGGCCTCCGGTTCTCCTGCCTCTGGTCAGTTTCAAAGTTCTTTCACACTTAGCAATACTGACTCAGCAGTTTGTTCCTCTGTTTAAAAGATATCAAAGAAAAAAACGAAACTGCAAAGTCTGCAGAGATCTCAAAGCTTGGCTCTCACCTATCCCCCAGACAGTGTATGCACAATTTAAAATACCAGCACTAGATAATCTTTTATAAAAACAAGGAGAAGGAAAGAAAGGCAAGTGAACAGCTTCTTCTGGGTTTAGTTTGGATCAACCAACTGAATGCCAAAAGCCTGAGATAATGCCTTTCAATTCTATTTGCCTCCAATAATTTCCCTTATCTTTTAGTGCACTAAAATTTTGCTCTGATTGGAGAGTAATTGCTGTGAAGAGTAAACAACTCAGACATACCGACTTTTCTGTTGTTGTTAGTTGCATGATTCCCACTCAGAGCAACTCCACGTGTGCAGAGTCGGATGGCTCCACTGGTTTCCACGGCTGATTCTCTAGAAGCCTATTGCCAGACCTGTCCTCTGAGGTGCCTCTGGGTGGGTTCAAACCGTCAACTTCTTGACTAGTCTTCAAATGCTTAATCGTTGACATCAGCCAGGGATTCCCTTCTGATATAATGAAGTGGAGGCTGTTGTTGTTGCTAGTTGTCATAGAGTTGGTTCTGACTCACAGTGACCAGAGTCAAACAGAATGAAATACTGCGCAGTCTGCCACCATCCTCACAATTGTTACGTGTGAACCCGCTGTCACTGCCACTGTGTCAATCTATCTCCTTGGGAGTCTCCTTCTTCTTCTTCTGACCCTCCACCTTCCCAAAGGAGCTCTGGTAGCGTAGTGGTTACGAGTCAGGTTGCTGATATCATGGTCAGCAGTTCGAAACTACCAGTGGTTCCGAGGGAGAAAGATGAGGCTTTCTGCTCCCATAAAGATTTATAGCTTCGGAAACACCATACAGGGTTGCTGTGAATCAGAACCAACCTCATGGCACATCGCTTCCACCACCACCACTTTCCCAAGCATGATGTCCTTCTCGGGGGACTAGTGCCTTCTGGTACCATGTGCAAAGTATGAGAGACGAAGTCTGGCCATCCTGGCTTCTAAGGAGCATTCTAGCTGTGCTTCTTTCAACACAGATTCTTTGTTCTTTCAATATTCTTCTCCATCACCATAATTCAAATGCTACCCTCTTTGAAAAATGAAAGCTTTCATTTAATATAACATCAGTGTGACTTGAATCCTGGGACTCTAAATGTCCTGGTGTGGCGCTGTGGGTTAATGTACTAGACAGCAAAGCCATTGGAACTGCATGACTGGCGGTTCAAGCTTACCAGCCACTCCTCGGAAACCCTGTACAGGGTTGCTATGGGTCAGAACCGACTCTATGGCATGTAACAACAACAACAACAACAAATGTTCCAACAATTACTTCTTGTTGTTGTTATGTGCCGTGGAGGCGGTTCCAACTCACAGCAACCCTGCACAGGGTTTCTGAGGCTGTAAATCTTTACGGCAGCAGAATGCCTCATCTTTCTCCCACGGAACTGCTGGTAGTTTCGAACTGCTGACTCTGAGGTTAGCAGCCCAATTCGTAACCACTATGCCATAGAGCTTCTAGTTATCTTAAATGGCTTAAAAATTCTGGAGGAAACAAAACAACCTAATTTCTTCAAGAAATTTAATATTTATTTCATATTATCCATTTGTTTACTCTATATTTTTCTCTCATATACTTATAAATCTTTTTTTTTTAGGACAATAAAACTTAAAAATTTGGATAGAGTAATTGGTTAGACAAACAAGTAAAAACATTTGTTAAGGAGACCTGGTGACCCTATGGATTAGGCGTTGGGCTAACAACTAACTGCAAAGTCAGTGGTTCAAACCCTCCGACTGCTCCACCAGAGAAAGATGAGGCTCTCCGTTCCTGTAAAGAGTTATAGTTTCAGAAACCCTATCGTTATGAATCAGAATCAACTCAATTGCAGGTTTGGTTTCATTTTGGGGTAGCATGTGCCAGCCATTCCGTTAAGTGCTTCCATCTGGTTACATTCTTAAATGAGGTAGTCGCTGTTTTTATCCCCATTGTACAGAAAGGCAAGCTGAGGTACAGAGAATTTAGTAAATTGCCAATGCTATACAGCTAATACATGGCAAAGCCAGTGTTTGGCCCAGGCAGATGGGGCCCCCGGTTATAAGAGCACCTGTGCTTCATGTGTGTCTCTTCTAAGAAACCGTCAAAAGGTGACGTCAACAAGCTGACTTCTGTTTTTCAGGTAATATTTTATTAGATTAAAAGCAAATCCAAAAATATTTTAACTAGTTCTAGATAAACTGTGGCTTTTAAGATTAATCACTAACCTTAACCTGAGATGCTAGCTTTATGAAAACAGTATCAGAGAGAAGAAAGCAGCATTCTCCTAACTGGGATCTTGATATATTCCGGGCGACACTGGTTGAGCATTTTCATTGATTCGCAGCCAGATCTTATCACTGTCTGACTCCGGTGTTTGGAATGCTCTGAAGTTGAACACTACATCCGTCCGCCATTATCATACGAAGCCTATTAGATTTTCTTATCATATCTGCTTTGTTTTAAAAATGTTACAGGCCTCCTTCCTGTCTGCCACATTATTCGATGCTTGAGTTTCTGGTTTCATTACTTCTGTTTCTATTTGTTTGAAAGTCAATGCTCTTCTCAGTTCTCTCCCTATTGATTGCTTCTGATACTTGGATTATTTTATTTTTCTCAAGAAAAAATAAAGAGAAAAAATATGGTGCTTATAAACGTGTGACTAAGTACATTTCAAATCTGTTCACTATTTTTGAGGTTGTAGTTAAACAAACAAAAACATTTGGAATTATCCAAGACTTTAAGGGTGCCTCAAAACTCCTGCTTCACATTTTTATGTGAGCATCTTTAGATAATATTCTCTTGTGTTCAATGGTGTGGCGCTGTAGGATAAGCAGTGGCTTGCTAACTGCAAGGTTGGCAGTTCAAATCCACCAGTCGCTCCTCAGAAACCTTATAGAGGGTTGCTTTAAGTCACAACTGTCTCTAGAGAACTTGACAACAGCAAGTTCAGTCACTGCTCTGTCACAAAAGAAACATACAAGTGCTGGGAGAGAGCCTTCTGTTTCATTCAACTCCTTTTAGCAAATGCTCAACCTGAAGGAAAAAACGTGTCGAAAATAATGTGTGTACTTGCTACATGCTTGAATATGTCTAGTAAAACTGCCTTGAATTATTCATTGGAAATTGTTGTTGTTTTTGTAAGTGCCGCCGAGTCGATTCCAACCCATAGCAACCCTGTATAGGGTTTCCAAGGAGCAGCTGGTAAGTTTGGACTGCCAACCTTGCAGTTCAAATGATTTTGCAGTCTGACACATTAACCCACAGCGCCACACCAGGACTCCATTCATTGGAAATTACACTTCACTAATTACTATGGTAGAGTTCTGGTATAGTGCTGTAGGTCGGTAGTTCAAACCCACCAGCTGCTCCTCAGAAACTCTATACAGGGTCGCTATGAGTTGGAACTGACTCGACGGCACATAACAACAATGGCTATGGTAAACAGTATCTGAACTGTTATCAAAAAGTCATGGAATTATAGAATTAAAGTCAAGCAGAGTCCAAGAGGTTGCCCACTCTAACTTTCCACAACAGTGCAGCCATCTCCATGAAGTACTCCTGAGAGGTGCTCCGCCAGCTGTTCTCCTGACAGGTGCTCCGCCAGCTGTTCTCCTGAGAGGTGC
>NW_006408523.1:10701062-10713114 GCF_000296735.1 Chrysochloris asiatica | reverse complement strand
CCAGCTGTTCTCCTGACAGGTGCTCCACCAGCTGTTCTCCTGAGAGGTGCTCCACCAGCTGTTCTCCTGACAGGTGCTCCGCCAGCTGTTCTCCTGACAGGTGCTCCGCCAGCTGTTCTCCTGACAGGTGCTCCGCCAGCTGTTCTCCTGACAGGTGCTCCGCCAGCTGTTGTTACCTGTTCAACTTGTTCTTTCACAATGTTGGTGTTCTTGGACATCAGCTCCAAGTACTAGAAAATTATTTCACCTTATTACCTTCTATTTCCAGTAATGCTTTCTGGCTCCACCCCAACAGGAGACACGGACAGATGGACACACACACACACACACACACACACACACACACACACCCCACTGTGGTCACCGTCCTTTGGAAAAGCTCTAGTTTACTACTTGTTAGATGCCATAAAATCAATTTGGACTCATGGCTACCCCATGTAACAGAGTAAAAGGGTTTTCTTCACTGTAATCTTTCTAAAAGCAGATCACTCAGCCTTTCTCTCAGGGAGCAGCTGGGTAGGTTTGAACTGCCAACTTTTTGGTTAGCAGCTGAGTGCTTAACCATTTGTACCACCAGGACTCCTCTTCAGCAAGGACTCTGGAACTGAATGCACTGTATTTTTTCTCTTCTCTACACGTGTTTGAAACTTAGTACTATTAATAATGTAGTATATATTCATGTTAGAAATTTATGACACACAAAAAGGAAATGAAGGCTACTTATAATTTTATACCAAGTGATGACCACATTTGGTGGTAAATCCTTCCAGCTTTTTTAATATGGCTTTTTATTTTGTTTTGTTTTAATTTGGCATAGGTTTAGTGCTTGCTTGCTTTTCAAATATGATGTTTTCTTTTGGATCACTTAAAATTTGTCTGGTAAGAGTTTCATTCTTGGAAACTTCTCATCCTTATCTTTCTGTTAGAGTTACCAGATCATGGGCTCATGAGCTCACTATCCCCAAAACCTTTTGAAGTGCATTTTTCTGCCCTACCAATGCCCTTCTGCCCTGCCCTGCCAACCATGCCTTTCAGTCCCTTCACCTCGGAAACACATCCCTCATAGCTTCCTCATCCTCTTGAAAGGGAAACCGGCACACAGCAAATCACAGCTTAGAAGCCGTGCATCTGGAGACAGAAGACATGTCCAGCAGAGGTTCAGGTGGGTGAAGTCCCCAATTTCATTGGTTTATTTTCTTGCCGCTGTAAGTCTGAAAATTTCAGCATCCTCATTCCGGGCAAACACACTGCCTTCTCTACCAGACTGCACAGTGTGCAGAGAACGCTCCAACACACCACCTGCCCCCGCCTCTCTAACCCTTCTTCCTGCTCCCTGGCTGGTTTACCCTTGAGCTCAGAGCTCATGGGCAGGAGTTACAGGGCTTGCCACTATCTTCTATCCATGCTATTCTTCCATCCACTTGTTGGGTCTGTTTACAAACCCATGAAGCTCTGGCTTCTCATCGTAGCCCCAGATGGAAGACACCATACCTTCAGCATTGAGATGCATTGTCTCGAAGGGCCCAATGAAGGCATACCGCAGTCCGAGTCCATCTGACATGACAAGGTCCAGGTCACCGGGGTCCACTACTCCCTCCTAAAGGCAGGGCAGAGACAAGTTATTGGAAATGCAATTCTAATGATTACCATTTTATCCTAACTTCTTAAGAATTGTTGTTGTTAAGTGCCATCGAGTCAATTCCAACCCATGTTGTTGTTGTTGTTAAGTGCCGTCGAGTCGGTTCCGACCCATAGCTACCCTGTACAGGGTTTCCGAGGGTGTAAATCTTTATGGGAGTAGAAAGCCTCATCTTTCTCCCGCGGAGCAGCTGGTAGTTTCGAACCGCTGACCTTAAGGTTCGCAGCCCGATTCGTAGCCACTACGCTACCAGAGCTTCCAACCCATAGCGATCCTATATAGGATTTCCAAGGAGCAGCTGGTGAATTTGAACCACCGACCTTACAGTTCAAACGACTTTGCAGTCTGACGCATTAGCCCACAGGGCCACACCAGGTTATATTCTTAAGAATATAACCCCCCAAAACCCTCCCAAAACAATATTTTGATCGAATTTTGCTACACAAAACTATAAGGATACATAAAGAGATCTTGAAAAGGAATGACTCTGTGAAATGCTCAAAGACAAAGTCTCCTTTTCTATTCCTGTAATCAATTCCTCTCTGCTTTGAGGAACAAACCTCCACTGTCTTCGCCCTAGCTTCACCAGACAACCAAACACAGAACCTAGACTGTGGAAGGGAAAGGGTGGAGGGGGAGGGGCACCTCCCCTTGTCTGTTTGCCTAAAACTGCTGGAAACAACAGGAAAACTGCTCTTCTGGATTTACCCACTGGCAAGTTCAGCCTTGCTTAGCTGTTCTTGATTGAATCTGGCTCAGAACCATGGGTTTGCTTGCACAGGTGGGGCCTTAGACCTTGCAAGGGTAAATTAGAACGCAAGAGGCAAATTGTTGGGACTTCACATTAGGAGTGTGAATGGCCTCAGTCTGTGTTAGTTGCCCCATTCTTTACTCAGCCTCTCCCTCAAACCCCTGCTGGGATGAGACAGGGAACCATGAATGACTTGTGCATGGTGTCAGCTCACCTCAGGCTACACCCCGTCTGAGGACGTGTTCAACGTGGACACTAACTGTCAGACCTTGTCATATTTCCCCTCCATCTTCACAAAGTGACCGTGGAGTCTGCAGCTCCGATTCTTGTTCCCTAAGTGGTCCCTTTTGCAGACAAAGCGTAGAGTGGGGACAGATAGCTTCTAGCCCAGTGAGAGAAAGCATCTCTGGCCCCCTCACCCTCACCCAGCCAGAGATGAGCTCCTCTGGAAACACTCAGCTCTGCCCACACTCCAGGGCACAGTTACCGGGCACCAGGCTTCTGAACAGGCTCGGACAAGTGGATTAGTGTTTCTTTACATTGGGTTATAGGGCAAATGCTTTGCCTTTCCTTGAAGCCTGCTTAAGAGGGTGTGTGTGTGTGTTGAGGAGGGGACAGGAAACCTTCATCCATCCCTCCCTTCCAGTCACAGCTTCATCCAGACCCCAAGTCTGGGGAGGAATCACTGCCCTCCAGCCCCTCGTCTTGGAGAACTACTCCCTCTGCTAATCCTCCTCCTCTGTAAGCAAACAAACAAACCCAGTTCCACTGGACTCATGGACCCCTGTGTTTTTCAGAGTAGAACTATGCCCCATGGGGTTTCCAATGATTGTTTTCCAGACATACAAGGAAAGTCACAAAGTATCGCTGCAAATCATAAGCCCCTTTATTAAGCAAAGATATTAAATTGTGAGGGGAGTATGGTAGCTCCACACGATAAGCACTGGACTGCAAACTACAAGGTCTGCGGTCAAGCCAGCCAGCTGCTCTGTGGGAGAAAGTTGAGGCTTTCTTATCCTATAGGAAAACCCTGTATAGGGTCACCATGAGTCGGAACCCGCTTGACTGCAGTTAACAACAACAACAGTCAAATTGTGTAGCTATTTATTGCTTAACATATCCTCCATCTAGGTCTGTCCACTGTTTAAGGCCATGTGGCCAGTTCTCTAACAATGTCCCAAAGGATTCTGCACTTTTTGAGTTACACCACATCAAAATGCCAAATTTGGCATCCTCAAGGGACTAAAATAGTTATTCCTTTTCAATGTTCTTTGAGTGTGGGAAAGTCTGAGGGGCAGGAGAGGGCTGCAGGGTAGATGGGGTAAGGTTTCCCAATTAATTTCCCATAGGACAGTCATTGCTACCCTCCAAGAATGAGCAGGTGCATTGTCTTGATGGAAAACAATTCTACGGCAAAGCTTTCTTGGCCTTTTTCTCACCAATGTGGTTTTCAACTTTTCTTAAAACTTCTTCCACTAGGCCACTGTGGTTGCCCTGTGTCCTTTGGGATTCTAAGAATTGTTACCGTAATTCTCTGCTTTGAATTTAACTGGCGCAGCAGATCCCCTCAGAAGCCATTGTTTTCATTGGACCTTGCTCTCTGGATTCTATTGGTAACTCTAAGACTTGTCCCAGTTATGATTCATTCTGTAAAACTCTTCATTAGCTTCAGTCTTGCAGAAACGACTGATGCAAAAGATCAGCTCTTTGAGCTCGCTGACCTTCACGCTATGCTTTTGCTGCCCATGGAGCTGAAAGCATGCAGAGGCCAAGGTTTTTGCTTAAAACTGGAAATACCAAACCATGTGAGATCCTGCTTCAGAAGCGATCGCATCAGAGATCCCTCTCCAGTCCTCTTCCACCAGACAGTTTCTTCATTCTTCCACACTGGCAGTCTTCCCTCTCTTGGCTCATCTTTAAGGTCTTTCTGGACTTTTTTGATCCACCTGAAAACTGTTGTTTTATGTGCAGCAGCAGCCCAGGAAACTTGTTGCAAAGCTTCAATGATTTGAGAAGAGGTCTGCTTGAGTTTTATTAAAAATTTGATATTAACTCTGACCTCATAATAGTTTTTTTTCCCATAAGAAGTATCCTTTTTTTTTTTTTTTTTTTTAAGGCGCCCTCACAAAATGAAGACAAGTGTATTACTGAGAAAACGTTTCTGCAGCCATCCACTGATCACAGAGACACATATGTACATGTTTTATTTAACATAAACCCATGCATGTATAAACTGGAACCCTAGTAACAATACTTATAAACTGTACAGTTCACCACACCTTTCTTCCGGGGTGCCTTGGGGTGGACCCAAACTTCCAACCTTTTGGTTAGCAGCCCAGCATGTTAACTCCTCCTCCAGTATTTGATCTAACTTCTTTACTTCCCAGACTTCAAAGGCAGTCCTAACTGGTCACCTAAGATGTTGAGAGAGAATGCAAATTTGACCCTCACCTCCACTACTGTTCACACCCAAGCTGCTGAAGAAAATAAAGAATTGTCTCAAGGTTTATGTAGCTGTTTGGGCTACTCTAGTTCATACAGAGAGAGAGACCACTCTGTGGTAATGTGAGGGTGGACCGTGAGGTGGGAGGGAGATGCAGAAAGAAGATGGTGTTGAAAGAATTTTTAAAAGAAATCACTCATGAAAGGCAAGTACAATTTACAATAATTGGGAAACTTCATTTTTTAAAATCATATTCTGTTTAATTTTGTGTGAGAGAAAGCTAAAATATATAAGTAAGCAAGGTCCACATGGGATTCATTGTGCCTAACTTTAACTTCTACCGTATAGTGAACAATGTCACCTGAGATTTACCACATCTTTAATGTGGTCAAACCTAGATGAAATTGCTCACCACAGATCAGTGAGTAAGCACAATTAAGCTCCTGTGGACCTTGCTTACTGCAAACCATAAGAGCCATGGAGTCCTAGTGAGGCGCTGTAGGTTAATATGCTGGACTGCAAAGTTAGTTTGATCTGCAAGGTCAGCGGTTCAATTTCACCAGCTGCTCCTTGGAAATCTTATACAGGGTTACTATGGGTTGGAACTGACTCAACAGCACTTAACAACGACTGGTTAATCCAGCCCTGCATACAGTTAAGACATAGCTACAAAGCCACTACCTCTTCCTAATGATCGTTTCCTTCTTTTGTAATAAACATTTCTTTACTTTTAGGATTTTCTATCTATGATTACATTCCTAAGTAAGAATTTACTTTTTACCTATTTGTAATCAAATGGAACGAAACTGTATGTACTCTTTTGTACCTCGCTGTAAGATTTGTAAACTTGTGTGACATCTCACAATTTACTTAACCCCTCTGTTCATGACCACATGTGCTGGTTCTAGTTTGTGACTATGGTAAGAAGACTGCCATGAATATTCTCATACATGTCTGAGGAGGGACTCTGAGTCTTACAGTGTACACGTCTTCAACGTTACTAGGGAATGCTAAAGGGTCTTCCTAAGTAGTTAGATAGATGATAGCCGTCTTCAGCAGTGCGTGAACCCTTGTCACTCCACAACCTCTCCAACACTGGGTGTCGTCATGCTTTCAAGCTTTACTAATCTGGTAGGGTGTGATGGTATCTTATTGGGGTTCACCGATTGCTAATGAGAGCAAATTAAATGATTAATCTCACGTAAATGTTGACAGTTTTCACAGCCTTTCACTTCTTACAGCAGAACTGTCAGGGGTGGGGGGCAGCAACAGAGGGGGTCCCAGAAGCATCTGAAACTGATTGCAGGGCCTACCTCCCTCCCATCCTGACCAGGCTCGTGGGCAGGACAGTGGTGCCTGGCCCTCTTCCCGGGGCCACCTCCAGCCACTTGCTGAGACCTCCCTGCTCCCCGTGGGTTCTGGAATGTTGTGAAGCGGAGCCAGGCAGGGGTCCTGCAGACGCGCCTTGTCCTTTGTTTCAGGTCAACACCCCAAACAGCTGTACATTTTCATCCTAACATTCAAAACCATGCAAGTGTGCAAATATGGAAGTCATCCTGTTCTTGCAATGCTATTTGTCTTGGCTCTTTTCTTCTGTAATTGTGGTTAGAATTTTTAAAACCCAACTTCAAAAGGATTTCAAAACACCCAAAAGGATGAACCACCCAAAAGTAGTACCTTCTGAGCTAACAGTGGATCCAATTAAAGTCTCACACTACACCACGAGTGAGGAGAAGAACCCATATTGTTTCATTTCCCAAATGTCCTTTACTCTTTCATATTTCATCTGTAGAAGGGCTGCCAAAGCATTCGGCTGCTAACTGAAACATTGGAGGTTTGAACCATCAATGCTTCACTGGAGAAACAAGAGGCTGTCTGATCCTGGAAGATCTACAGCCTTGGCAACCCTGAGGGGCTGCTCTACTCTGTTCTAGAGGGTCGCTATTAGTTGGAATCGACTCAACTGGAGTGGGTTATTCACCTGTAGAACAAGTCAGAGAAGGTGAGGAAGGTGTTAGCATCTTCTCTTCTTCACTCTTTCTTTCTGTCCATTTGTAATTTCTGCAGTAGTCGCCACTAAGTTTGGGTGTTGGCTGATACATGCTAAAGAAACAATCCATGTAGAGTGAGTCATGGAAGCTGGCTTCAATTAGCCAATCCACTCTGCACTGAACACTGACCCGAAGTTTGCAGGTTGGGGATATTTTGAAGAGGAGACTGTTTAGTTTTGCTGCTGAGCTCACGTCCACCCTAAACATTTGTGACCTCTGTGACCTAGAAATTAGAATTCTCAGTGACAATACAATAAAGAATCCCAGGGATGGGGTAAGGGCAGAAAAGGCAAATGCTTGCATTAGAAAGACTAAACTGAGGAGAGACTGTTTAGAAACAGATGGCTCACAGCACACTGGTCTGAATGTTAAAACCCTGCCCAGCCCAATGTTTGGTGATTCCTTCAATTAATTTCCATAAATAGAGTAAGCAGTGTTTCCTCAATTTTATAAAACAGTTCTCAAGTCACATATACAAAGAGAAGCCCTAAGTGATATCAAGAAGTTCCTAAAGATTGACAAAGAACAACTGGAAAAGAACCCCTTCACTGACAAGCCTCTTGCCTCTACTTCCTCACTGTTAAACTCTGAAACTTCTCACAACCAACAGACAAGCAAACGTAGACTTAGTGCATGCTTTGCTCCTGGTATGCTGGGAGTGAATCTTCCATTTGGGGAGGAACACAAGAACAAGGAACAAACAACTCAAGACAAACCGACCTTGCAGTCAAGTGCTTATCCTACACCAGGACTCCCTGATACAAAATACAAGAGTGAGGTTTGGCTCTGTAGGATCAGCATTGGACTGTGAACCATAAAATCAACAGTTCAAACCCACCAGCTGTTCCTTGGAAACCCTTTACAAGGTTGCTATGGGTCGGAACTGACTCCACAACACTTTATAACAATAAGAACAATAATTAAAGGTTAAGGAATATAGCAGAAGTTCAAAGTGTGGTCTTTGCCTCCAGGGATCTTGAATAGAGTATTTTATTAAGGGAGTTGAGAGAGAATGAGACAAGTCATAGCTAATGATTAATAATAAGCAGAAGGCTGAAGGATGCCGTGGTACTGAATCTGGTCCTTGAGACAACAGGGACAAAGGGAAGAGGCAGGTGCAGGCGGTGGCTATGGGTACAAGAAGTAGCATCAAGGCAGGAGGAGCATGATTTGAGGTAATTAGGGCCCTAATTAGGGCCCTAACCATTTGGGATTGCAGAAGTTAAATTTCTTGTATCTTCTCTCTTAGTGAATGTGCCACTCCGTTCTTAGCCTTACGCTTCCTTTCTCCCATCCTCAGTCAACTTAGGCATACTTTTCATAATTCCTAAATATGGTTGATTTATACTTATGCAAATTTCTTAGCTTCCTACTAGACACTGAGGACATGAACGATGTAGGGTGCAGTTCTGTAGCCTTTAAAACAAGGGCTCATACATTTGATGAAGAGTCCGCTACAGAGAATTATTTTTCATTTTCTGTAATTATCCTATTCTCACATTTTTCTTATTCAATTTGTGTAATTTTTTTTTCATGTCTTAGTTTTTATTTGCTTTTCTCATTTTCTTCACATGATCTTTTCTTGTCGAATTCTTCTCTGTTAATTCCTATTCTTTTCTGTTCATTCCTTTCAGGGAGAAAGATGAGTCTGTCTGTTCCCCAAAAGATTTACAGTCTTGGAAAATGTATATAGGGTGGACTCCTGGTGTGACACTGTAGGATCAGCACTGGACTGTGAAACAAAAAGTCAGCAGTTCAAATCCACCAGTTGCTCCTTGGACACCCTACACAGGGTCGTTATGAGTCGGGACTGACTTGACAGGACTGAACAACAACAATGAGTTGAAATTCTCGATATCAGTAGGTTTAGGTTTGGTTGTCTTTTATCATGTTTGCATTGCTCTACTGTTTACCACACTTGGTCTTGAGGTTTCTGTTTTTCTTGTGGAAATACTTCTTTTACTACCACCATCACCAGGGACGCAGACTTGCTGCCCAGGAATTTAAACTAGTTCTGATACAGGTCCTTCAGCTGCTCTTCATTTTCATGGGGGCAGAAAGGTGTTTGTTCCGTTCATTTTCTTAACTGAAAAACAGCAGGAAAATGGACAGTTGGGAGCTAGAGAAAGTTGTATCTTAGAGAGGACTCAGACAATGGAATGCAACAGTAAGAAGCATGGCAATATGGCCCTCTTCAAACCTACAAGGGCCAGATGAAGGGAGTACTGGGCTTGTATTTACTATGGCTTCCAGGGAAAGCTCACAGAGAAGCCTAGAGAAAGTGAGTCAGCCTCAGTCTCTAGTGTTGGAGCCATTTAGTGGTGGAACAAATTTCCTTCTTCAAAGTCATTCAAGGGTGGGTTGGATGTAGAAAGCACTCAAATACAGGCAAGGGGTGTGGGGCCCTCTCTTTTAGTGACTTCCAACCCTGAAATCCATACAAAGGCCACAGAGAGCAAAATAGTTGCTGATTTTGATGCTTAAATTAAGAACTATGATGGTGATTCATGGGTTTTCTCGTGAGAAACCAACTAATCCCATGAGTTAGTTCCTTTCAGTCATATATACTTACATATTTTTGTTTTCTATACTCTCTGCTAAGCATCACTTCTTCTCCAACCTGCAATATGAAATTGGGCTCCAAAGCAAGGGTCAAAGCATTCCTACCCACACTACCTTCCAGGTAAAAGGTGAAGCAAACACAAAATTTCAATAAATAAAAAATAAAAGACTGCTAAGTGCCATCCCACCATGACTCAACATTTGTGGTTAGGCTTGTGAACTGCTTGGCCTTTTGCCAATACCTGCAAGTTTTCTTGGAAGCAAGACACAAACATTCCTGTAGAATTACTCAGGCAAATTTTGCTAACTAGGAGAACAGTTGATTGAATAGCACATTTAACTGATGCAATAGGTCACTGAATCATACTCATAAAATACCCATCCTGTCAAGATCCCTCAGTAAAGACACAAAGGAGCCATCACTCCGGGAAATGAGGATGAGAAACACCACTACCTACTGGGAAAGAGGTGATAGGTACTGCAGACAGCCATGTGCTGGGTGAATCTTCTGGAAAGCATCCAGCCCACATCTGTCAAGTGGTGGAACATGCTGTTTCTCTCTGATACAGCAATCCTGCTCCTGGGAATTATTCTACAAAAAGACTCCAGAAGAAATGACTCTGTGTACCTAGAAGATTGTTGTTGTTGTTGTTGTTAAGAGTCCTCAAGTCAGTCTGACTCATAGTGACGCAGTATAGGGTTTCGGAGGAGCAGCTGATGAGCTTGAACCACTGACCTTGCAGTTCAAACCGATTTTGCAATCCTGCACATTAACCCACAGTGCTGCAGAGGCATTATAATAGCAGAAAACTTAAAATGACTCACAGTCAGGGAAAGATTTGATAAAAAATAGATCAACACTGTGAATTATCATAAAGTTTTTTAAAAATGAATGAAGAATACATGGAAAATCTTAATAGAAACATACAATACCACAGAAAAAGAAAATCAGTTTCATTTAGACAAAATGTTTTTAAGTCGGTTCCAACTCATAGCAGCCTTTTATAGGGTTTCAGACGAATGGCTGATGGGTTTGACCGGCAACCTTGTGGTTGTTGTTGGTGGTTATGTGCCGTGGTTGGGTCTCGTAGCTAATAGGGTTTCCAAGGTTGTAGATCTTTCTTTTTTTTAAAGCTTTTATTGTGAATTGAGTGATAGTTTACATGGGAGAACATTTGTTTTACACTCATCCTATCGTATTTTGTTTCATTGCAATGATTCCAATCCCCTCCATGCATCACCATTCAATAATATGTGCTTCTATTCCCTCTGTTGTTGTTGTTGCTTTATGTACACAAAAACACTCAGGAACATAAAATAATTTAAACAGCCAAAGGGCATATTCTACAAGCCTGCCTCCTGGCTACCAGCACACAGCCTTTCTCTTTCCATGAGTCTAGAGTCCTCAGCTGCTCTATCTTTCCATGTTCTCATCTCTGCCTCCATCTCTGGTGTCCCTGCTTCTCTGGATAAGGTCCTGCATTCTGCTGTGCTCTTCTCCCTTGATGGTCCTAGGGTCCTCTGTTCCTGGACTGTAAAAGTAACTACTCCCCTCTTTTTGTTACAAAAGTTCTACCTTTACAGTTGTGAATTAGTCATGATAACAATTACTATTGAATAATAAGATACTTACCTCATCTCCTTTTACCAGACCCATCTAGACAAGATGAAAATTATTCAGTGGGGGTTCTACCTTTCCACACACACTCTGAAACTAAACTTCCTTTTGTAAACTTGTAAGCCAGCCACTTCATGCCTTTATAGACGTGCCCCTCCCCACCCCATGTTAGGTAGCCAATGTCTAAGTTGCCCATGCCTGAGGCTATAAATCTTTACAGGAGCAGAAAGCCTCATCTTTCTCCCATGGAACAGCTGAGAGCTTCAAATTACTGACCTTAAGGTTACCAGCCCGACTTGTAACCACTACGCTACCAGAGCTCCTTTTGTGATAAGTAGTGCAGTGCTTATCCTATAGCACCACACCACAAGTTATATTCATTGCTCCCTTTAAAATAAAGTAATAATAATAATAAGGAAAGGAAAGGGAGACAAGATTTTGCCTTAATTAAAAGGCTACTCTCAACTCTGTAGTGTGAAGCGCTAATACTCTGGGAGCATTTTTCTCAGTACCTTGTGCCTATCACAGATCTTGAAGTGAGACAAACAGCAGTATGATAGAATCTGAGAGAAAGTAGTAAATCTCAACCTTAAAAGCAAAAATAACTGCAAAGAAAACCCATCCTCTGTATGTGAGTGACTCCCACCACTCATAAGCACAGTGCTACTTTAATGCAGCAGGACTCTTGGAATAAAGCTGTCTTACAAAGAGGCTTGAACCAGAACTGAGTGGAGATGAGGATTTGGAAGAATGGGATATTTAGAATCTAGAATTCAGATATGTTGTTGTTGTTAGGTGCCATCGAGTTGGTACAGACTCATAGTGACCTTATGCACAGCAGAATGAAACACTGCCTGATCCTGGGCCAACCTCACTACTCAACCTCACACTTGAGCCCATTGATGCTGCCACTTTTGCCAATCCATCTTGCTGGGGGTCTTCCTCTTTTTCTCTACCCTCCACATTAACAAACATGATATCCTTCTCC
>NW_006408523.1:10691602-10699755 GCF_000296735.1 Chrysochloris asiatica | reverse complement strand
TTTCACTGGCTCTTGATCATATGCTACCTCTTGAAACAGCTGAACATCAACCATTTCCTTTTGGTACAGTGACTCTGTGTATTCCTTCCATCTTCTTTAGATGCTTTCTGCATCATTCAATAATTTGCCCAGAGAATCCTTCAATAACAAAAGTCGAGTATGTGTATTATGAAAAACAAAAACAGAAAACAATGCATGGATTTCAAAAACATGTTTGCACCAAAGTAAACTAATATTAACTTGTTAGAACATGTCTGAACAGGATCTAGTTTGAAGCACTGAGAAGGACAAGACATCAGTTTGTCCTTGTCCTATCAGATCAGCATGAATTCTACTAAAATTGAAGCAAGAAACAAACATCAAAATTATGGTGGAAGAATGGTGAAATCATTGATGCTTTACCAAAAGTTTATGGGGCTGATGTCCCAAGAAAACCAGCAGTTTACAAATGGATAATTGGTTTTAAGAAGTGATGAGACGATGCTAAAGATGAAGCCTGCCATGGCAGACCATCTACCTTACTTTGTGAGGAAGCAATCAATGTTGCTCATTCCCTAATTGAAGAGCTCCTAGGATTAGTAGCAGAAACAATAGGCAACACCATTAACATCTCATTTGGTTCTGCATATGCAATTCTGACTGAAAAATTAAAGTTGAACACACTTTCTACTTGATGGGTGCCAAAACTTTTGCATCCAGATCAGCTGCAGACAAGAGCAGAACTTTCCATGGAAATTTTTAAACAAATGGGATAAAGATCCTGAAACATTTCTTGGAAGAATTGTAACAGGAAAGGAAGTGTGACTTTACCAGTAGAGCCTGAGAACAAAGCACAATCCAAGCAATGGCTCCCAAGGAGCAGAAGTGCTCCCATCAGAGGTCATGGCAACATTTTTTGTGGATGTTCAAGGCATTTTGCTTGTTGACTTTCTAGAGGGTCAAAGAATGATAATATCTGCTTCCTTTGAGAGTATTTTGAGGAAGTTAGCCAAAAGTTTTGTAGAAAAATGCCCGGGAAAGCTTCACCAGAGAGTCTTCACTATCATGACACTGTATGTGCTCAACCTGCTCATTATACAAGAGTGGTTTTGTTTGGTAGGAAATCACTAGGCATCTGCCTTAAAGTCCTGATTTAACTCCTTCTGACTTCTTTGTGTTTCCTAATCTTAAAAAGAAAGGAGCTCTGGTAGCGTAGTGGTTACGAATCGGGCTGTGAACCTTAAGGTCAGCGGTTCGAAACTACCAGCTGCTCCGCGGGAGAAAGATGAGGCTTTCTACTCCCATAAAGATTTACACCCTCGGAAACCCTGTACAGGGTCGCTATGGGTTGGAACCGACTCGATGGCACTTAACAACAACAACAACAATCTTAAAAAGACTCCTGGTGTGACACTGTAGGATCAGTACTGAACTGAGAACGACAAGGTTGGCAATTCAAACTCACCAGCTGTTCCTCAGAAACCCCATACAGGGCCACTATGATTCTGAACTGAATTGACGGCACTTAACAACAACAACACCAATCTTAAAAAAATTATTTAACAGGCACCCATTTTATTTCAGTTAATAATGTAAAACAGACTACATTGACATTGTTAAAAAAATTCCCAGGATCTTCAGTTTTTAAGGATGAATTAAAAGATTGGTACCAATGCTTATAAAAGTGTCTTGAACTTGATGTAACTTATGCTGAGAATTAAAGGTTGTATTTTTGTCTTTTCATTAAATTTTTCCATAAACTTTTTGAAGTCCCTTTGTATTTGCTGAACACATAATTCAAGAAGCTGGGTTATATGAAGAAGGATGTGGCATGAGAATTGGAGGAAGATTTATTAACAACCTACAATATGCAGATGATACAACCTTTCTTGTCAGACATGAAGATGACTTGAAATGCACACCGATGAAGGTGAAAGACCACAGTCTTCAGTATAGATTACACCTGAATGTGAAGAAAATGAAAACACTCACAACTGAACAAATTAGCAACATGATGAAAAATCTTCAGCTGAGAAAATATTGAAGTTGCCTATGATTTCATTGAATTGTATTAACAATCAACCTCCATAGAAGCAGCAGTCAAAAATCCAAACAATGTATTGCACTGGGCAAGTCTACTGCAAAGAAATCTTCAAAGTTTTAAAATACAGATGATATTTTGATGACTAAAGTGCACGTGACCCAAGCCATGGTCTTTTCAATCATCTCATATACATGGAAGAGCTGGACAATGAAAAAGGAAGGCATAGAAGACACGATGGGTTCAAACTGTGGTGTTGGTGAAGAATATAAAATAGCCCATGGACTTCCAAACAAATCAGTCTTAGAAGACATACAATCAGAATGCTCTTTAGAAGCAAGGATGGCAAGACTTAGACTCATCCACTTTGAACACTTCATCAGGAAAGACCAACCACTAAAAGAAGACTGGTTTGGTAAAGTAGAGGGTCAACAAAAACTAGGGAACTCCTCAATGAGCCGGGCTGATGCAATAGCCACAGCACTGGGCTTAAATAACCAATAATCCTTTGTTCTGTTATAACCTGAGGGCAACTAGCAACAACAGACATTTGGGTATCTCTAGCTCAGCTCTTGGCTTTTGACTGAAAGAAGGGCAATTCGAACCCACCACTAGCCCTGTGAAAGAAAGTTGTAGCAATCCAATTCTATAAAAATGACAGCATTTGAATCTCCATGGGACAATTTTACTCTGTCTTATAGGGTCTCTAAGGAGCTCTGGTTGTGTAGTGGTTACGAATTGGGCTGCAAACTGCAAGGTCAGCAGTTTGAAGCTACCAGCTGTTCCACAGGAGAAAGATGAAGCGTTCTACTCCCGTAAAGATCTGCAGCCTCAGAAACCCTGTGCAGGGTCACTATGAGTTGTAACCAATACGATGGCAAGAGTTTTTGTGAGTGTCTTGTTTTCTATACAGTACCTGAAACTGAGCAAATACATAAGGTGGAAAGAAAGAAAAGTCACATAAAAGGCAAAGGTGTGGAAGAATCCAGAAGAGAATGTGAAGGAAAGGGAAGAGCCCCCTGTGTAGCAGGGAGTCTGTTTAAGGCTGTTTCCTGTAACAACGCCCCAGCCAGGAAACAAAGCAAGCAAATAGGAGATGCATCAGTTCTAGAAGGAAGCTCAGTGCAGAGTGAATGAAAGAGAACACAGAGCTATGAAGACAGAAACTAGTTTGGCCAAGTCTATCCAATGAGGAGACTCACTCGGACACTTTATATATTATTGTTAAGTGCCATCAAGTTGGTTCTGACTAATAGTGACCATGTAAAGGGTTTCCAAAGAATGACTGGTGAGTCTGAACTGTTTACCTTGTGGTTCAAACTGACCTCATGGCCCAAAGCTTAAAAAATAAATAAAGACAAAAAATTACAATAAAAGTATTTAAAATTAATGAGGAGTGAGGTGTGGGTTGAATTTTTCTTGGCTCTCTAACCTCCCCTTAAATACTGGCCTGCCATCTTACATGACTCTTCTTGCCAAGTGCAGGGACAGAAATTTCCAGTATGTATAAGATTTTATTGAACCTCAACTTGTTCCTACTAGGCACATGCCAGGATAGTCACGCCCTGACGCACTCCTTAGGGTTTCTAACATTTTCCCTCTAAAGTACAACTTCTAACATAACTCCACCTTCCCACCACCTCTGAGTGACTGCTTTGAACATGCTGCCTCTTGTTAAGCTTCTCATGCCTCAAGCCACCAACTACTGCTACTTTCCTTGATCCCAAAGACTACAGAGCAAGCGATTGAACAGGCTTCAACTCTATTTTCTGTTCAACTCCATTTCATCCTTGGAACCACCATTTGTTACTGGTTTTCTTTCAGACATGGAGACCTTGAGTAGTGAAAACAATTGCTCAGCTACTGATCGAAAGGTCGGCGGTTCAAGTCCACCTAGACAACCTGGTGATCTATTTATAAAAAGTCAGCTATTGAGAATCCTCTGGAGCTCAGTTCTACTCTGACACACATGAGATTACCATGAGTCAGTGTTGAGTGGACACCAACCAGTTTGTACGCGTTTCCCCCAAGGATTGATGTCTAAGGCAGGTAAAGTGCCTACTCAGTCATAACAGAGTACCCAGAAAAGTGCTTAGGCTGACATTCATGTAAAAATGCTCTCAGTAAAATGATCGTGTCAGATTGTCAGAAAAGGATATGGCTGTCTCTGGGCCCTGAGATGGCGGCCTTCCTACTTAACATACAAGAAAGAAACTTCCTGGGAATTTACAAGAACCTAAGTGGATTGTGTGGTGTTGGGTTAATACGGTAAAGTGCAACGTCGGTTTGGGCCGTTAAGGCCAGCAGTTCCAACTCACCAGCTGCTCCTTGGAAACCCTGGACAGGGTCGCTATGAGTTGGATCCTGACTCGATGGCACTTAGCAACAACAAGTGGTTTGCAAATTGGGCTGCTAACTGCAAGGTCAGTGGTTTGAATCTACCAGTCACTCCTCAAGAGAAAGATGAGGCTTTCTGTTCCTGTAAAGACTTACTGCCTCAGAAACCCTCTACAGGGTTGCTATGAGTTGGAACTGACTCCACAGCATATAACCACCCACACCAATCATTGGAGTCCTGGTGGTGCGGTGGGTTAAGCATTGAACTGCTGACCAAAAGGTCAGTAGTTCAAACCTACCAGCTGCTCCAAAGAAGAAAGATGAGACTGTTTGCAGCCCTAAGGATGTAGAGTCTTGGCAACACTATGGTGCAGTTCTACTCTGCCCTATGTACAGAGTCACTATGAGTCCGAATCAACTCCACAGTGGTGGATATGGGTATGGGTTAATCCGTGGAGCCCCATTGTTGGTGTTATTAAGTGCCATTGATTCAGCTCTGACTCTGACAGTGACCTTGTATAGTGTTTCCACAGAGCAGCTGTGGTTTGAACCACCGACCTAGGGGTAAACAATCCAGTGCCTCTCCTACACTATATGCCAAAACTCCTGGAGCCCTGGTAGTTCAGTGGTTAAGGCTCAACTGCTAACTAAAAGGTCAGTGGTTCAAATGCACCAGCAATTCCACAACAGAAAAGAACTAGCAATTGTTCCTGCAAAGAACTCCAGTCGAGGAAACCCTACAGACAAGTCTACTGGAAGGCACACAACAGTAGCAATTCTTGTCGAGCGGGGCCCACACCAATAGAGTCTTAAAAAGAAAGAGATGAAATCAAAGAATCGGTCACCTCCAAGTGATCATGGAGTCCTGGTGTGGTGCTTTAGGATAAGCACTGGACCACAAAGTCAGTTTGAACTGTAAGATTGGAGGTTCAAACTCACCAGCTACTCCTCGGAAATCGTGTATTGCATCACTAAGAGTCGGAAGTGACTCGGTGGCACTTAACAGTAACAACAACAATATGATCATGGCACAAGATTGAAATGTGAGTTTTAAAATGTTAAGCAACAATTTCCCCCCTACTATGTGTCTACTCCTCCCAATTCCCCTTTGGGTAACCCTCCAATCCTTAAAGGAATCTGCTAAACATTCTAATTAAAGCATAGTGGTGGTGGTACTTATGTGCAGCTTATAATGATAAAAGCTACTTGTACACCAGACCCAACTGCACCCAATTCCCAGTGCTGATGGGCAGGAAGGCACACACACTCCTCTCCCAAGCTCAATTACAATGAACCTGAAGCACTTGTTCTAAGCAGGAAGAACGTTTTCTGTTCCTTAAGCAATCTGGTCTGTTCAGACAAGACTTGACTGGCCACAATTTGCATCTCCACTCAGGAAGTCAAGTGGGCAGACAAGAATGGACGAGGGTAAATGTGTGAACAGATGCTGTTGTTGTGAGGTGCCGTTGAGTCAGCGCCTACTCATAGTGACCCTGCGCACAACAGGACAGAGTGCCGGTCCTGCACCATCCTCACCATCGCTGCCATGTTTGAGCTCACTGGTGCTGCCACTGTGTCCATCCACCTCCTTAAAGGAAGGCACTATTTGATTTCTTTCAAACAAGCAGAAGTGTACCAGTGTCAATTCAGATTCCAACGTCACTCTTAAAAGAGGTGGAAAAAATTGATCACTAATTTTAAATGGAAAGGAAAGAGACCTCAAATAAACAGAGCATTACTTAAGAAGAAGAACAAAATTGGAGGTCTCTCTCTTCCTGACCTCAAAGTCTGCTATACAGCCACAGTGGTCAAAGCAGTCTGGTACTGGTACAATGAAAGATCTATAAATCAATGGAACAGAATTGAGAACCCAGCAGCAAATCCATCCATATACAGTCATCTGATCTTTGCCAAAGGGTCAAAATACATTAATTGGGGAAGAGACAGTATCTCCAACATATGTTGCTGGCAAAACTGGAAATCTATTTGCAGAAGAATGGAACAAGACCCATATCTAACACCATATGCAAAAATAAACTCAACATAGATTGAAAAGTCTAAATGGAAAACCTAGAACTATAAAGATCATCAGTGAAAAAACAGGAACAAACTTAGAGGTTCTAATTGTTGTTGTTAAGTGCTGTCGAGTAGGTTTTGACTCATAGCAACCCTGTATAGGGTTTCTGAGGAGCAGTTGGTGGGTTTGAACTGCTGACCTTGTTATCTTATCAATCAGTGCCACACCAGGAGTCCAGGGCTCTAATATGTGGCATAAATACACTGTCAAACATAACTAAAAACACACAAACAATAGAAGACAAAATAGATGACTGGAACCTCCTAAAACTTAGACACTTATGTGTGACAAAAGATTTAGCCAAAACAGTAAAACTACACAGACTGGGGGGAAAAAAATGTTTTTGTGATGGCATATCAGACAACAGACTAATCTTTAAAAATTATAGAAAATACAACATCTCTATAAGATAAAGACAAGCAAACCAATTAAAAATGAGCAGAGGACATGAACAGACACTTCACCAAAAAAGACATTCAGGCAGCGACCAAGAAATATTCGTGATTATTAGCCATTGCTGTTGCTGTTAAATGCCGTCTAGTCGGTTCCGATCCATAGCAACCCTGTATAGGGTTTCCAAGGAGTGGCTACTGATATTGAACAGCTGACCTTGCTGTTCAAAGTGACCTTGCAGTCCAGCGCACTAACCTACAGTGCCGCACCAGGACACCTTATCCGTCTTAAGTGCCATCGAATCGGTTCCGATCCATAGCAACCCTGTATAGGGTTTACAAGGAGCAACTGGGTGAACTTGAACCACAGACCTTGTAGTTCAAATGGCTTTGCAGTTTGGTGCATTAACCCACAGCACCACACTAGGACTCCATTAGAGAGATGCAAATCAAAACAACAATGAGGTATCATATCACATTAGCATTAATAGCATAGTTCAAAAGAACAGAAAACAACAAATGCTGGCAAAGATGTGGAGAGACTGGAACCCTCCTACACTGCTGGTTGGATTGTAAAATGGTGCAAACACTGTGGACAATGGTACGGCGCTTCCTCAAAAAGTTGGAAATAGAAATACCATATGACCCAGCAATCTCTTTACTTGGTATATTGCTGTTGTTGTTGTTAAGTTGGTTCTGACTTATAGTGACCTTGTATAGGATTTCCAAGGAGCAGCTGGTGGGTTTAACCTGCTGACCTTGTGGTTTGAAGCCCAGTACTGATCCTACAACACCACACCTGGTGTCCACTTGGTAAATATCCACAAGAACTAAGAGACATGACACAAGTAGATACATGCACACTGATATTTATCAGAGCACTATTCATAGTAGCAAACATATGGAGACAGCCTAAATGTCCATTAGTGTAAGAACGAATAACCAAACTTTGGTACAATGTTGCTATGCAACATTTAATAATAACAATGAGTCTTCTAAACACCTCATAACAAATCTTCAATACACCGCATAACATGGATCTATCTGGAGGACACTATGCTAAGTGAAATCAGTCAATCACACTAGGATAAATATTATATGAGGCCACTGTAGTAAAAATTCAAGAAAATGTTTTCATTCTTAAAATAATTCTCTTCGACAGTTGCCAGGGATGAGAGGGAAGGAAGAATAATTCACTGGCTAGAGGGTGCTAGCTTGGGTGATGGGGAAGACAATATATAAGAGGAGGGTGGTTGGCAGAATGATGAAGATGGGGGGGACACAGGGCGCTATGCAAGAGCTAAAGTGGATAGAAGAGTCCTGGTGT
>NW_006408523.1:10690291-10691497 GCF_000296735.1 Chrysochloris asiatica | reverse complement strand
ACCAGCTGCTCCTTGGCAACCCTATACAGGGTCGTTATGGGTCAGAACCAACTGGACAACACATACAACAAAGAGGATAGAGGTAAATAGTGCTATATACACAATCCTGGATCAACAGTGTTCTGCGGGTGGACAAACGGACAGATAAACAGAATAAAGGTGTACAGGAGGGAGAGTGCGAGAAAATCCACAAATATAAAGGGTTTGAAAGAGGATATTTGTAAATGGGTATTTATGTTTGCTGCAAACACACCTATGAATGTTGTGGAGCACACAAAGAACAAAATGAAAACTCTATAGATATTATCAAACCTCTTAAGGCAATGAGTCCTGGGCCTGGGGACTCAGGACCATAGTCTCAGGGGACACCATGGTCAAAAAAAAGTAAAACCTGTTTCATTGTATTTTTATGACATTGTTTTCAATAAGTAAATGCTAACTGTGTAGGACTTGATTTGTGTACTAGTGTTGCAATTCTCTTAAGTATCCCTGAAGGCCACTTCCTATTCGATTCTTCCCAATAAATGACACAAACAATACTAAGATCTTCCACCAACATGTAGCCATCTAAAATGGAGAGATGAATCACTCTGCTTATACACGCAAGCTAGATATTAGGAGGGTGGCTGGCTTCGCTACTCTTAAGATTTCAGAGTATCTTCAAACTGAAATCTCAAGTGTTCTCAAGAGATAGGGGGAGTCAGAATCAAGAAGAAGCCTAGGTTGGGTCACATGCATTCAGGCTGAGAGAAACATGAAGCAAAATTAAAAGACCAAATGTACTGTATTTCACTACAATTAAGACTCCAACAATTGAAAGTTTATTATTAGCTAATGCTCCATTAAGGAAGAAAAAACAATGCTGCCAATTAAATTAAGAAACAGTATCAGTTGCATTCTGCATTCTAATTTCAGGGATGTTAAATGTAAAATGTAAACGTTTATCTTAGATGCTTGGCTGTCTTTTAAATCTTGGTTTCCCTTGCATTACATTATACAATAGACACTTGATGGGGGAGAGAAAGGAATAGCCAGAAATATCACCATAGAAAGCTTGTAAGTCCATCTTCTGCTATAACTGATTGGAATACCTAAAATGGAGTTACAATGCGCCCAGTGAAGGAGGCTTCCTGCGGAGCCTCTGCATTACATAAGACCATAGGTGGAACCCTGAACAGCATCCAGAATCTTCAGAGGTGGGAAATT
>NW_006408523.1:10664020-10689821 GCF_000296735.1 Chrysochloris asiatica | reverse complement strand
GAGGGCATATGCACAAGAACACCCATACTTGCAGATAATACCCACTTGACCTGGCTTCAATGACTGGATGATCAGAGCTCAACTAGAAGAAAGAATAGGAAAAAAAGAGTAATCTGATACAATTTGATGAACTTGACCTACACCTATGGATTCAGTAGCTCCAAAGAGGGAACAAATCTTTACAGCAAGGATCATTCCCACGGCCTCCATACACAGAGTAGACAGGGATGGGCAACTTGGACATTGGTTACCCAAAGTGGGCAGTGCGGGGGGTGGGGGGGTTGGAGCGGCACACAAAGGCAAGAGGTGACTGGCTTACAAGCTTTCAAGAGGGCGTGGAGGAAGGTAGAGTCTCCACTGAGCGGTATCCAATCTGTCTAGGCGGGACTGATGAAAGGAAATGAAGATAGGTCTCTTGTGATAAAATTGTGAATAATTGTTATCAGGACTGATTTTTGAGGGTTGGAAATGTAAAGCTAAATGTTTTTTGTAGCAAGGAGGGGAGTGACTGACTTTGCAGTCCAGGAGCGGAGGTCCCTGGGACCATCAAGGGAGAAGAGCAGAGAGCAGGACGCTACACAGAGAAGCAGTGATGCCTGAGACGGATGTTGTGAAGAGATGGAGTGGCTGGGGACCTTAGACCCAGAGAGGGAGAGGGGCTGTGTGCTGACGACTGGGGGGCAGGCTTGCAGGGTATACCCTTTGGTTGGTTGATGATGCATGGAGGGGATTATAACCATGGCAATGAAATGATATACGATAGGATGAATGTAAAACTAATGTTCACCCTTGTAAACTATCACATAATTCACAATAAAATATTAAAAAAAAAATTCATCTTAGAACTGATGAAATATAATATATGAAGACTTGGTGCCAAGGCCTCAGCAGGGAGTAATTGAAGCCAAATCTTCTCCAACTGTAACATGCAAACAAATCTCTCCCCAGGATCTTGTTAAAATGCAGACTTGGACTCAGTGGGCCTGAGGTGGACCTGAGATTCTGCATTTCCTGCCAGCTCTTAGGGTGTGCTTGTGCCAGACCACTGACCACATTTTGGGTAACAAAGATGTAAGCATGTCAGCTCAGAGCACCCTTCAGTGAGGACAGCTATTGTGTTCGCATTAAGGGAGTCAAAAGGCACATCCTCATCCTCATCTTTGTAAGTCACAACATTCATCAAAGGATTAGTTTGTGCCAGTTACTGTCTGAGGCCCAGTCCAGGTGTGGTGCTGTAGGATAAGCACTGGACTGCTAACCACAAGGTCAGTGGTTCAAACCCACACATTGCTCCTCAGAAACCCTGTACAGGGTTGCTATGATTTGGAACCAACTCCACAGCAGTTAACAACACTTAACACTTAACAACAAAAACAACAATCACTGTCCCAGGACCTTTGTATACTTAAACCAAAAAGCCTGTTAGTGTTGGGTTGACTCTGATTCACAGCTTCCTTATAGACCAGCGTAGACATGCTGCTACTAAGGTTAGGAGCAGCTGCTGAGTTTGAACCACCAATCTTGTGGTTCAAACCGACCTTGCAGGTGCAGTGCTTTAGCCCACAGTGCCGCGCCTCTTGCAGCTGTTGTTGTTATGTGCCATCGAGTCGATTCCAACTCAAAGCAGCCCTGTATAGGGTTGCCGAAGAGTGGTAGGTGGGTTTGAACCAGGAACCTTGTAGTTAGCAGTCCAGTTTTTACCTTACAACACCACACAAGGATTCCAAATCCTCTTAATATGCCCCTACGAGATCAGTTTCACCATGACTTCCATCTTTCGGACGGGAACAGTGGAACACAGCGGGTTAAGGAGGTCACCGACGCTGGGTGATGCGCCTTACTGCACGTCGTAAACTTGTCTGAACTGTTCTGGGCCCCTCTCTTACTTTGAAAAGACAAAAAGGCATAAAGAAACAAACAAAAACCAGCAGTCATTTGTCTCTTGTGGTTTTAGGGATAAAATAATGTGTAAATGTCTGAAAATCCTGAGACATGTAAAGTACTGGGGGAAACTTTTGAAATCCCCTACAGACGGAAGTTACAGGTAATGGGCTGAGTCAGCTCATAGGAGATCGGGTGAGCCACTGTATGTGCACACGTTTACAACTCAGAGAAAGGTACCAATCTCTAGGAAACCACAGGCCACCCAAACTCAACTATGATGAAACAGACAACTTGGATAGTACCAGAACCATTGCAGAAATTGAATTTTTAAGTTAAAGTTCCCCCAAAGAACTCTCCAGGCCCAGATGGTAGCACCAGAGAATTCTTCCAATGGTCCACTCCTGACTCTTGCGATTCGCTCCCATTAATTTCTATTCTGCCAACACTTTGAGAGCGTTTACTCAAAAGAAGTTTCATCTGCTAACTTTACTAACTTTAGTGAAGTGGGATATTGCAGACACATTTCATTAACTGAAACCATTTCTCATAATAGTTAACATTCATTTCGGAAATAAAGCTCAAAGACAAAGTTCTGGAATTCCAAAGGGTCCAGTCGATGTCCCACAGACCACACACCGCCAGAAAAGAAAGAGACCAAGAAGTGAATTTTTAAAGCTTAATGCCTTAAGAGGAAAAACTCAGAAGGAAGGATAAAGTCTGAGGTAAGCAATTTTCAAAGCTCATCACCACCAACACATTCGGACAGGCCGAGAAGCTGCTGATGACTTTATGATTCACTACCGCTCACCTCCACCCACCACCACTCGATGATGAAAGATTTTATGGAGAATACAAACACAAGTATTGTCAGATCGTGAGTGTGTCATCGCAGCATAGCTTCCCTTACCGTGCGAGTAAAGCCTTCAGACCATAGACTTCAAATCACCTTCCTGACAAACAGGATTTTCTCCGGCTGTAACCTCATCTTTGGGCAAGGGAAATACGTGCTACTAAGTGCAGGGTCACAGAAAAAGAGGAAGACCCCCAGCGAGATGGATTGGCAAAATGGCAGTATCAATGGGCTCAAGCGTAGCAACAATAGTAAGATTGGCTCAGGATCGGGCAGTGTTTCGTTCTGTTGTCCATGAGGTCGTTGTGAGTCTGTACCAATTCGATGGCACCTAAAAACAAGTGTTACCAAGAGATACCTGTTTGCCATTGCCTAGTCTGCAAGGGCTGGTCCATCCCAATTCTGAAGCCAAACTGGCAGGAAATGGATGGAGCGAGCATCTGTGAGCTGGTGCAATAGAGCCCAGCTCCTTCATTCTTTTAGATATTGGGTGTCCCCTCTGCTCTTGAGTGACTTGCAGTGCTGTGCACGTACAGACACACAACAGGCTATGACATGACAGTGTGTCATGGCCTAACATGGAATAAGTACAAGTTGCTTCAGATTCCCAGCACTTTCTCTTTCTGACCTAGAAACAATGCCTGCAGCTTGGTTTTCCCCTTCACAATGCCCACAGTTGGCATGTCTGCATAGGCGCTCCTCTGCCATCTCCCTTGTCCATCTTTCCTGGGATTTCTCCTTGATGCTTACCTCCAAGGACTAAAATATCCCCTCCAGGGTCAGCAAGTAAAATCAATGAAATAAAAAGCTGCTTCTTGGAGGAAGACAAAAAAATTATAACCCCCCAGCAAGATTGGCAAACACAGAGCACATGCACATGACCAGTTGTAGGAATGAAATGGGAAGTGTTATTACAGGTCCTGCAGTCATTAGAAGGTTCACAGGAGACCGCAGTGAGCCACTGTGTGTGCACACGTTTACAACTCAGAGAAAGGTACTGATCTCTAGAAAACCACAGGCCACCCAAACTCAACCATGATGAAACAGATAACTTGGATAGTCCCAAAACCATCACAGAAATTGAATTTTTAAGTTCAATTTCACCAGAAGAACTCTCCAGGCCCAGATGGTAGCAATGGAGAATTCCATCAATAGATTAAAGAATTAGCCTAAAATTTTACATGATTGTTTCCAGAAAATAGAAAAGGGAAGGAAAACTTCCCAACTCATTTTATGAGGTCAATATTACCTGAATTCCAAAATCAGCCAATGAGAGTATTCTTAAAAATCTCATAAATTAGTTGTAAAAATTCTCAACAAAATATCAGCAAGTGGAATGTGACAGTGTATAAAAATAATTATAGGCACCACTACCCAGTGGCGTTTCTTTCATGGATCAATGCAGGTTCAGCGTTCGAAAACTGGGCAATTCCTAAGGTGACAGGACTTGGCAGAGTTAGTGAGCGGCAAGGCTCCCTTACTCTTATCAGCCCAGTCTCAAGGCCTGGCTGTGGATGGGGTAGATCGGCAAGCTGTGACTCTGGCCACTTCATCTGCTGGCCCCACTCCATCTCACGTCCTGACTTGGGGCTTGTGTCCAGCACCCTGAGAACCCAGCAGAGGGGCCTTATGGGCCCGTCTCCACAAAGAGTTCCTCAGCATCCCCAGTTGGGCCCTCTGCCTTTCCAATCCTGAGATCACACCAACCCCAAACTTGGGTCAAAGGGTATGCCAAACTTCAACTTAACTTTGTGAATTTGGAAAGTAAGGAAACAGGAACAATCATTGTGAGTCCCTGAGTGGGGTTGCACCTAAGATCAGCTGCACCAAAGAAAGACTTGGAAACTCTTACTGTCCTTAAGACTAAAGGTTTAGGGACTTCTGACCACAGGTAAGACATGCCACTTGGAAACAGAACATTGTGAGATCTTGGGACCCTCTGAACTTAAGAGTTTGTCAAAAACCTTAGTTTTTACTGTAAAACTTCCTCCAACTCAGCTCCTTTGGGTATTAAAATTGCTTTTCAGAATTTTAAGGTAAATTGGGAATTCCTCAAAATCTAGATTCCAGGTCATCATTCTTAAGTCCAGAGGGTATCACTGAACCCCGTCATGGCCTGGGGTGTCCTCATGAAGGCAGGTTTCCATCAGATGCACAGGTGGAGGGGATCTAACCTTCCCTGACAAGCCATACCTGATGGGAAAATGGTCTTCCGGGCAGAAATATGGTCCCTGAGGCCAGAGAAAATGTGCTCTTCGTGTTCACCTTGTAGTGCTGTGCCAAGCTCGCTGTTGTCACGCTACATGGTAGGATTCAATGGCTCACAGAGTCCGTGTGCAGAAAGAGCCCTCTTCGAGCAAACTTGAGACAAAGTCCAGGTCAGCTACTGAGTCCCAGGGCCGGACAGGACAGGATGGTTTGGCAGCAGACTCGGAAGCCAACTGGAGAGTAGCCACTTTTATGAGAATGCGCAGTTCCAGCCTGGTGATGTCGCTGGGGCCAGGAGGAGGTGGTCTGACAGTGTCTGCTCCAGGTTCTGGAGGCCCCAGTTGTCTCTGTGCAGTGATGGTAAAAGTGGGTGCAGCAATGGAGTCCCAGACCCTCTTCTTGCTTCCTCTCTACCACCCACCCCCTGTCCCAGGCAAAATACATGGATTCCCATCTTACCTCTCACCCTCAACCAGAAGCACCTTATTATCTGTTGTTGTTGTTGCTGGGTGACGTTGAGTCATATATATTTTGTGTCACCTCATTGATTGCAATCCCGAGGGGTCCTTTTAATTCATTGTTTCCTATCTAAATACCTGATCACTAACAGATATGTAAAAATACTCTACAATTTCTAAAAACTCCAAGTAACAAACTTAATGGAAAACCCATCACTGTACTTGAAGATACAACAGCATTTGTTGTTGAATGCTGTCGAGTCGGTTCTGACTCATAGCAACCCTCTATAGGGTTTCTGAAGAGCAGCTAGTGAGCTTGAACCACCAACCCTGTGGTTCAAACCGACCTTGCAGTCCAGTATATTAACCCACAGCGCCACACCAGGACTCCACAGCAGCATTAAGCAGATTGAAGTCTGAGGTCATAGTGGGGATCTGCAACTGAGGCTGATGGGTAGCAAATGCACATGGCAGTCAGGTCAGAAGATGAACCTAATAAGGATGGAGCCAAACACCAGAACCAGGAAATAAGAGGCTCACGTAAACCATGTACATCTGCCCAGTTGCTCAGGGACAGCTGGGAAACAAAAATACAATCCTCAAGGAAGCTATACCTAGGCTGACTTTCTGGTTCTTGTCTTACGGACAGGATTGGTATGTATCCATGTGAGTCAAGGCAAGGAATGATGGAGCAATTCCAGGAACCGATAATGCAAACACAAGCACCCTTCTCCTCCCTCCTGTATGTGGGGAACTGCACTCACTCCCACCACCACGTCTCTGCAGAATGGGGTGGGCAGCAGAGGGGCTGCTTTCCCCAGACAGAAGCTGGGGAGCCAGAGAACCAGTGAACACAAGCCCAGCTCTTCTGACCCCATTCCTTGACTGTCTAGCCAACCCCCAGGCACCATCCTCCTTGTACAAACAGAGACATGCTGGGCAGAGCTAAGCAATTTCCTGACTTACATGTAAAACTCTCTAAGCAAAGAATGAGCGCAAATATGTGCATACTCAGATAGTCTTGACTTACAGTGTACTCTAGTTACGACAAACTACAATTACAACTATGGTTTTTTGGTTTTTATACATCTTATTGCTAGTATTCTTTCGCCATACTTATTCAACCTGTATGCTGAGTAAATAATCCAAGAAGCTGGGTTCTATGAAGAAAAACGTGGCATTAGGATTGGAGGAAGACTCATTAACAACCTGCGATATGCAGACGATACAATCTTACAGGCTGAAAGTGAAGAAGATTTAAAACATTTATTTATGAAGATTAAAGAGCACAGCCTTCGGTATGGATTGCATCTCAATGTAAAGAAAACAAAAATCCTCACCACTGGACCAAAAAACAACATTCTTATCAATGGAGAAAAGATTGAAGTTGTCAAGGACTTCATTCTTCTTGGATCAACTATCAACACTCATGGAAGCTGCAGTCAAGAAATCAAACGACATATTGCATTAGGCAAATCTGCTGCACAAGACCTTTTTAAAGTGCTGAAGAGCAAAGATGTCAGCTTGAGGACTAAGGTGCACCTGACCCAAGCCATGTGTTTTCAATAACCTCATATGCATGCGAAAGCTGGACAGTGACTAAGGAAGACCTTAGAAGAATTGATGCCTTTGAGTTATGGTGTTGGAGGAGAATATTGAAAGTGCCATGGGCTGCCAAAAGAACCAACAGATCTATGCTGGAAGAAGTGCAGCCAGAGTGCTCCTTAGAGGCCAGGATGGCCAAATTTCGTCTCTCATACTTTGGACATATTGTCAGAAGGGAATAAATCCTGGAGAAGGGTACCATGTTTGGTAATGGAGGGTCAGAGGGTCAGAGAAAAAGAGGAAGAACCCCAGCGAGATGGATTGGCCAAGTGGCAGCATCGATGGACTCAAGCGTGGCAATAGTAGTGCGGTTGGCCCAGGATCAGGCAGTGTTTTGTTCTATTGTGCATAGGTCGCTATGGGTCGATACCGACTCGATGGCACCTAACAACAACAACAACAACTGCTAGTAATATGTTCTATATACACTTGTTTTTGTTTTGTTTTGTTGTACATCTTAATTCATTTTTAGTAATGGGAGTCCTGGTGTGGTACTGTAGGTTAATGCACTGGACTGCAAGGTCAGTTTGAACTGCAAGGTCAGTGGTTCAAACCTACCAGCTGATCCTTGGCAACCCTATACAGGGCTGCTATGCATTGGAACTGACTTGCTGGCACTTAACAATAACAGCATCATTAGTAATATGTACTACATACAATTGTTTTGGTTTTTGTATGTCTTATTGTTAGTAATATTTACTACATACAATGTTGCAGTGTGTAATTTGTTCATGTTATCATTCTCATTCTCAACCTCCAAAGACAAATACAAGATTTAGAAACACACTGATAATACAAAGCAATGATAATGAAAACAAGAAATGAGGTATTCGATTACTATTAGAACTGATTCATAAGGGACACCCTGGAATGGAACATCCTCTTAAGCTGGGGACTGTCTATACACATTTCCTGCTCAGATGCATGATGGGCATATTACTGACAAGTTTAATGTTTATTAATTTTATGTATTGTTTCTTCCCTGAGAGCTTAAAATAAGGTGGGTTCCTTCAGGGGATACACAGTTACTTTACTCAAAATACATTCTTTTTCTCCTGAAAAGTTACACAGTACTGCAAGTGGGGAGAGGGTGAATCTGAGGCTGTGGGGAAATGCCATGAATCACACATAGATAATTATGTGGTAATGACACAAAAGGCAAGAAAAAAAGAGAAGTCTATCATCATGTGCTAAGATCAAACAACTTTCTGTGAATGGAATTTTTGAAACAGAAAATGAATTGCTAGGTCGCATTTTATCTTCTCTTCTTGACTGAACCTGAGTATAAAGTTTATCGATAGTTTCCTGACTAGAACAAGAAATATGGAGTATCATATCTGACTTGTTCTAGGAGGGGGCTTCAGAAAGTTCATGGATAAAAATGCCACTATATTTTTTCCACAAACTTTTTGAAACCCTTTGTTTTCTTTTATTTGGGTTGCCAGATAGGAAGAAGAGGAGTTCACATACCTCCACGAGCCTCCAGGCCTCACTGATGACCGCGTACTGGAGGCGGTTCAAAGCAAAGCCATCAACTTCCTTCAAAATTCTGACGGGAGATTGCCCGATCTTCTTCATCAAGGCGTGTGTTCTGTCCATGGTCGAAGGGTCTGTCTCTGGGTGCGGAACCAGCTCGACCAACGGGATGTGATAGGGTGGGTTTACCTTCCGGAAGGAGAGAGGAAAGGAGCAAGTCAAGCACATAGTCCTGGGGACTCGGGGTGTTTTACTGGTAGTCTTTGCTCAATTATCTTGGGTAGTCAGATGGGAAGAATTCATCGTTGGAAGGCATCAGTACCTTAATTGAATCATATCTCCAGCTTATAATCATTGCATTCTCATAAAAAATGTTTAACCCCTGACCTTTTGTATCAGAATTACAAGAACTGGCAACATGGCAATCTTAAGTGAACTTGACCTTAGTATAATGTAGGCCTCTTTAGATCTAGCATCCACTGACAAGACAAAATAATTCACAAGAGACAGAGAAAAGGGAAAATTTAGACACAAAATGTTGTGGGTTTGTTTCAGTAACAGTAAATGATACCCACTATATGAGATTGAAATTTGGAGGTGCAGGTTGCCACCCTAACAAGTTTACAGACAGTCCCCAGATGCCTGGTCTCCAGCCTTCTCCCCTAGTAGAGGATTTCTCTGGCCTAGTTTGTGTTAACTCCTGCCCCTCCGCGTCCCCAATCTCTAGCACCAGTTCTTTCCACTCTTAGTAACTATAGGTCCCTAGCATTCTACTCACCAACTGTAAGAAATGACTGACAAATTCCTAACCAAACTTGACATTTCTGTAGTCTCTCCATGTGTGCCTCAAACACCTGCTTCCACACCTCTAATGGCTCTAAAGAGATCCACTCCCATGGGGAATCATGGAGCATTAAACACCTCAGCAGCTTCTACAGCAAGACATGGGTTTATCCTTCATGGACGAATACGATCCAAAAGTAAATGGGTCTTAATCGACATGCTTGCTTAACCAAGGATTTAACCCAAAGTTCTGCTTTTTTTGGTTTACTTTGAGAAACTCCATTCTTGATTATTCCCACAGAGATATACTAACTGTTTAAGGAAAACAGTGCTTGGCAGAACCTATTAGCCTCACCATTGAGTAGCACAGCAAAAATGTCCCACGAATCTACCACGGGAAAACCTGCTGCCTTTGAGTTGATTTCAGCTCATGGTGACCCCACCCCATGTGTGTTAACAGAAGAACTGCACCCCATAAAGTTTTCCAAAGGCTGATGTTTCAGAAGTTACATCACGAGGTCTTTCTTCTGAGTATCGCAGGGTGGACTTGAACATCCAACTTTTGGGTTAGTAGACAAGCTCTTCATGTTCCACAGTAAATTGATACCCTAATATGAGGAGGCTTCAAAAAGTTCTTGAAAAAATTCCATTAACTTTTCATTCAGTTTTCCCACAAATTTGTTGATGCTCCCTCATATATAGGCGCTATGGGTTAACGTGCTGGACTGCAAGTCGTTTGAACTGCAAGGTCGGTGGTTCAAGCTCACCACATGCTCCTTGGAAACCCTATACAGGGTCACTATGGGTCAGAAACAACTCGACGGCACTTAACAACAACATATATAGTACTGTTGGATAAGCACTGGACTGTTAACTGTGGTTCAAACTCATCAATCACCTCTCAGAAACCCTACGCATGGTCGCTATGAGTTGGAACCAACTTGACAACACTTAACAACAACCACATACACTTCTGAGTTGTTTTTCCTCTCTGACTGAAAGATAACTGGTAAACTCTCACATTTACTGAATAAGTATATGAAGCATCAATTTAAAAGTAACTTCCATAGAAAAAGGGAAAGAAAATTAAGAGGTACCACCAGGGAAGTGGCAACTTGTCCGCAGGTGCCTCAGGCTCAGTTTCCTCTAGTCACACACACACACACACACAACCACTCATAGGCCTACTGGAAGAGAAGATGTTACCTACCTGCTTTCAGATAAGTAACTAATCAATCAACACCTTCATTGAATCGTATCTCCTCCTTATAATCATTGCATTCTTAAAAAGAGTTTAACCTTTTGTATCAGAATTACAAGCACTAGCAGCATGTTAATTTCATAAGAACTTTACCCGTGTCCAATGTAGGCATGCTGGGACTTATGATCTTGTCAACGTTGTAGGTCTTATGAGCGCCAAAGATATACACAGAGACGAACAGTTTAAAATGCAACTTCCTGTTCTCTCATTTCAGTCTTACCCTGCCCACACATTATATGAAGGTGCTCCCTGGAGCTCTAACACTTCCTCCATCCCTGCCCATTCTTCAAATTCTCTGGGAGAGCCCGCCAAGTCCCATCACAAGATGCTCAGGACTCCCAGATCTCTGTGTGCCTGTGTCTATCTGTCTCTCTTGCATGGATCTCATAGGGTCACCCAAGGAAAACTGGACTGGACTTCTTCCCTTGGATGACCCACAAGTATGAACTCGAGCTGTCTAAAATTAAACTTCCCACCAGGATAGTGTTCCTCTTCCTAGTCCCAAATACCAGAAGGCCTAACCTGAGAAGCATTTGAAACGCCACCTCCAGCTCTCCTCCCCACATCCTATCAGTGACAAAAGTCCTGTTGATTTGATCCCATTTTTCAAAACACCCACTATTGCTGCCACACACCCAGTCAGCTGTCAGCTCCAGCTTCAGTGTAACCCTCTGTGTGCTGGCAATGTTTTATAAAACTCAAGGCAGCTCATGTCCTCTCCAGCCCCAAACCCTGTGGTGAGTCCCCAGTTGTTGCTGTTAAGTGTCACTGAGTCAGTTTCAACTCATAGCGACCCTGCATTGGGCTTCCTAGCAGTTGGTGAGTTTGAACATCAACCTTGGGGTTCAAAACTGACCCTGCGGTTGAGTGTCCATCCTACAAGGCCACACCAGGAGTCTCCATACCCACCATAAAGACACTCAGCATATTAGCCATGTAATGCCTTCATGATTCTGGCCCTCTGAACTTCCCAAACACACCACATGCTCACACCTTCACATTCAGATGCACAAGCTGGGAAGCAGTTAGGAGAGGGTCTCTAGATGTTGCTGGCCTTAGATGGACAGTACCTAGGTCCTGGGACAAAGAAGTCAGGCACTGCTTCAGCTTCAGAGAAGGATTCTGACCAAAGTGATACCCCCAAGTGCATCCATGTAAGACTGTTCCACCGCGTTTTCAATGACTGGTTTGGGGACCTTTCTTCTGAAGTGCTTCTGTATGGACCTGAACCTGCAACCTTTCAGTCAGCAGCTGATCACTTAACCATTTACAAAACTCACGCAGCCTGACAATAACTATGCTGTTGTTAGTTGTTGTCCAGTTGACTCTGACCCATGGTGACCCCTTGTGGGAAGAGTAGAACTGGTCCATAGGGTTTTCAAGGTAGTGACCTTCCAGAAGCAGATCCCCAGACCCGCCTTCTGAGACATCTCTGGGTGGGTCTGAATGGCCAACTTTTTCTCTAATAGTAGAGTGTTTACCTGTTTTTGCTTTAAACTTAGAACAATTGAAAAGATGAGAGGAGGGAGATTACCAGAGTAGATGAGTTTATTAAAAAGGTTAAGGAACAGCTACGTTTCCTGAAATGCTGCTATCTTTCTGACAAAGCTCAGTCACACACTTGACCCAGGGAGAGAAGAAAGACAGCCCCTTCTGCCGCGGAGTCTGGTGGGAAGCCCTGGAGAAGCAGGGAGATAAACAGATGGGACAAGTAGGCGAGGCATTGAAGGCTCCACCACCATCCCTAGACTGTGCTACATGGCGCTGGGCTACGCTCCGTGGGGGCACAAGAGGGGATTGTGTGGCTGTGAGGCCCTTTGAGGGCTCAGGTTGAGAAAGTGACACAGTGGAGCTTTCTCTCATTCATTGCCATGAAAGGCCTGCGGAGCTGACACGGAGCCCGGGAGGCATGTGATTACCCCGATAGAACAACCTGCACCGCACAGAGGCACCATTTGTTTTCTGGGCAGCGGATCAAATGAAGCCCAGCGGCCAGAGGAAAGGCAGACCTGCCTCTTCCCAAAAGGCAGCAGCAACAATTTACAATTCATTCAAACAAACACCTCTGGGGACAGGCATGGAGGAGGTGAAGTGGCCCCCTCCTCAGTCCTGCCCTGCAAATTGTTGAAACTCTTAGACATGAAGGATGCGCCCGGTTTACCTGTGGCTGCAATATCTAGCCCAGCAGCGTGTGTTTAGGTACTTATACTCTACACAAACACCCTCAGGTGCTAGGATCAGTCCCGTGAGTCCCAGTCCCAGCTCACAGGGAGATGGACAAAGTCCCCTCTGACCCATGGGAGGTCAGCCTCTGGAACCAGCATGAAGTGAGACTGTGCAGGTTTACAAAGAGACATGTGGACATACACGCCACTCTGCACACACACCAAACACAGAAATGAAACCCTCAAAGCACCCACCGCTGAGTGTCGGTGCCTCACATGGGTGTGAGGATGGAAGAGTACCACACAGGCAGGGGGTGCGTGCAGGCTGGCTCAGTGTAATAACAGGGATCACAGCTGTACCTTGTAGGCACTGCTTCCACCCAAGCTGTATGTCTCGGAGAACAGGATGGGCAGTCCCTGTGCTGGCTTCACCAGTGGTCAGCCATGTGAGGCAGCAGTGGAACCAAGAGGTGACTGAATGGGAGATCAAGTGACCCCACAGTCAACACAGGGAAGAATAAGGCCAGAGATAAGGGGTTGTGAAGTATAGCTGGAACGATCTGTACAAAATTCTGTTCCTTTTATTGATAGTAGCAACAGTTTGCCAGGCAAATCCAACTTTAAGACAACCATCATTTCACAAGCACTAGTGCCGTCCATCCCCGTGTTCCAGTAGGAGTTCTGGATCAGCACTGGATTGGTAACCACAAGGTCGGTGGTTCAAACCCACCAGTCATTCCTTGGCAACCTATACAGGGTCACTGTGAGTTGGAACTGACTTGATGGGCACTTAACAACAACAACAACAGTGGCACTGTGGGTTAAGCACTGGGATGATAACCGAAAGGTTGTGAATTTAAACCCATTAACTACTCCTCAGTGGAGTCCTGGTGTGGTGCTGTGGGCTAATGCATCAGACTGCAAAGTCATTTGAACTGCAAGGTTGGTGGTTCAAGCTTACCAGCTGCTCCTTGGAAACCCTAGACAGGGTCACTATGGATCAGAATCGACTCAATGGCACTTAACAACAACCACTCCTCAGGAGAAAGATGAGGCCGTCTGCTCCCATGAAGATTTACAGTCTCAGCAACATTAAGGAGTACTTCTACTCTGTTCTCCAGATCACTATGAATTGGAATCGACTTGATAGTGATGGGCTTGGGTGGGTACAAATGGGTAAGCACTAAGCTACTAACTGAGAGGTTGGTGGTTTGAACCAACCCAGAGGAGCCACTGAAGACACCCCTGGAGACCTGCTTCCAAAAGGTCATGACCTTGAAAACTCCATGGTTTTCTAATATGCACATGCAGGGTTCCCATAAGTCAGAATCAACTTGACAGCAACTAGTTATGACAATGCACCTTTACACAGACATTCTGGACCCACTACAGGCAGGCGGGCATGTAGACAAGGAAAGTAGACAAAGGACATCTGAGAGGAAGAAGGCCAAGGGCACAGAAAGTGGTCAGACCAACCTCCTCCTATTGGGCCATTAGTGTACTGGTGTCAGCTGTCACTTGTCCTAGGTTGTGTTGGTTTTCTCCTGTGAAGCACATTCTCAAATTCTACTGTGTCACCTCAGTCCTTAGACTACATGAATCCAGCAAAGAAGCATAGTGAACTCATCTGAGTACGTTCCCCCACAAAGGTGCCCAGGAGACACAACTGGGTCTAGCAGTTTGGCTTTCTGATTTGCCGTGGGTGTAGGGATTTGATTCTTTGGCACTTGTTGAGTATGTACCTTTCAGTGGCATTAGCCGACCTTTACCTTTCTCTGTTTCTTGGACAATGCAAAGACTCACTGAGGATTTATGTACTAATGCTGAAGGCGACAGGGTGTGAGCTGGTGTGCTAATCCTGCCTGATTAACTCTCTCAGGGCTGACGTAAAGCTGTGTAGTTCTTCAGAGATGAGACACAGTTCTAGGTTATTTAGGAAGCTCCCTGTTCAGCTTGGAATCTCTAGGGGGTGCAAATGGTTCTATGTTCTTCTTCTAACCACAAGGCTGGAGGTGTGGGTTTACTCAGGTACCTTGGGAGAAAGGGTAAAAATCAGCCAGTGAAAACCCTGTGGAGCATAGTTCTTCTATTCTGACCCTCACAGGGGCTCTGTGAGCCATTTGAATCAGCAGCAACTAATTTGGTTTGTCAAGCTTAAACTGAATTCAAGATTTTTTTTTTTTTTTTTTTTCATTTTCCTAGAAATCAACGTAATGATCAAAAGATGCATAGTACAAGCACGGAACAAAGAAGGGATACTAATTCCAAAGACAGTTAATGTGGGTTATTTGATTTATTTTAGTTACAACTGGTTTGGGTTAAAATAATTTATACAGATAATGAGAGATTCATTTTTTAAATGAGGTTTGGATTTTCTTTAACTATGCTGTTTGCTTTTAATGAAATAAACATGAGTTTATTTGAGTGGGAGAGGAGTGTGTATGAGGGATATCGATTGACAATCCAGTTGTCTGAGGCATTGTGCTAGGTGTGCGGAGAAGATGAACGGCGTATCACTTTTAAGTACTTGATCTGGCCAAAAAACTTGGGAGGTATTTTCTGAACACTTTGATTTCATTTTTTATTTATTTCTAAACTAACCTGGAAGTAATAGTGGCTGAAAATCAGAGGCTTTCAAGCCAGAGGTCATTGGTGTCCCCACCCCCTGAGATGATCAGGTGATAAGTGTCTCATGACCTCACCTCTGAGCCCTTCTGATGGACATGTCTATGTCAAAGGAGTGAAGAAGGCATGACAGACTACAAACAACCTGGGGTCTCGATCTTTGGATATTCTCAATTTGAATTTTCCCTGGTGCTATTTCCACCTGTATTTGAAATGAAAATCTCACATGTTTAGTGATAGCAACATGTGACTGGTTTTCTTTTGTGGTCTGTGGATCTACATCTCATTATCTCATAATTATTTTCAGATTTTACTATATATTTCAGTCTGAGGAAAAACATCCAGAACTATATGGTTATTTAAAAGAGTTAAGCAAGCAGCGCCTCTTCTCAGCATAAAACATTTAGTAAGTAGGTATGATTCACTCTTTGTCTCCACCTCTCGTGTGTGTGTGTGTGTGTGTTTTGTAGTGAAAAGATACACACACGATCTCAACAATTTCTTCATTTACAATTCAGGGAACTTGATTAGAATCTTCATATTATGCAATCATTCTCCATATCATTTTCCAAATCAAGCCACCACAATTAACATGAACTCAATGGCTCCTAAGCAAAAACATCCCCTTCTCCCCTTCTTCCTCACCCTTGATAAACATTAATAATCTTTGGTTTCTCTGTTTATTTCATAAAAGTGAGATTATACCTTTTGCTTCTGACTTATTTCACACAGCATGAACTTAAACTACTCTTGCACAGGACAAGGAATTTTTCTATTCTAAATTTTAGGTCCCTACCCTGGATTTCTAAGGAGCTCTGGTAGCGTAGTGGTTATGAATTGGGCTGCGAACCACAAGGTCAGCAGTCTGAAACTACCAGCTGTTCCACGGGAGAAAGATGAGGCTTTCTGCTCCTGTAAAGATTTACAGCCTTGGAAACCCTGTACAGCGTTGCTATGAGTTGGAAGCAATTCCATGGCACATTACCACCATTATCACCACCCAGGATTTCTGGTGTGGCGCTGTAGGATTACCACTGGAATGTGAACCACAAGGTCAGCTGTTCAAATCTGCCAATTCCTCCTTGGAAAACCTTTGTTGGGTTGCTGGGAGTCAAAATCATCTTGACAGCACTTAATAATAACACCCTGGCCTGAATGAAAGTCGAGCCAGATTCTGAAGAAGACATAGAATGAGAGATTATCATTGCTGACATCAGATGGGTCTTGGCTGAAAGCACAGAATACCTATGTAGGATTGCTATGCAGGGTCCCTGTGGTTTATTGACTATGGTAAGGCTTTTGACTGTGTGGATCATGATATGCTATGGATAACATTATGAAGAATGGGTATTCTAGAACACTTAATTGTGCTCATGAGGAACATGCACATAGACAGTTGTTAGAACAAGACGATACTAAATGGTTTAAAATCAGGAAGTCATGTGCCAGGGTTCTATCCTTGCACCATATTTATTCAATCTGTATACTGAGCAAATAATCTGAGAAACTGATTATATGAAGAAGAACATGGCATGAGGATTGGAGGAAGATTCATTAACATCATATGATATGCAAATGATACAACCTGTTTGCTGGAAGCAAAGAGGACTTAAATACTTACAGTACAGATGAAAATAAAGACTAAATAGTCTTCAGTTAATATGGATTTCACCTCAATGTAAAGAAAACAAAAATCCTCACAACAGGACCAATTAAAAATATCATGATAAATGGAGAAAATATTGAAGTTGTCAAAGATTTCATTCTGCTTGTATCTAGAATCAGTGCTCCTGGAAGCAACAGTCAAAAACTCAAATGACAAATTGCATAGGCAAATCTGTTGCAAAAGACCTCTCTGAAGTGTTCAAGAGCAAAGATGTCAGTTTGAGGACTAAGGTGCGCCTGACCCAAGCCATGGTATTTTCAATCACCTCATATGCATGGATGAGTTGGACAATGTATAAGGGAGACCATAGAAGAATTGATGGGACTGAGTTATGGTGTTGGAGGAGAATGTTAAAAGTACCGTGGACTTCAGAAGAACAAACAGGTCTGTCTTAGAGGAAGTGCAGCCATAATGCTCCTTGGAAACCAAGATGGCAAGACTTCGCCTCTCAAACTTTGGACATGTTATCGGGAGAGACCAGTCAGTCCCTGAAAAAGGATATCATTCTTCATAAAATGGAGGGTCAACAAAGGAGAGGAAGCCCCTCACAGTCCCTCCATGGGAGAAAGATGAACCTTCTCCCATAGAGACGTACAGTATCAGAAAGCTTATAGAGCAGTTCTGTACTGCACTGCAAACCTGATGGCAGGGGGTGGGGTTGGGGTTTGGGACCTCAGTCTGGACCCTAGTCACTCAGCTGGTCATTCTCTAACCACCTTCAACGTAATAGGGTCCATAGGTTGTTGCTGTTGAACTGATGACCTTATACAGAGTCCCTGTGTAGCATTGTGGGTTATGTGCTGGACTGCTAAGTCAGTTTGAACTGTAAGGTCGGTGGTTCAAGCTCATCAGTTGCTCCTTGGGAACCGACACGATGGCACTCAACAACAACAACAACATAGAACAAAACGTTGCCCCCACTCTTGTGCCATCTTCATGTTTGCATTCATTGCTTTGGTTATTGTCTCAGCCATCTCATTAAGGGTTTCCCTGGTCTTCACTGACCTTACCAACCGTGATAGCCTTGTATTACCCTCCAAAAGCAAGTCAGGAGGCTGCTCTGGACATAAACAAGTCCCAATTCTCCAGCATAGTTTTGATGATTCCCCACTACCCAGCTATTACCTTCCAAATATCATCTACTACTCCAAATAGGAGTCCTGGTGTGGTGATTTAGGATAAGCACTGGACTGCTGCTACCTGAAAGGTGGAAGGTTCAAACCTACCAGTCATTTCTTGGAAATCCAATACTGGGTTGTTATGAGTTAGAGCCAGCTAGATGGCACTTAACAACAATAACAACTCCAAAGTAGGAGTCCTGGTGTGGCTAAGCACTGGACTGCTAACCACAAGGTCAATGGCTCAAACCCACCAGCAGCTCTTTGGAAACACTATACAGGGTCACTATGAGTTAGAACTGACTCAACATCATTAAACAACAACAACACCCCAAAGTAGGACTCTTGTATGGCTGTAGGATAAGCACTAGACTGGTAACTGCAAGATCAGCAGTTCAAACCCACCAGCAGCACTCAGAAACCCTAAACAGGATCACCATGAGTCACAATTGACTCAATGGCACACAACAATAACAACAACAACCCCAAAGTATGTGTCCTATCTCAGTCCAGCTAGTCTTCCGATTCCACATGTCTCAAGCTTGCTCTTGAACTAATGTTTCTGCGTACACTCTTCGCCAGTTTCAAACCCTCTTCTCCGCCAACTAGATCCTATCCAGCCTGGTTCCAGCTTCTCTGTGGAGCTTCTTCTTCACATAATCTCCGATGATCCAGTGGTGTTAAGGGAAGTATCCAGTTTACCCTTAGATACTACCAGGTTTACTGGAATTTGAGCTAAATTCACTTTATAATCCTAACTTGAATGTCTGGGCCCTCAAATGCTATGCTGAGCTCACAATGGGTACTCAAGAGTTATTCACTGCATGGGCCTTGCATCTCCTCTCTGATTAGCCCTTCCTTTTGTTAATAAGATAAAAAAAATACTTATTGAAGAATTGCATGTCAATTTAGATCTCATTGTTTGATAAGCGTCATTGAGTGTCCCTAGTGAAAAACTCTGCCCAGTGAATTTCAACGGGTAAATGAAGAGAAGCAACAAAGAAAAAAGTTTAAAGTCAGGCCTACTGAATAGGAATCTCTGGGCATAGACCCAGGAATCTGCATCATAACAAAACTGACCTTACTCTGAATTGTGTTCACTAGACAATACAACTGGCATCTAGGAAACCCAGTTACATGTACACATTTTCAAAAAGTTTATTGCGCTTCAGGTGATACTTTACATAGCAAATTAGTTTCCACTTGTAGTTCACATACAATTTGCTCCGTAACATTGGTTATAACCCTCAAATACTGTCAGCATTCTATTGCCTCCCTAGGTTTCCTGTTTCTGTTCATCTAGTTTCCCTGCCCCTCCCTAGCTTCACATCTTTGTTGTTGTTGTTAAGTGCCCTTGAATCAGTTCCAGTTTATAGTGACCTTGTATAGGGTTTCCAAGGAGCGGCTGGGTGGGTTTGAACCACAAACTTTTTGTTAGAAGTCCAGTGCTTATCCTACATGCCACATCTGGGCTCTCATCTTCATTTCTGGGCCTATGTCACCCTTTTGGTTTCAGGAGGACAATCTTCACAGGTGTTATTGTTTGTTTTAGAATTCCATCTATTATTTGGCTGAAAGGTGGCTTCTGAAAGGTGGCTTCAGTTTCAAATTAGAAGGTTGTCTCCAGGCGATAGTCTTGAAGGGTCCTCCGGTCTCTTTCAGACTAGTAGGTCTGCACTTTTTTGGCTTTTTTAAAATTTGAATTCTGTTCTAAAATTTGTATCCCTTCTTACTAGGACCACCTAGTGTGGTCTTGGTTAGAGTGGTCTGCAGTGACAGGCAAGCACCAACCAGTTCTTCCAGCCTCAGATTAGTTCATGTGGCCCATTTGTTCTTAGGACTAATTGCTTCCTGAAGTCTTCATTTTTCTTCATTCTCTGGTGCTCCAGGTAAGAAGAAACCAATAGTTGCTTCATAGATGTCCATTTGCAAGGTTTTAAGACCCCAGATAAGGAGCTCTGGTAGTGTAGTGGTTACAAATCGGGCTGCTAATCTCACGGTCAGAGCAGTTTGAAACTACCAGCTGTTCCATGGGAGAAAGATGAGGCTTTCTGCTCCCGTAAATATTTATAGCCTTGGAAACCCTGTGCAGAGTCACTATGAATCAGAACTGACTCCACAGCACATAACAACAACAACAAGACCCCAGATGTTACTCACCAGACCAGATTGTAGAACATTGTCTTTATGATCTGTGTTTTGCCAATCGATCTAGATGTCCCCTGAGACCTTGGCCTTCAAGTCCAGTGGTTCAGTCCCAATATCGAAGTAGTTTCTTGAACTATGTCCCTTATGTGCTGGATTATATAAATTAATATACATGCAGTTTGTACACGACATACACATTTTTAATGTAGCACTTTTGTCTTGGTAGTAGAATTATTTATTTAGTAGTCTAGCTCGTCAGCTAGACAGTGAATTACTTGAGGGTGAAACCTTCAAATAGGTCTCATTTCATCCAATTACACAATGTTTGCTGAGATGAAATCTAAGGAACTTTTCCTTAATAACAACAATAACATGATAGAATATAAATTTCCTAGATGTTACATTACCTGGAGCTGCCCTATCCTGTTGTCTCTGGGCTATCTGATAAGGTTCTGTCTTGGTGGGGAGACAAATCAAACCTTACGTTATAGCTGTAGCTGTAAAGCAAGTTTTCCGTTTCTACTTACATCTAATTGTGCACAGTAGCTAGTTTTTGATTTGGTGACTTCTAGCATTGTAGGAAAACTAGCTATGGTCTTTTTTATTTCTTTCTACACAAAATTGTTAGTATCCTGCAGTTGTGTAATTGTTGTTTCATATTAAAACAATAGCAAATATTTGTAAAAAAAAAAAAAATCTAAGGAACTTTTGGATAAAATTCTCCTTTTGACTGTTAGTGTTGGACAATCCAAAAACCACTGGTTGCGTCATTTAAATTGGTGAATTGCATGGCTCTGATAATGTAGCGGTTACAAGTTAGGCTGCTAACCTCAAGGTCAGCAGTTCAAAACTACCAGTGGTTCCGCAGGAGAAAGATAAGGCTTTCTGCTCCCATAAAGATTTACAGCCTTGGAAACCTATGCAGGGTCACTATGAGTTGGAACCGACTCCATGGCACATAACCACTACCAACCACCACCAAGCCTAGGTGTAAATGCCAGTGGAGTTATCACAGTGTATTTTTTGTCACTGAAAACCGAAACAAGATGCAATAAATTCTCAAGATTTAACATACTCACAGGATGAGCCACAATGCATTGCTTTACATGTGTCAAACCAGCAAACAACTTTGAAGGCAAGAGGCAAGAACTTGAACTGCTTATGATAACTTTATCATCAATGATGCGATCCAACTGAGTAAAAGTCTTCTTCTTCAGTTCTAGGTTTTCTGGAACACATTCCTGAAAAAGACACATGCAAATTACTACTCATTATCACTTAATTCAGTAAGGCACCAACTAAAGCACTTCAAGCTTGATTCATTGCTAAAACGAAACAGTGAGAAAACCACCAGCAAAATTTAAGAGCAGGAAAAGATGCCCAAAATATGACAGAAGTGTGGTAAGTGTGGAATCCGGATGATGAGTACATGGGAGTCTATTGTATTCTCTCATATGTAGCTATGAAAATTCTCATGATAAAAATGCCTGCCAACTACATGGGGGTGGATTCTACAAACAGAATACACAACAGCACGTCAGGGAAAGTGCTATCAACATCAGTAATCATTTATTTTCTCTATCTGTTCTGGTCATCAGATCAACTTATCTTCAAGGAAAAATCTTACCTTCTTGAAATGAGCAAACGTTTACATCCATAATTCCCACAAGGCTTCTTGAGAATCCATTTCTAATTGGAGTCTTTTGAAAAAGATCTTTGTTTCTAAACATCTAAAGTTACTTTTAAGGGGACGGGCATAAAGAACAAATTTAGATTAAAAACTGCAGGTAACAACCTTTCTGAATTTTAATTACTGGAAAAGCTTGGAGTGGGAATGGGATGACGGTCTCAAAATGCTGGATCGCCCACACATGAGCTATTTTCTTAGGAATGTGAGGACAAAGTGGGCTGCCCTGGTGTGCGGAAGTGGAACAGGTGAAGGATACTTGAGCTGCTCTAATGCTTTAGAAACACTAGTGGTGTCTTTCTCCTCCTGTCACCTACACCTCTGGGAAATCACACAAGGGGTCACTTCTACCCAACACAGATCCTTGCTTACCCAGATGCAAAAAGCACACCAGGTTAGCAGAATGAACTTGCAACGTCAACCGGTGCTTTCAGTACAATGATTCTCAGCATGATCCAATACCCACCTGCATGAACATCAACTAGGATGCTTGTTAAAAAAGCAAATTCTCAGACCCACATCTCAGACCAGTGGAATCAGAATCTCTGGGAGTGGGGCCCAGGAATCTGCATTTCTAACAAGCATCCTGAAGATTCCTGCTCTTATTAAAGTTGGGGAACCACTCCTCTGAGATGTGGGTCCAAAGTGCAGTTTATTGTGCTAGTGTGTTACAAATCCATCTTCACGAATCTCCTCTCAATGCTAAGGCCAGGGGGACCTCCCCTCCCCCACTCAAGTATATCAACCAAGTAGCCTGAAGGCTAATGAGGAGGATACTGAGAACATTGTTGTTGTTGTTGTTGTTCAGCGCTGTTGAGTCTGCTCCAACTCATAGTGACCCTGTATAGGATTTCTAAAGAGCAACTGGTGAGTTTGAACCGCCAGCCTCATGGTTCAAACTGACCTTGTGGTTTAGTGCTTATCCTGCAGCGCCACACCAGGACACCATTAAGGATAGTGTTGTTGTTGTTGTTAAGTACTGTGGAGTCGGTTCCGACTCATAGCGACCCTGTATAGGGTTTCCGAGGCTGTAAATCTTTACAGGGAGCAAAAAGCCTCATCTTTCTCCTGCGGGACAGCTGGTAGTTTTAAACTGCCGACCTTGAGGTTAGCAGCCCAAATCGTAACCACTACGCTACCAGAACTCCATGATGACAATTTCATGGTCTTTAACTGACTCCATGCACATACCCACCAACAACAACAACCCTATGATATTCATGATCACACCTGGCTAATTTCACTGAAATTACAGACCACTTAAGTTAATGAAAATAAAATAAATACTAGTACATAATCAGAAGTGTACAAAAGTAGACATTCAATGCTGAGGTACTATTGGTAATTATGTCAAAATCATCTCTCAATAATAAAGAAAATATTTTCAAGTTTGATTTAATAATATCTGATAGTTCATAATAACATCTAATACATTGCAATAAGCTGTATAAATATTATGACATTAATTCTATTTCTATATTATCTACAGAATGCTTTTAGAGGGGAGCCATCAAGGCAAGCAATCAAGTCCCTTTGGGACAAACCCCCTCCCAAGACTGAAATTCAAAGGGGACACATGAGCAGGCATGTAAGCTTTCTGGCAACCATGTTGGTGAGTGGAAGTGGGGGAAAGGCAGAAATGAATGGGCTGAGTTCATCCACACTCCACAGACTCCTGTTGACCTGGAGATGAAAGAAAGAAGAAGAAGGGCTGCTTGGTCCAAAGTGTGGTGAGACCTGGGAACTCCTGAGCCCATGGACAAGGACATAGCCACAGAGGGCTAGAACTGAGAGTGAAGCATCCAGCTGATATGAAGTGAAGGGAGACACACAAGAATTCCAAAACTTGCAGATAGTACCCATTTGACCTAGCTTTATTGGTTTGATGATCAGAGCTAGACTAGAGGAAGATAAAAAATTTATCATAAAAGAAATAGTGTAAATTTCTACAATTTGATGAACTTGACCTATACTTATGGATGTAGTAGCTCAAAATACCAACTGAGAGGGAAGGAATCTTCACATCAAGTATCAATCCTATCCCCTCTGTACACAGGATTGATAGGGATGGGCAACTTAGACACTGGCTACCTAAAAAGGGGGTGGGGAGGCAATAAAGGCAGAAAGTGACTGGCTTGCAAGTTTTCAAGAAGGAGTTTAGTTTCAGAGTGTGCAGGGGCAGGCAGAACCCTTACTGAATAGTTTTCATCATGTCTAGATGGGTCTGGTGAAAGAACGTGGGATAAGATTCTCATGATTCAATAGTAAATAATTGTTATCATGACTAATTGTTATCGTCACAACTGTAAAGGTAGAAGTTTTGTAACAAAAGTGGGGGAGTAGTTAGTCTTACATTCCAGGAACAAAGAGCCCTAAGACCATCAAGAGAAAAGAACACAAGTGGAATGTGGGACCCTATCCAGGGAAACACTGACACCAGATATGGAGGCAGAGATGATGACATGGAGAGACAGAGCAGCTGAGGACTCCAGATTCATGGAAAGAGAAAGGCTGTGTGCTGGCAACCAGGAGGCAACCTTGCAGAATATGCCCTTTGGTTGTTTAAATGACTACATATTCCTGAGTGGTTTTTTGTACATTCAAAAAAAACCAAACAAACAGAGGGAATAGAAGTAAATACTGTTGAATGATGATGTGTGGAGGGGATTGTAATCATTGCAATGAAATGAAATACAATATGATGAGCGTAAAACCAATGTCCTCCCATGTAAACTATCACTCAATTCACAATAAAAACTTAAAAAAAAAAAGATATGCAAGCAGTTGGGGGTGGAGGGGTGGAGATGTTTTTAGAAATCTTTTACTCTAATGGTAGTGCATCAATATTATTCTTGTTTATACTGTTTAAAATATTACCAAATCATGTAACATTTTATTAAGAGCAAATGGTCATATAAGTATCACATCTCAAAGACAGAAAAAAAAATGGAGACATTTAAGAACTGGAAAGCCCATTGTTCTAAAACCCTTTATCAAAAAAAGAAAGAAAGAAAAGTTACAGTACCTGGCTAGTTGTATTGAGTAATTTCTGGATCAGTTAAGTCTGTAAGTTGGGTTAAGTTTAAATGAAGCCTTGTAGTAAAGCCAGAGACTAAGAATGATGCTGATACAGTTTAAGTTAATAAAAGAGCCCTTGTGAATAGTCTCATTGTGAGCCTGTCATAGAGAGTCCCCTTGAAATTCTAGCCTTCTTCAGATCATTTGATTATCAAAGAGGCAAGAAAACTTGAACCAGAGGAAACCCAAACCTGCTACAATTATGTAGCAGGTTTTTTATGTAAGGATTTTTTTATGGCACATTTGCTTGAAGTTTTGTTGTTGTTACTGTTGTTGTTGTTGTTTTACTAGTAACTCAACAGTGTTCAGTTTGCTGGTCTAGGGTTATAATGCCTCTGTCTGGATCAACCCTTGAATTCATTCTTTTGCTATTCATTAGGGAGCCAGTACTCCTTGTGTGAGAAAGGGAATCTGAAACACCACTAATCAGCACCTTCACCACTTGGTTACAAAGCCAAAAGAGGCTGCAATCATTCTCTTTGCCCTACAGGAACTGGAAGGAAAGGCATGGAAGAACATAAAATAGTGAAGTAACTGAGAAGCTCAGTGCAAAGTAGCCTTGCGCTCTCTAAACCCCAGTATGATGATCCGGTGAAAATCCACTCTACACATTCTTAACTAAACTGTGTCTTTCAGGGTCCTTTCTGGAGAAAGTCATTAAATGGGAGGCTGGGCACTACAAAAAGCAAACCCCCTTCCAAGACTAAGACTCAGTGGGAATACACGCTGTGATTGGTGACCACGCTCGACACCGATAAGGGGAAGTGAGGGAAAAACAGCAATGAAGTG
>NW_006408523.1:10632318-10641174 GCF_000296735.1 Chrysochloris asiatica | reverse complement strand
CAATTCTCAGAACTAGACTCAGATATGACTCAGCTGCCATGATCTGACAAGGGTTGTAAAATAAGTATGATTAATATGCTAAAGGCACTAAAGGAAAAGTGGGCAACCTGCAAGATAATATGGGTAATATTAACAGAGAAATGGAAATTGTAAGGAAAAGTAAAAAAAAAAAATTTAGAAATAAAATACAAAGTAATAGATATAAAGAAAGACATTTGACTGGTTCATCGTAAGATTCAATATAACTAAGGAAAGAATTAGTGAACTGAGAGATAACTCAATGACCTGAGAGATGCGTTAGGTGCCGTGGAGTCGGTTCTGACTCATAGCGATCCTGTACAGGGTTTCCGAGGCTGTAAATCTTTACGGGAGCAGAAAGCCTCATCTTTCTCCCGCAGAACAGCTGGTAGTTTCCAACTGCTGACCTTGCGGTTCACAGCCCGATTCGTAACCACTACACTTCCAGAACTCCTTGAACTGAGAGATAGGTCTGTCAAAATTGTCCCAAATGAAATACAAAAACAAAATGACTAGGAATATAACAGAGCATCCAAGATCTGTAGAACAAATACCAAATGATCTAACATACAAGCAACTGAAATCCCAGAAGGAGAAGAGACGTAAATTATAGAAGAAAAAAATTTTTTGAAATGGCCCAGTATTTTCCTAAAATTAGAATTAAAGTCAAATCACATGTCCAAGAAGCTCAGAGGACCCAGAACGTGATATATACCCCAGTGGAGGGGAAGGGAGGGAGGGAAGAAGCTACATACTTAGGCAAATCCTATTTGAACTGTTGACAATAAAAGAGAAAGAGAAAATATTGAAGGCAGACAGAGGGGCGAGGGTGGGGGAAGTAACATTACTTACACAGGAACAAAGATAAGTATTAAGAGTGGACTTCTCGTTCTAGCCTATGCAAGGTAGAAGACAATGAAATGGCATCTTTACATGCTGGAGGAAAAAAACAAAACAACAAACATGTCAAAACATGAAAATACCTTTCAAAAGTGAAGAAAAAATAAAGGTATCGGGGTAAAAACCAACACAACAATCTAGGAAACTGATTGCAGTGCATTAGTGTGGTGCTGTGGGTTAATGCGCTGGACTGCAAGATCAGTTTGAATGGTTCAAGCTTTCCAGCCACTCCTCGTAAGCCCTATACAGAGTCGCTATGAGTCGGAACCGATTTGATGGCACATAACAACAACAACAGGGAGCTCTGGTAGCAGAGTGGTTACGAATCGGGCTGCTAACCTCAGGGTCAGCAGTTCAAAGCTACCAGCTGTTCCGCAGGAGAAAGATGAGGCTTTCTGCTTCCGTAAAGATTCATAGCCTCGGAAACCCTGTACAGGGTCGCTATGAGTCGGAACTGACTCCATGGCCCATAACAATAACAACAACAACAACAACTCTACAACAAAGGAGCTCTAGTAGCGTAGTGATTCCAAGTCAGGCTACTAACTTCACGGTCAGCAGTTTGAAACTGCCAGCCATTCCTCAGGAGAAAGATGAGGCTTTCTGCTCCCATAAAGATTTACACCCTAGGAAACACTATGCAAGGTTGCTATGAGTTGGAACCGACTCCACGGCACATAATCACCACCACCACTAACTCTACAACTCTATAAGGAATTTTCAAAACAATTTCTCAGGCAGAATGAAATCACACACTAGACAGACTAGAAACCAAAAAAATGAAGACCACTGGGTATGTCCATGGAACATTTACTCAGATCAACCATATCCAGCCCATGAAACAAACTGTACATTTTAAAGAACAGGAATCATAAAAAAACATATTTTTGGACCACAATTAAAATAAATTAAAAGTGTATAGCAAAAAGATGTCTGAAAAATCCTTCCTAATGTTTGGAAACTAAACAGCATCCGGCTTACAAAACAGGATGTGTGCTAGGGATCTCAGCTGAGATGATGGTGCCAGGCTGGGAGAGGACAGCTTAACCTACAGCATGAGGGTGAGGTGGTCTCATGATGACCGGGGAAGGAAGTGATACAGTGACCTGGCCAGTGATATTGTAAAGGACAGTTAATCGCTGAGGAGAGAGGGGAGGCCTCCCACATGCCTGTGTCTGCAGCTGCAGCAGATACGAGAGAGGCACGGGTGGTTCTGCTTCACTGGGAACGTGCCAGAACTCTGACAAAGTAATGCCCGCTGCTTACCAGAGACAGCCAAACCCAGACATGCTTCAGGGAAGACAGGCACAGCCAGGACGAAGCCTCTGATGACCTGAGCACCCAGGACTGAGCCAAGGACCTCCCTTTTAGGGTTTTTCAGTTCTCACAAGTGTTTCCATTTTCTCACCTGTATTGTGAGTTGCCATCCAGTCTCCCAACTCAATCCCACGTACACCACGGCAAAATGCTGCCCACTCCTACATCATATTAACTGGTATGCTTGAGTTCATTATTGAAGCCACTGTGTATTTTGAGTGCCTTCTAACCTAAGGGGCTCTTCTCCCAGCACTATGTTGTTGTTGTTGTTGTTGTTGCTGTTGTTAGGTGCCATGGAGTTGGGTCTGACTCATAGCGACCCTATGCACAACAGAATGAAACACTGCCCGGTCTTGGGCCAACCTCACAATCGTTGCTATGTTTGAGCCCAATGATGCTGCCACTGTGCCAATCCATCTCGCTAGGGATCTTCCTCTTTTTCTCTGACCCTCCACCTTACCAAACATGAGACCCTTCTCCAGCGACTGGAGCACTATACTGAACTATACAGAGCTTCCCAGCACTATACCGAACAATACTCCACATTGGCTAATGTTTGGAAGTAGATGGTCAGACTTCTCTTCATAGTCTGAAAGTCTCATGAAACCTGTCCACCATGGGTGACCCAGCTGGTATTTGAAATATCATTGGCATAGCTTCCAGGATCATAGCAATATGCAAGCTATCGCAGTATGGACAGACTGACAGAAGAAAGAGCTAGTGAGTGGGGAAAGACAGGCAGCCTGGTACCACAGCAGTGTCACAAAGAGCAACCTCCTAAGGGCACGAGGGGACTCAGAGGCACAAGGACCCCATCTTGATGTAAAGAGTGCGTGTGTATGAGAGAAGGCCATGCAAAAAGCCTTGAGGCCAGCACTCCCAAGAAGCAAATGTCACTGTCGTGTGTACACCAAAAGGCCAGCTGGGCTCCAACTCTGCCACCTTTTCTGTGACTTGGGGAAGGCATTTCACTTCTCTGAACCTCAATGTCTTCACCTGTAAAACTGTTGAATCGAGCTGCATGGTTTAAGGTTCTTTCCAGAAACGCTATCCAGGAATCCAAATTAAATTCAGGCGAAAACCAAAGCGGAACAGCTGTGGCTCCCATCTGCAAACTGGATCGTTGAGCAATGAATAGTGCGTTTCATGGATCTGTCTGGAGTTTTGTTATTGTTAACCCATTTGCTTTTTACACTATATAATCACTCGGAGGTAGTCTGTGAAATGAAGAAAGGCAGTCCCAGTGGCGTTAGGAAAATTCCAACATGAGATCTTATTTGATGCTAAAATCAATGAAATGAACTTTCTGAGGCACAGCGCAATGGAGCAAGTCTAGAAGGATGAAGGGAGAGAATCAATGGAGTGAATAGGGTAGATGACCAGGAGGATACACTGCTGGCTCTTTGATTGCGCGGTTATCATGTAAATAAATGTTAGGAAGCACAGAAGCAGCAAGAATTAGAATTCCCTGAGGCTTTTGACAAGGTTCCAGCCTCTCAGTCTCCTTTACTATCTTGTGTCAAGTGAGAGAGTGTCCGGGACCCACTGGAAGGCAGGGTTGAGTGTTGTGGAAAGTACCTAGGCTTAGCTCTCTAGGCACCTGGCCACTTGACCCAAATGCTGGCTCTCACTCAACAGCTAGTTACTTCCGCTCTCTGTGTCTTAATTTCTATGTCTCCATTTTAAAAAAAAAGAAAAAGAAAAAAAAAGGGAGTCCTGGTGTGACACTGGGTTAATGCGCCAGACTGCAAAGCCATTTGAACTGCAACATCAGCGGTTCAAGCTCACCAGCTGCTCCTCGGAAACCTTATACAGGGTCGCTATGGGTCAGAACTGACTCAACGGCACTTCACAACAACAACATAGGCTAGGAATGATGGTAATATTGACAATAGTGCCTACCTCATAGAGTTACTATGAGAAATAATTATTTCTCATATTGTTGTTGTTGTTGTTGTTAGCTGTTGTTAAGTCAGTTCCAACTTACAGAAACCCTGTACACAACAGAACGAAACACTGCCTGGTTCTGTCATCCTCAAAAATTGCTGTTACCTTTCAGCCCATTTCTGCTCCCTCTGTGTCAATCCATCTCGTTACGGGTCTTCTTCGTTTTGCCATTTGACCCAGCATGATGTCTTTCTCCAAGGACTGGTCCCTCCAGATAAAATGTCCAAAGTATGAGAGATGAAGCCTTACCACCCTGGCCTCTGAGGAGCATTCTGGCCATACCTCTTCCAATACAGACGTGCTGGTGTTTCTGGCAGTCCACAGAATTTTAATATTCTTCTTCAGCACATAATGGTGGTGTTGTTTATGTGCCGTGGAGTTGGTTCCGACTCATAGCAACCCTGTACAGGGTTTCTGAGGCTGTAAATCTTTATGGGAGCAGAAAGCCTCATCTTTCTCTCGCGGAACAGCTGGTAGTTTCAAACTGCTGACCCTGAGGTTAGCAGCCCAATTTGCAACCACTATGCTACCAGAACTCTTTTCAGCACATAATAAAGCTACATAAATACTTGTTATGCTTTTTTAAAATTGAAAATCATTTCTTACAAATGTTCATCTTACAGTTCTGGCTGTTATCTGAGGGTGTCTATGACCAGGATGAGACCTACTTGTACGGGAGAGCTGCATGGAATTCCTCAAATGTCAGGGGTCTACTCCTTCCAAATGCAGCCTTCATCTCCCAGTGCAAGTCCACCCTGAGGCGTGGATGCCCCATCCATCCATTGCCCATCTCCCTTCCACACTTCCCTGGAATCCGTGAAGACACAGTTGCAAAACAAGATGATGAAGCAGGTCTATTACTATAGGTCCAATAATATATTTACCCAATTTCATGCAAATAAATGATGCTTTCGTGTGTAGGGTGTTATCTGTTTCCAGCTTAGACTTAGATAGTCTCTTTCTGAAATAATTGCATCAAATCAGCCTATGTCCTTGGCACAGCCCTTCCACTAACTGCCCCAGGAGCTCCTCTAGGTGTCTGGCAGTGCCTGCTGCAGCCTCACCCTCCTATCCAGGCCCATTCTGCTCTCTGGCTTGGGTTCCCCTTCCTCCCAGGGCTCGAGGGGATTGACTCTCTACAGAACCCCAAAACTCACTGCCACTGAGTTGATTCCAATTCACAGTGACCCTGTATAGGGTTTCTGAGGCTATAAATCTTTGCAGGAGAAAAAAGCCCCCTCTTTCTCCCAAGGAGTGGCTAGTGGGTTCGAACAGTCCGGTGCTTATCCTACAGGGCCACCAGGGCAAAGCAGTGATTAAAACCACCCTTTAAAAATAATTTTGTTAATTAAAAAATTTTAAACCACAACTTACAGAGTAAAATAGATTCTTTACACTATTTTTTTTTTCTTTTTCCAAAAGAATGCTACACAGTCATTATTGTTGAGCGCTGTCGCGTCAGTTCTGACTCATAGCAACCCTGTTTCCGAGGGTTTCCGAGGAGTGGCTGCTGAGGTTGAACTGCCGACTTTGCACTTCAAACTGACCTTGCTGTCCAGTGCATTATCCTTCAGTGCCACACCAGGATAGGTTAATAAGGAAATGAAACACCCATAATTCCACTACCCAGAGATAACTGCTTATGTGTGTCTGTTTTCAATGTATATTTTTATTTCAAGTTAACATTTTCTCATGTTTAATGATTCTATTTTTAATTGTATACAAGTTAAACAGCCACAGAAAACTGAGTATAAGATAACATAATAAAACATTTAACTATACTTTTGAAGGCAACGCTAGATTATGTATAACTGTAACTTCTTTCTTAGCTCCCTTCACTATAAGAAACTTTTTTTATAGTAAAATCAGATCTAAAACCATAAGCCAGGGTTAAAACAACAATGCACTGAAGGCATTAGCGAAAACCGAGACTCCAGGAATTGATGGAAAGCAAACTGAAGTATTTCATCAAACTCATGCAGCACTGGAAACACTCACTCATTTATGCCAAGATATCTGGAAGACAGCTACTTGGCCAACTGATTGGAAGAGATCCATACCTATGCCCATTCCAAAGAGAGTTGACCCAATGAAAGCAGAAATCAGTGAACAATCTCATTAATATCACATGCAAGAAAAATTTTGCTGAAGATAATTACAAAACGATTGCAGCAGTACTTTGACAGAGAGCTGCCAAAAATTCAAGCCAGATTCACACGAGGCTGTGGAATGAGGAATATCATTGCTGATGTCAAATGGAGCTTGGCAAAAGCAAAGAATACCAGAAAAATGTTTACCTGTGTTTTATTGACTATGCATATAGGCTTTCGACTTTGTGTATCATGACAAGCTATAGATAGCATTGTGAAGAATGGGTATTCCAGAACACTTAATAGTACGCATGAGGAACCTGTATATAGACCAAGAGGCAGTCATTCGAATAGAACATGCAGGTACTAAATGGTTTAAAATCAGGATAGGTGTACTCCAGGGTTGTATCCTTTCACCATATTTATTCTACCTGTATTCCAAGCAGATAATCGGAGAAGCTGAATTATATGAAGAAGAACATGGCATCAGGATTGGAGGAAGGCTCAATAACAACCTGCGATATGCAGATGATACAACTTTTCTTGCTGAAAGTAAGGATGACTTAAAATACTTACTGATAAAGATCAAAGACTACATCCACCAGTATGGATTACACGTCAATGTAAAAAAAAAAAAAAAAAAAAAAATCCTCACAACTGGATCAATAAATAGCATCATGATAAATGGAGAAAAGATGGAAGATATTAAAGACTGCATTTTGAATGAATCCACAAACAGCACTCATGGAAGCAGCAGTCAAGAAATGAAACAACCTATTGCATGAGGTGAATCTACTGTACAAGACCTCTTTAAAGTTCAAGAGCAAAGATGTCAGTTTGAGGACTAAGGTGTGCGTGACCCAAGCCATGGTATTTTCAGTTGCCTCAGATGCATGTGAAAGTCTGACATTGAATAAGGAAGATCATAGAAGAATTGATACATTTGAATTATGGTGTGGGAGGAAAATATTGACAGTACCATGGACTGTCAAAAATAACAAACAGATCTGTGTTGGAAGAAGTACCTCCAGAAAGCTCCTTAGAAGCCAGGATGGCAAGACTTCATCTCTCACACTTTAGACATGTTATCAGGAGGGACCAGTCCCTGGTGAAGGACATCATGCGTGGTAAAGTGGAGGGTTATTGAAAAAGAGGAAGACCGCCAATGAGATGAAGTAGCACAGTGACAGCAGTGATGGCCTCAAGTGTAACAATTCTGAGTATGACCCGGGAGCGGGCAGTGTTTCATTCTGTTGTACACAGGGTTGGTGTGAATTGAAACCTAACAATAACTGCTTCAGTGCAACAATTCATAAAACTTGATTAATAAAACTTTAGGGTTAATCTGAGTATTTTCTCTAAATATGTAGAAACAACCAAGGTAAGAATTAGTTGGGGAGTTCAGATGAAATGCAATATTCATCCAATTTTAGAACAACAACAACAACAAATCACTAGGCCTATGACACTTATCAAAGACTTAAATTTACTTATGTTTCAGAGCAACAACATAACAGTAGAACTTTGGTGTCATAAAATAAATTTGAATCTACCACTTTCTAAATGTGTAACTTTGGTTAATTTAGTTCCTGAATCAGTAAAATAAGAATAAGATATCTACCTCAAAACGCCAACACTTGGCTGTCAGTTTCTCTTACTGTGATGGCTTGGCTATTGCTCTGATGCTGGAAGCTGTACCACCAGTATTTCAAATGCCAGCAAGGTCACCCTGGTGGACAGGTATTAGAGCAACCTCCAGACTAAAAGGGACTAGTAAGAGAAAGTCCACTTCTGAAAAACTAGCCACTGAAAACCTATGAATAGGAGCAAAACATTGTCTGATAGAGTGCCAGAAGATGAGCCCTTCAGGTTGGAAGACACTCAAAACACAGCTGGGAAGAGCAGCCTTCTCAAAGCAGAGTAGACCTTAATGATATAGATGGAAGAAGCTTTTGAGACCTTCATTTGCTAATGTGACACAACACAAAATTAGAAGAAACAGTTGCAAGCATCCACTAATAATCAGAACGTGGCATGTATGAAGTATGAATCTAGGAAAGTTGGAAGTCGTCAAAAATGAAATGCAATATATAAAGATTGATATCTTAGGCATTAGTAAGTTGAAATGGGCTGGTTTTGGCCATTTTTAATCAGATAATCATATGATCTACTAAGCCAGGAATAACAAATTGAAGAAGAATAGTGCCACATTCAACATTAAAAAGGGCATTTCAAAATCTATCCTGAAATACAGTGCTGTCAGTGATAGGATAATATCCATACATCTAAAGGCAGATCAGCTAACAGGCCTATTACTCAAATTTACACACCAACCACTAAAGCCGAAGATGAGGAAACTGAATATTTTGACCAACTTCTGCAGTTTGATATTTATCAAACATACAATCAAGATGTATTAATAACTACTGGTGATTGGAATGCTAAAGCTGGAAACAACGAAGAAGGAAAATATGGCCTTGATGATAGAAATGATGCTTGCATGATAGGATTTTGCAAGGCCGACTTATTCATCATAAATACTTTTTTCCAACAACATATATGGCAACTATATTCATGGACCTCA
>NW_006408523.1:10629735-10631151 GCF_000296735.1 Chrysochloris asiatica | reverse complement strand
CAGGAAAGGTATGAAACAGGGTCGAATCCTTTCACTATACTCATTCCATCTGTATGTTGAGCAAATTAGTCAAGAAGCTAGGCTATATGAAGAAGAACATGGCATCGGATTAGAAAAAGATTCTACAATACGCAGATGACACAAACTTGATTGCTGAAAACAAAGAGGACTTGAAGAACTTACTGATGAAAATAAAACTCTAAGGCCTTTTGAGTAGTGTCTGGGATCTAAAAGCTCATGAACGGCCGCCTAAGGTGCAGCTATTGGTCTCTCCATGTGCAAAAGAAAGAAGAGTCATGAGGACTGAAGAAGCTTGGAATCAATTAGCCCAACAGACTAAAGAAACATGTGACCTTCAGTCTCCACGGCTCTGAGACCAGAAGAACGAGATGATGCCTGAAAGGGATCACATTAGAAGGTCTCGGTTAGAGTGGGAGAAAATGAGGAACTAAACAAATTTATTTTTTTAAACAAAAAACGGGCTTACTGGTCAGAAAGAGACTGGAGGAACTTGACACTATGACCCTTGACCACCCTTCAGGTCTGGAAAGGAACTCACACTCTATGAGTGACCTAATGTTCAGCCAAGCAGAAGATAAGTATATAGTGGGGGCAACAACATCTTGGAATTGTCAACCACTCAAAATCAAAAGGACCAAGTTGAGAAGGGATGGAAAGGTGAGTGGAAATAGGATCCACAGGTAGGAAGCAGTATCATTGCTGTTGTATGGAGTGATTGTAATCATTGAGATGAAACCAAGTGTATGATTTGTTGAATGTGAAACTGATGATCTTGTCTGTAAACCTTCACTCAATTCAAAACAAAAGTTTAAAAAAAACACAAATTACAACCTTTAATATGGATTATACCTCAGCCTAAAGAAAACAAAAATCCTCACAACAAGGTTAATAATCAACATCATAATAAACAGAGAAAAGATTGAAGTTGTCAAGGATTTCATTTGACTTGGATCCACAATCAACACTCATGGAAGCAGTAGTCAGGAAATCAAACAATTCATCAGGAAGGACCAGTCCCTAGAGAAGGACACAATGCTTGGTAAAGTCGAAAGCCAGTGAAAAAGAGGAAGAACTTCACTGGATGGATAGACACAGTGGTCTCAAACAGAGCAACAACTGTGAAAATGGTGTGGGATTAGGTGATGTTTGGTTCTGTTGTAGACAGACTCACTATGAATTAGAACTGGTTCAACTGCACAACACCCTCAAATGGCTGATCAATTAGCCACACTTTACTGTACGTGCTCTACGCCAGGCACTGTTTCAAGTACTTTACATAGATTAACTCATGTAACATACATTTACTCATTTAACTCTCATGCCAAATCTATGATCGAGCTGCCCACTGCCATCTCTATGATTTGTTATTGTTAAATGCCATCAAGTCGGTTCGAA
>NW_006408523.1:10626777-10628010 GCF_000296735.1 Chrysochloris asiatica | reverse complement strand
CGCTACCAGAGCTCTTTATATTTTAAATACAGTACTCTAATTAAAATATATTTTCTTAATGCCTTTGGAACTAGAAGATGTCATGATTAGCATCTTAGGTACATAGAAATAAAGTACTTTCACAGATAATTTACTCAAATACATCACAGAGGTTGGAAAATAAATATGCTGGAAGAACAGCCATTGACCGTTCTGGGCAGATAGCTGATCTGTTGTCTGAAGGTAAGTATCATGGGTATTTCCCTTTAACAGTAACCCAAATAATAATTCAATGGGCAAAGCAGTAGCTTTGACCCAGGTCCCAGGGAAAATATACCTGAGCTTTGACTACTAATACTGTTTGGAAATCATGGACATAGCAGATCATAGATTTGCCATGGGAGTTAAATGAGTAAATACATATTGCATGAGTTAATCTGTATAAAGCACTTGAAACAGTGCCTGACAGTTTTAAACTCTAGACTAGTCATCCAATAGAAATATACAGTGAGCTATAGATGTAATTCTGGAGTCCTGATGTGGCACCATAGGATCAGCACTGGATTGCAAACCACAGGTTGGCAGTTCAAACCCACCAGCTGCTCCTCAGAAATCCTATACAGGGTCCCTATGATTCAGAACTGACTCGACAGCACTTAACAACAACAACAAAACATCTTTAACAGCTATGCAGCCCTCCATGGATAAATTTAACCATTTCTCTATCTCTAGGCTTTGAAGTGGTTTCTGATTTTTGGTTATCACTAACAATGCTGTGATGAACATAGTTGTGATCTATCTCTGTATTTGTGCAGTGTTTTTGCTCTAGAGACACCTAGAAGTAGAAATTGGTCATTGATTTTTCATTGTTGTTAGGTGTCAGCTCGGACTCATAGACCTTATGAGCAAAAGAATGAAATGCTGTCTGGCCCTGTGTTATTTTTTACTTAAATCTTTTAAATTATCAAAATTAATTATTTCAATTACTATTGCCATAGTATCCTCCCAAAAGGTGGTAGCAATTCACACTCTCAGGGACAGTATAGGGGAACAACCACTTCACAACAACCTCACCAACAATGAATGTTATCTTTTTTTAAAATCATGGCCAAATTCAGAGGCAAAAACTAATAAACAACTCTTTTTTTGTAAGGGTTTAGTAATGACATAATTAATTGAAAAATACACACAATAAAGCATAGAAATAGTATGCATGTTATGTTGTTAGGTACAACAGAATCAGTTCCAATCCAT
>NW_006408523.1:10613441-10626357 GCF_000296735.1 Chrysochloris asiatica | reverse complement strand
AAAGGAGCATTCTGGTTGTACATTTCCAAGACCAATTTGTTCCTTCTTCGGGCAGTCCACAGTATAGTAAATACTCTTTGCCAGGACAATAATTCAAAGGCATCAATTCTTCTTTGGCCTTCCTTATTCATTATCCATCTTTTGCATGCATATTGTTGTTGGGGACCGCCGAGTCAGTTTCTACTTATAGTGACTCTGTATAGAGTTTCTGAGAATGACTGGTGGGTTTGAACTGCTAATCTTGCAGTTAGCGTGGTTAGCTAACCAGTGCTTATCCTAGAGTACCACCCCAGGGCTCTGCTGCTGTTAAGTGCAGTGGAGTCGGTTCTGACTTTTAGCAACCATGTATGGAGTTTCCTAAGTTTTGAAATCTTTGCGGGAGCAAGAAGTCTCATCGTTTTCCAATGGAGCAACTGGCAGTCTCAAACTGCGGTCTTTGTGGTTCACAGTCCAGTGTTTATTATATGGAGTCCTCGTACTCCCACACTAGGGCTCTAGTTGTATATAAATTAGCATATAAATGTATAAGCGTTTTGATAGGGCATTTGTGTTCAAAAACTTTTCACTGATCAAGATACATATTCAAAAGTTTTGGAGAATGTTTTTCTGAAACATCAACGAGTATCTCTAACTGTGCTTACATTCATCAGGAATATTTAAAACTACTTTTTAGAACTTCAGAATCACAACATAAATTATGAGTTCAGGATGAAAAAAATGTTTAATGTGAGACTACACACCATCCAGAGTCCTGGAGTGGCACTTCAAGATAATATACTAGATTACAAAGTCAATTCAAACCGCAAGATCGGGGGTTCAAACCCACCAGCCACTCCTCGGAAACTCTATATAGGGTCATTATGGGTTAGAACTGACTCGATGGCACTTAACAACAAAACACCATACAATGCTTGGTATGAATGGCAATGGGGTGGCTCAATCAGTAGTCTGGAGTTCCAGTTACAACTCTAGAAACCCAGCCTATGACTTCTTTTCCTCTCCAAGCCTAATTGACATATAAAATGGAGAAAACTAGAAATAATGCCAGGTAAATAGATTCAACAGTCAATCTTGCCTTTTTTAGCCTCTGAGTTGTTGTTGTTGTTAGGTGCCATCAAGTTGGTACCAACTCATAGCGACCCTAATTACAACAGAACAAAACACTACCCGGTACTGAACCAACATCACAATTGTTGCCATGCTTGAACCCTTTGATGCTGCCACTTTGCCAATCCATCTCGCTGGGGGTCTTCCTCTTTTTCTCTGACTCTCCACTTTATCCAACATAATATCCTTCTCCAGCGACTGGTCCCTCCTGACAATATGTCTGAAGTATGAGAGATGAACTTTGGCCATCCTGGCCTCCAAGGAGCATTCTGGCTGCACTTCTTCCAAGACAGATCTGTTGGTTCTTTTGGAAGTTCATGGCACTTTCAATATTCTCCTCCAACACCATAACTCCATCAGTTCTTCTATGGTCTTCCTTATTCACTGTCCAGCGTTCTCATGCATACAAGGTTATTGAAAATACCATGGCTTGGGTCAGGATCACCTTAGTCCTCATGCTGACATCTTTGCTTTTCAACACTTTAAAAAGGTCTTGTGCAGCAGATTTGCCTAATGCAATACATCGTCTGATTTCTTGACTGCTGCCAGTGTGGCATTGTGTAGCCTACAGTGCATCAGATTGCAAAGTCATTTGAACTGCAAGGTTGGTGGTTCAAGTTAACCAGCTGCTCCTTGGAAACCCTATACAGGGTCGCTGTGGGTCTGAATCAACCTGATGGCACTTAACAACAATTTAACCTCCAAAACAGCATGTAGATCTCTGGATGTCTAGCTCGTTACTTGAACTAAAGTTGCAAACTTTCAATAATAGAAGAAATAAACAGAGACACAGACAGAAGCTTCCACCAAATTAGCTGATATCAAAGAGAAGGCAGATCATCAGGAAACCTCTAAAGCTCCAAATCCCTCAGAGGTTTCCTGGATGGGACCCATCCAGGTTGCATGAATGTTGTTGTTATGTGCATTGAGTCAGTTCCAACCCATAGTGACCCTGTATAGGGTTTCTGAGGAGCAGCTGGTGAGCTTGAACCACCAACCTTGTGGTTCAAACTGACTTTGCAGTCCAGCGCATTAATCCATGGCACCACACCAGGACTAGTTTGGGTCAGGGGCAACTTAGTCCTCGAAGAGACATCTTTGTTTTATAACATTTTAAATAGATCTTTTGCAGCAGACTTGGATATAGCTAGATGAATAAGCATGTGGCTAGATGAACTTCCATAAAGTGATCACAACCAGCACACGAGTCCTTTCCAACAGCCCAACTGACCTGGCCTCCTCCAAAGGGTGACCACTGTCTTGACTTCAAGAGTCAGCTCTTAATTGATTATTCATCTCACTAATTGCTAACAGGCGTGGTGGTGTAGGCTATAACATAAGCACTGGACTGCTCACCTCAAGGTCAGTAGTTCAAACCCACTAGCCACTCCTTGGAAACCCTGTACAGGGTAGCTAAAAGTCGGAATCGACTTGACGGCACTTACTGTTAACAACAGTTAACTGTTACTGTTAACAACAGAAACAAACTGCTAATAAAGTTTATCATCCTTGCATATGCTTTTTTTTCTCTTTTTGAATTGCCTGTTCCTCTATTGTGACCACTGTGTCTATTGAGTTGTTTGCCTTTTTCTTACTGAGTTGGAGTTTTCTGTTTGCTTGCTTGTTTATTTGTTTATGATTTAGATATTGCAAATATTTTCTCCTGATCTATTGCTTATGTTGTGATTTTGTTCACAGTTAGCTCTTGCCCTACAGAGGTTTATTTTGTTTTTATAAATCCAGCATTTGTTTGTCTAGGTTCAAAGGTTCATAGCTTGCTTTATAAGGCCCTTCTATCTGGCGTGGTGCTGTAGGATAAGCAAAGTCAACATTAAAGTCAGCTGGAAACACAAGGTCAGCAGTTCAAACTCACCAGTCTCTCCTCAGAAACTCTATACAGGGTCACTATGACTCAGAACCGACTCGGTAGCACTTAACAACAACAATCTTCATTTTGAGTTGGAATCGATTCTACAGCACTTAACAACAACAATCTCACTATTATGGGACCTGGACTAACTTCTAGAATATTTTCAAGTTTTAAAAATGGATTGTTTCCTTAATGCATCTCATATTTATTTTTATGTGTAGTATACAGTAAAATGTATGAATCTTTATTAAAATATCTGCCAACTTCAGGTGTAAATCCTTCTTTAAACAACTGGTCAAGCACTAGGGCAAATGCTGGAGGTACAAGCATCAAGGTGGCAAGTCTTGTACTCAGAGAGCTCAGAGCCAAGTAGAGAAACAGCCAAAGGAACAAATTAACATAATGTAGCATGAGTCATTTTATAATAAGTCACATAGTTAGTGCAGTGGTGGGATTAAAAAAGTGATTAATTCTGCTGGGAGCAATAAGAGGAGAGAAAGAGAAAAGAATCTCATGTAAGACTTCACAGATAGATGACACTTGAGATTGGCTGAATAAAATGAACAGGACTTTTTCTAAGGGGAAAATAAACGCAGCTCCCAAAGTCTGTGGAAACGTAAGGTGGTTTCCAAACTCACAAGGTATGCTCGTGAGCTTTCAGATCATTCATTTGGAAGGTGAAGAAGTTGGGAGAGATGAGGCTGGGAGGTAAGTAGAGGACCTACCAGACGGCCTGTGTACCATGCCAAGATCTCAGCGGGTACCCTGTGAACGGTAGAAAATTACTGAAGATTTTCAAACTGTAGAGTATCGATCAGTACGGTCGTTTAGAAAAAATCTAAAGCAATGATATGAGAAAAGAAAAAGAAAGAGTAGATTATAAACTATTTAGGAAGTAGAATCATTCATTGGTGACCTGTATGTGGGGGGTCTTGGAGTGGGAGGTCAAGAAGAGAAGGAATGAGAACAGCTCTCGGGCTTCTCGCTTGGGTGAACTGGCAGATGGTGGTGTCAGTGGAAACCATGAAATAGATGACTATCTTCTGAGTAGGTGGGTATTTAGAGCATCTTTCAGCACTCATACAACTAGAAACATGACCAAAGCTGTTGCTTGAAAACAGAGCAATAAAATAAACTATGACAGGTAGGAACACTGCTCTAAAGAGAGTTCTGGAACCCAGCCAGGTCTCTTAGGAAGACAATGAAATTTTACTTGGCTTGCCAATGTGAATATTTTCTTGGCAACCTTCACTAGCTTGGATGCAAGAAGCTCATTACATACCAACATAAGCTGTTTAGCAGCCTCTACTTAAAATAATAATTAAGTAGTTGTTTGACACTTGGCCGTATTTTTAATAGGAGATCACAAGTTTCATCCTCATGGCTTTGTTTAGGCCTGTGACTACTGCCTAAATTCAAGAGTCTCATTTCCAAGGGAAATTGGGGTGGAGCCTCAAGTCTGGAAGTTCGCTGGTCAACTATGGAAGAAGAGACAATTAAGTGTATTTCTTCCTAAAGCAATGGCATTTCTCTAATAATTGTAGCCTTCATAATCAGAAATATAGTTAAAGTTGCCAACGTTGTTTTTAGACATATAAAAGTTCATAAGTAAAACTGTTGATAGAAGAAACTCAAAAAGAAAGCCATCATTGCAAACAGTACCTGGTACTGTTTAGTACCATTTAGAATTTTATATGAAGGAGCTCTGGTAGCATAGTGGTTACGAGTTGGGCTGCTAACCTCAAGGTCAGTAGTTCGAAACTACCTGCTGTTCTGCGGGGGAAAGATGAGGCGTTCTGCTCCCATAAAGATTTACAGCCTGGGAAACCCTGTGCAGGGTCACTATGAGTTGGAACCGACTCCACGGTACTTATTAACAACAACAACAGTATTTTATATACTTTTTAATTTAATTTCCAGAAAATGTTATGCTTACACTATGCACACTTGGTAGATGAGAACACTGCTTTACAAAGAGGTTCAATAATTTGCTAAAGCTTATGTAACTGGGAAGAAACAGGAGTGGGACTCGAGCCCAAATCTGTTCATCTTCTAAGCCTATGATCTGGAAGACTACACTGCTCTGCTTCCCAAGAATAACACGGGCACAGCGGCTGCGGCGCATCACATACACAGACCAGAGCAACCCCCCACTAAAGCCTTCTCAAAGGTATGTTCTTATTCTAACAAAAGTTGTATGTTACAATTACAAATTCTATTTATATATATTATAATGTTGTTGTTGTTAAGTGCTCTTGAGTCGGTTCCAACTCATGGTGACCCTGTATAGGGTTTCTGAGGAGCTACTGATGAGCTTGAACCACCCACCTTCTGGTTAAAATCGACTTTTCAGTCCATAGCATTAACTCACAGTGCAACACCAAGACTCCTATAATAGTATGTTGTTGTTGTTGTTGTTGTTGGGTGCCATTGAGACGGTACCAACTCACAACAACCCTATGCACAACAGAATGAAACACTGCCCAGTCCTGGGCCAAGCTCACAATCATTGCTACCTCTGAGCCCATTGATGCTGCCACTGTGCCACTCCATCTCGCTAGGGGTCTTCCTCTTTTTCTCCTACCCTTCACTTTACCAAACATGATATCCTTCTCCAGGGACTGGTCCATCCTGATACTATGTCCTAAATACGAGAGACAAAGTCTGGAAGTGCCTCCAAGGAGCACTCTGGCTGTACTTTTCCAGCACAGATCTATTGGTTCTTTTGGCAGCCCATGGCACTTTCAATATTCTGCTTCAGCACCATAACTTAAATGCATCAATCCTTCTACTGTCTTCCTTATTCACTGTCCAGCTTTCGCATGATATGAGGTTATTGAAAATACCATGGCTTGGGTCAGGCACACCTTAGTCCTCAAGCTGACATCCTTGCTCTTCAACACTTTAAAAAGGTCTTGTGCAGCAGATTTGCCTAATGCAATACATCATTTGATTTCTTGACTGCTGCTTCCATGAGTGTTAATGGTTGATCCAAGCAAAATGAAGTCTTTGACAACTTCAATCTTTTCTCCATTTATCTCGATGTTGTTTATTGGTACAGTGGTGAGGATTTTTGTTTTCTTTACAACGAGATGCAATCCACATCAAAGGCTGTGCTCTTTGATCTTTATCAGTAAACATTTTAAGTCCTCTTCACTTTCAGTAAGCAAGGTGGCATTATCTGCATATCACAGGTTGTTAATGAATCTTCCTCCAATCCTGATACTACATTTTTCTTCATATAATTCAGCTTCTCAGATTATTTGCTCAGCATAAAGGTTGAATAAGTTTGGTGAAAGAACACAACTGTGGTGCACACCTTTCCTAATTTTAAGCCATTCAGTGGTTTTGTTGTTCTTTTCAAACAACTGCCTCTTGATCTGTGTATAGGCTCCTTGTGAGCACAACTAAGTGTTCCAAAATACTCATGCTTTGCAATATTGTTCATAGCTTGTCATGATCCACACAATCGAAAGCTTTTGTGTAGTCAATAAAGCAAAGATTAACATCTTTCTGGTCTTTTTTGCTTTCAATCAAGATCCATCTGATGTCAGCAATGATATCCCTCATTCCACATATTCTTCTGAACCAGCTTGAACCTCTGGAAGCTCTCTGTCAATGTATGGTTGCAGCCATTTTTGCATTATCTACAGTAAAACTTTACTCCCATGGGCTATCAATGATATTGTCCAATGATTTTCGCATTCTGCTGGGTAGCCTCTCTTTGGAATGGGCATAAATACAAATCTCTTCCAGTCAGTTGGCCAGGTAGTTGTCTTCCAATTTCTTGGCATAGATGAGTGAGTGCCTCCAGTGCCGCCTCACTTTCTTGAAAAATTTCAATTTTCATTCCATCAATTCCCGGTGACTTGTTCTTTACCAGTGCACCCTGGAATTCTTCCTTTAGGTTCATTAGCTCTTGATCATATGCTACCTTTTGAAATGATTGAACATCTACCATTTCTTTTTGGTACAATGACTGTGTTGTCCTTCCATCTTCTTTTGATACTTTCTGCATCATTCAATATTTTGCCCATAGAATCCTTCAATACTGTAAGTCAAGGTTTGAATTGTTTCCTCAGTTCCCTCAGCTTGAGAAATGAGCATGTTCTTCCCTTTTGGTTTGAACTCCAGGTCTTAGCTCATTTCATTATAATATTTGACTTTGTCTTCTTGAGCTGACCTTTGAAATTTTCTGTTCAGCTCTTGTACCTCTTTATTTCTTCCATTTGCTTTAGCATCTACACACTGGAGGGCAAGTTTCAGAGTCTCTTCTGACATTCATTTTGATCGTTTCCTTCTTGCTTGTCTTCTTACTGACCTTTTGCTTTCTTCCTGTATGATGTTTTTGATGTCATCCACAACTCTTCTGGTCTTCGGGCTTTAGTGTCTAATGCATCAAATATGTTCTTGAGATGATCTCTAAATTCAGGAGAGATATGTTCAAGGTCATATTTTAGCTTTTGTAAACTTGTTTTAATTTTCAGCTTCAGCTGAAAGTTCACTTACATATGAGCAATTGATGGTCTGCTCCATTCTGCCCCTAGCCTTGTTTTGGCTTTCTACTGTCTTTTTCCACAGATGTAGTCAATCTGATTTCTGTGTATTCCATCTGGTAAGGTCCATATGTTATCTTTTATGTTGTTTAAAAAAGATATTTGCAATGAAGAAATCATTGGTCTTGCAAAATTCTATCATGCAATCTCCAGCATCATTTCTATCACCAAGGTAATATTTTCCAACTACTGATCTTTCCTCTTTATTTCCATCTTGATTTCATGCTTGATCAATTTCAGACAGAAGAAGTTGGTAGTGTTTTTCAATTTCATCATCACTGGCTTTAGGTACATAAATATGAATAATAGTGGCATTAACTGGTCTTCCTTGTATAATGGTATAGAATATATTATTGTTGTTGTTATGTGCCGTGGAGTGAGTTCCAACCCATAGCGATCCTGTACAGGGTTTCCGAGGCTGTAAATCTTTACGGGAGCAGAACGCCTCATCTTTCTCCCGTGGAACAGCTGGTATTTTTGAACTACTTACCCTGAGGTTAGCAGCCCGATTCTAAATAAATTATATTATTGTATGAATTCCCTATATATATATAACTAGCAGTTATATATAACTATTATAAAAATTATATGTGAAATGTATTAAATAAGATCAAGGAAAATGACAATCCCTATCCACTCAAACTCCACCATCAAAAGATAAACATTACTGACACGTGTATATTTTCTCCCAGTATTTCCCCTCAAAAAAAACAGATCACTGTACATAATTAGGTTATAGTCTATTTTTCCATCTTTATAAAATGAATATCACATTCCATTTGAACTGTTAAAACACATAGTTTTTAACATTTAAATCAACAAAATCTTAGAAGAAAATAAAATCTTCTCCTTCTTGTAGGCCAATCTTAGGAAGCCAACTACTACATCTCAGTAATACATGGCTTGTGAGCTTACTCCTTCATCCTTTAACAAGTTGGAGAAATTCACCACCTTCTTTCTGAATTATGTGTTAAACTTACTTCAAACCTATTTTTGTCCCAGGAACTTCCCTAAGGCATAAGTGACTTATGTACTTGCTAAATTCAGGATCTATTGCTAGTTTCTTCCTTCAACAAGGACAATGAGCTCCATGAGTTGATTTGTTCCGTTTACATGTCCCAAATAACTTAGCTAAGATAGGAGATGCAACTTGCAAGAGTCCCTGCAGTGACCTCACAAGACTCTTCCTAACAAGCATAAGGTTTATGGCCCCAAAGTGCAATTTTTCACTTGATCTATTTACCAGTACTTAGCTGTACCCTGGAGTCCTGGTGTCGCATTGCAACATAAGCACTCAACCATATGCTTGGTTTGAACTATAAAGTTGGCGGTTCAAACTCACCAGCCGCTACTCGAAAACCCTACACAGGGTTTGGAACCCTACACAGGGTTTGGAACCGACCACATGGCACTTAACAACAACAACAGCTGTACCCTGAAATCTGTTGTGGCACTATAGGATAAGCAGTGAACTGTAACCACAAGGCTAGTGTTCCAGATCCACCAGCCACTCCTTGGAATATCTATATAGAGTTGCTATGAGTTAGAACTCACTCGGTGGCACTTAACAACCCAGAAAAGAAACCTTAGATGAATTCAAGAAAACACTATAAGAACAAACTGACAAAATAAATGAAAAATTGAAAACCATACAAAAGCAGCAATTAGAAAGACAGAAGATTAATACTAAGACTTCAGAAATAGATAATATCTTGAAAGGACAAAGAAGTAGAATTGAATCAATGGAAGGCCAAATTACTGAGATTGTAAACAAATCTCTCAATATTCATCTGCTAAAGGAACAATCGTATTGTGGTACTATAGGATCAGCACTGGACTGTGAGTCATAAGGTCGGCAGTTCAAACTTACCCACTGCTCCTGGGAAACCCTATACTGGATCACTATGAGTTGAAATCAACTCGATAGCATTTAACAACAACAACAACGGAACAATCAGATAAAAATGAATTTTAAAAATCTGAAGAAAGCCTAGGATTTATGGGGGACACTATCAAGAGGAATAAACTAGGTGTGATTGAAATTCCGGAACAGGAAGAAACAAACAAACAAAAAAAAAAACAGAGAAAATTATTGATGAGTTATTGGAAGAGATTACATCAAAGGGGGAAAAAAGAACAAACAGAGGGACTAGAAGCAAACACTGTTGCACGGTGCTGCATGGAGGGGACTGTAATCATTGCAATGAAATGGAATATGATAGGATAAGTATAAAGCTGATGTTCTCCCATGTAAACTATCACTCAATTCACATAAAAAAAATATTTTTTTTAAAGGGGGAGTTGATGGAAGAAAACTTCCCTAACATCATGAAAGACGAAAAGATAGTCACTCAAGAGGCTGAACAAACTTCACACAGGATAGACCCCCAAATAAAATCACCAAGACATGGTTTTTAAAAACCAAAGACAAAGAAAGAACCTTGAGAGCAGCTCAGGAAAAATAAACAGTTACCTACAGAGGAGAACTAATAAGACTAAACTCTGATTTCTCAGGAGAACCATGCAAGCAAGAAGACAATGGATAACACAGCCAACCAAGTATCATGTACCCAGCAAAATTGTCTAGCAAATTAGGGCATTTCCAAATAATCAACAATGAAAAGAACTTGCAAAAACCATAATTACCTTACAAAACTTACTAAAAGGAGTTCGTTGGACAGAGAACCAACAACAGCAAACAACCTGAGACTAACATGACCATATTACCCAGAAATCAACCCAAATATAGAGTATTCAAAGTAAAACAAACCTACAAGACTGAAAATAGGGACCCAGAGATACCAGTTGGCAACAACAAAAAACCTATCATTAAAAAGGGAATAATGTAGTTATACAACTTCCAAATGAAGAGGAAAAACAGTGTATTTCAAGAAAAAGTAAACAAATAAACTTAACTGTAATCCTAAAACTAGACCACGCCTTAATCCTAGACCCCTAACACTTGCCTTGGTCCAAACCATAACTAAGTGAAGTCTTAGGCCTAACCTACACCTAGTCACCCTAACGTCTGGGTTTTTATTATTAAGTGCCGTCAAGTCGGTTCCTACTCATAGTGATCCTATATAGGGTTTCCAAGGCTTTAAATCTTGGGAGCAGAAAGCCTCATCTTTCTCCCATAAAGCGGCTGGTGAGCTTGAAACATGGACCTTGTGGATTGCAGTCCAGTGTTTATCGTGTGGAGCCACTGTGCTCCAAGTCTTTATTCCCCATAAAATAAAGGAAGAAAGGAAAAAAACATATACCCTTTGCCTAAACGACCTCTCAGAGAAGACGTGCCCTCCACTATAGGTATCAAAAGAAATCCTCCATGTTCTTCACAGCAACTCTGATAGGATTTCTCAACTAGTTATTGTTGTTGTTAGGTGCCATCAAGTTGGAACTTACTCATAGTGACCTTATGCACAGCAGAACGCAACACTGCCCAATCCTGGGCCGACCTCACTACTGTTGCCACGCTTGAGTCCATCAATGCTGCCACTTGGCCAATCCATCTTGCTGAGGGGCTTCCTCTTTTTCTTTGACCCTCCACCTTCCCAAACATGATATCATTCTCCAGCGACTGGTCCCAACTAGAGAGGGACCTTTAGTCAATTCTAAAGGTTTTCAATATTTATTCCACATAGTTTTATAAAATATGTACAGCCACAATGTATTAGTTTATGTAAAGAAGCAAGGAGCTTTGGTAGTGTAGAGGTTACAAATCAGGCTGCTAACTTCAAGGTCAGCACTTCAAAACTAGCAGCTGTCCCAGGAGAGAAAGATGAGGCTTTCTGTCCCCATAAAGATTTACAGCCTAAGAAACCTTGTAGAAGGTCACTATGAGTCGGAACTAACTTCACGGCACATAACAACAACCATGTAAAGAAGCAGGAAATTGTCTTTACCAGTTCTTTACAACAGCTTAAGGCTAGATAATATTTACAACTTATAGAATAATATCAGACTTTTAAATATCCCATCTATTCAACCTAGTAGAGCCAGAGGTGGACTAGGCCAGATAAACAAATTTCCACAGCAGGAAATAGCCTGAGACTAAATAAAACAATGAAAGGAGCAATCATACAAGCATGTAACTACTCCCCACTCCACCACTGCCCTGCTGTGTGATTCGGGGCCTGTCCCTAACCTCTGGGTACCCCTGAGTGTCAGATAAACAAGCTCAGAGTTATTGTAGCAGTGAATCAAAACACACAGATGTCAAAAGTTTTCTGGGATTGGGCTTGGATGAAAAGCTCCTAAGAACTTCTCAGAAGTATTCTAGAGGTTATATTTGATTCCTTCTGAAAGGAAGATGCCATGAGCAAACAGCTGGAAATCATCACTGTTGGATCTTAGAGCGGACTGCAACAATTGATCCCTTGAGCAAAAGTAAGAACAAAAAGAGGGAAACAGTGGGCACCCGAGACTTTGCAGTCTCTAAGAGTCGGGTCCAGACCACTCCCCACTTGAGTCTTACTTTTCAGGCCCTGTGCGCAGCGAGGACCTGCCCTAGACCACAGAAGCTCACTAGCACCCTGGCAGCGCAGAATGGCAAACCTCCAGGGGCCCCAGGGCGTAAGCAGAGATGAGAAGGAAGTCTCCAACAGACCAAAACCCACAAAATGTAAAGGGAAAGTTTGGCAAATTTAACTGTAATAAATAAAAGACATATGTGCATAACAAGACATCATCAACAAAGAAAGCCTGAAACTGATCAATTATTAAAACAAAGGTTTTAGTATCTAAATTTTTTTTACAGAATGGCTATAAATCAATAACAAAAAGTTTAAGCTTTGTGTTTAGGTGGGCAAAGTGTACAAGCATTGTCCAAAAAAAGGAAAAACCATAAATATCACATATACTATATATATATGCATGTATGTTAATACATGGAATCCTATGGGTTGGGACTGACTACAAGCACGTAACAACAACAACAATAACAGCATATTCATATATATAATATGTATATATCTATATAAAATTATATCACATAAATATTTTGTGTGTACTGAACATGTCTGAACAAAATCAGGGAAATGCAAATTAAAATGAGTAGTACCACAGCCTTCAGTATGGGTTGCACCTCAGTGTAAAAAAAAAAAAAACTCCTCACAACATGACCAATAAATAACATCGAGATAAGCAAAGAAAAGATGGAGGCTGTCAAAGACTTGCTCAGATCAACCATCAACACTCATGCAAGCAGCAGTCAAGAAATCAAACAATGGATTGCATCAGGCAAATCTGCTGCACAAGACCTCTTTAAGGTGCTCAAGAGCAAAGACGTCAGTGTGAGGACCCACACCATGATAGTTTCAATAGCCTCATATGCATGTGAAAGTTGGCCAATGAATAAGGAAAACCAGAGAAGAATTGATGC
>NW_006408523.1:10610598-10612665 GCF_000296735.1 Chrysochloris asiatica | reverse complement strand
ATAAGAAGAGATGTACACGAACACTCACAGAAGCATTGTTTATATTGTAACATTGTTTATAATGTCTATATAGCCATCAACAGAAGAATGGATATATAAATTGTGAAAAATCTGTGCCAAACATGAGCAATGAAAATAAATAAAACACAGCTACAAGTATCAGGATAGTTAAGCTTTAAAAACATAATGTGTAATTAAAACAGTAAGTTACAAACAAAGCTATACAGTATGGCATTTAAATAAAGTTCAAAACCATAAAGAAAAGAAATAAAACCATATAGTACAATGCAATAAATTGTTTATGCTATAAATTGTTTATGTTATATATACTATACATGCATGTAAGACATGCATCCCAGCCCACTGCTGTCAACTCAATTCCAACATGTAGAAACCCCATAGGACACAGTAGAACTGATCTGTAAGGTTTCTAAACTCATAAATCTTGACTAAAGCATTCTCCCACATCTTTCTCCTGCAGAGTGTCTGGTGGGTTCAAACTGTCAATCTTTCAGTTAGCAGCCATGTGTTTAACCAAATGTTTCTTAAAGACATGCCAGAAAATCTTCCAGAAGAAGAAATGCTGTTGAAACTCCCTGAAGAATTCAAAAGAGTTAATATTTAGGTAAGAGTTCTGGTGTGGCGCTATGGGTTAATGCGCCAGACTGCAAAGCCATTTGCACTACAAGATTGGTGGTTCAAGCTCACCAGTCGCTCCTTGGAAACCCTATACAGGGTCGCTATGAGTCGGAACCAACTCGACGGCACTTAACAACAAAAACAAATATTTAGGTACCTTCAATGGATATTGGAAATGATGCTGGAGATCTTATGATAGAATTTTGCAAAGTCAGTGACTTATTCATTAAAAATACCTTTTTTTAAACAACATAAAAGGCAACTATACACCTGGACCTCACTAGAAGAAGTACACAGAAATCAAATTAACTATATCTGTGGGAAGACACAGTGGAGAAGCTCTATATCATCAGCCAAAATAAGGCCTAGGGCAGACTGTGGAATTGTCCATCAAATTGGCTATCAGTTGCTCATTTACAAGTTCAGGATGAAGTTGAAGAAAATTAAAACAAGTTTATGAGAGTCAAAATATGAAATTGAATATATCCCACATGAATTTAGAGGTCATCTCAAGATGACCAAAGACCAGAAAAGCTATGGGATGACATCAAGAACATCATGCAGGAAGAAAGCAAAAGGTCATTAAAACGACAGGAAAGAAAGATAAGACCAAATTGGATGTCAGAAGAGAATCTGAAATTTGTTCTCCAGCTTAGAGATGCTAAATTGAATGGAAGAAATGAGGAAGTCAAAGATCTCAACAGAAAATTTCGAAGGGCAGTTTAAGTATTATAATATGTACAAAGACTTGGAGTTAGAAAACCAAAAAGGGAAGAACATGTTCAGCATTTCTTAAGTTGAAAGAACTGAAGAAAAATTGATGCCTCAACTGCAATACTGAAGGAATCACAAATGTGCAAAATATTAAATGATGCAGAAAGCCTCAAAAGAAGATGGAAATTATGGGGGAGTAGTTAATCTTACCGTCCAGAAACAGAGGACCCTAGGACTATCAAGGGAGAAGAGCACAAGTGGAATGTGGGACCCTATCCAGAGAGGCAGCGACACCAGAGATGAGGACATGGAGAGAGAGAGCAGCTGAGGACTCTAGACTCATAGAAAGAAAGGGACTGAGTGCTGGCTGCCCGAAGGCAGGCTTGCAGAATGTACCCTTTGGTTGTTTAAATTATTATATATTCCTGAGTGTTTTTGTGTACATCTCCCCACCCCACCTCACTCCACCCCTCCCCCTAAAAAAAAGAAAAACAGAGGGAATGGAAGCAAATACTGTTAAATGATGGTGCACGAAGGAGATTGTAATCAATTCAATGAAACGATATTGTAAAGCCATGTAAACTATCACTCAGTTTGCAATTAAAAAAAAAAAAAAAAAGGAGAAGATGGAAATTAAACACAGAATCAATTGAAATCTTTCAATAAACTGATACAATACTGGAGGCACTCACTCATCTATGGCAAGAAATTTGG
>NW_006408523.1:10608799-10610117 GCF_000296735.1 Chrysochloris asiatica | reverse complement strand
AGCATCATGGCACCAAGACTGGAGGAAGGTGCAATATGCTGATGATACAACCTTGCTTGTTGAAAGTGAAAAGGGCTTAAAATACTTACTGACGAAGATTGAAGACCATAGCTTTCAGTATGGATTGCCCCTCAGTGTAAAGAAAACAAAAATTCTCATGATTGGACCAATATATAACATCATGATAAATGAAGAGAGAAGGTTAAAGTTGTCAAACTTCAAAGAACACATTGCACTAGGCAAATCTATTGCACAAGACCTCTTTATTTTATTTTATTTTTTACTTTTTATTGTGAATTGAGTGCAGGTTAACAGACAAAATCACCAGCTTTACATTCAACAAATTTTGCACTTTGTTTCATCTCAATGAGTGCAAGCCCTTCCATGCAACAGTTATCCCTACTTGTTCCCTGTGGCTTCCCTTTTGCATCTTATATTTCACAAATGAACAAAACAAAAATATTTGATGTACACAACTGTAGTTGTTAAGTATCGTCAAGTTAGTTCTGACTCATAGAAACCCTATATAGGGTTTCTGAGAAGCGGCTAAAGAATTTGAACCACATATCCATTAAGACACAGTGCCACATTCTAAACAAAAAAAATGCATATTCATTTAAATATCCTAGGAAAATACTCTGAAAGTCAGCCTCCTGTCCACAGACATACAGCTTTACTCTTTCCATGGGCCTAGAGCCCACCCATACTAGTCCTATGACCTCTTTAAAACGTTGAAAAGCAAATATGTCAGTATGAGGACTAAGGTGCACCTGACCCAAGCCATGGCACTTCCAATTGCTTCATACAAATGTGAAAGTTGGAAATGAATAAGGAAGACCATAGAAAAATTGTGTGTTTGCGTTATGGTGTTGGAGAAGAATGTTAAAAGTGCCATGGACTGACAGAACAACCAAATCTGTGTTAGAAGAAGTACAGCCAGAATGCTCCTTAGAAGTAAGTGTGTCTGTCATACTTCAGATAGATTATCAGGAACAACTCTGGTAGCGTAGTGGTTACGAATCGGGCTGAGAACCTTAAGGTCAGCAGTTCGAAACTACCAGCTGCTCCACAGGAGAAAGATGAGGCTTTCTACTCCCGTAAAGATTTATACCCTCGGAAACCCTATACAGGGTCGCTATGGGTCGGAACCGACTCGATTGCACATAACAACAAACAACAATCCCTGGAGAAGGACATTATGTTCAGTAAAGTAGAAGGTCAGCGAAAAAGAGGGAGACCCCAACGAGATGGACTGCTGCCATGGCAGCAGCAGGGGGCTCAAGCTTAGTAACAATTGTGAAGATGGTGCCAGATCAGG
>NW_006408523.1:10603610-10608324 GCF_000296735.1 Chrysochloris asiatica | reverse complement strand
CATACAAGAACAAGTCAAAAATTATCCGCACTCTAGCTGTAGAATTTATTTTAATCTTTTAGAAAAGACAAATACATAATTTTCCAGCATAATCTCCTTGCTTTACAATACACTTTGTTCAGCTGTCAACAAGCTTCCATATTGCCTTATTAAAAAATATTTCAGGCTGAGCTGTGAGCCACTTCTCCATCAGAGGTGAATCTTCATCCTCAAAGGACTGCTTTCAGAGGACCAAAGATGTGAAAGTCTGATGAAGCAAGATCAAAAATATAGGGAGGATGCTTTAACACCTCAAAATGAAGTTTCTGCAGAGTGTCAACAGTGTGGGCAGAGGTGTGTGCATGTGCATTGTCATGTAAGATCACAATGCCCTTGGATAGCTGTCCTCTGTGTTTAATCCAGTTTAGCCTTCAGCTCTTCAGTGAGCATCTCACTCTAACAAGCACTGTTGATTTTTGAACATTTTCCCTGATACTGCTCCAATACTGGCCCTTGAAAATCCCAGAAAACTGTAGGCATCAATTTTCCAGCTGATGGCTGACTTGGACTTTTTCTTGGTCAGGGATTGGGGATGTTTCCATTCCAAAGTCTGCCGTTTACTCTCAGGGTCTTAGTGATTAATCCATGTCATCACCAGTAATGATTTTTTTTTAAAGAAATTTTTGCCTTCCTTCAAGTATGGGTCCAGATTTTGTTTGCAAATGTCCAAATGCTTTTGCTTATGCTCTTCGGTGTGTTGCCTCGGTACCCATCTCACACAAACTTTTCAAAACCCAAGTCTGTAGTTGATTATTTCATAGGCAGAGCCATGGCTGATTTGTGAATGATTTGTCACATAACCCACTGCCACTTGTCTATTTGATGGAATCATTTCATGGCACACTCAATGTTGTCATCAGCTGTGGATGTAAATGGGCATTTTAATATAATCTGAGTGCGGGTCATTTTTTATTCACCCTCGTACATTCAAGAAGCTGAATGAACTCCAAAGAAGGTAGAATTCAAAAGAAAATCACCAAGGCATGTCATCATCAAACTTTCTAAAATCAAAGACAAAGAAAAAAATCCTAAGGCATCTCAGGAAAAACAAAGTTATTCACAAAACAGAAACAATACGACTAAGCTCTGATTTATTCATAGAAACTATACAGGCAAGGAGCCCTAACATCGTAGAGTTATGACAAACATAAAGCTCTGAAAGAAAAAGCTGCCAACCAAGACTTATATATTCAAATTGTCCACCAAATACAATGGTGAGATTTGGGCATTACCAAATAAACAGAAATTAAGGGAATTAGTGAAAACTAGATTTTTAAAAAATAAAGACTAGAGGAAAAAAAAATAGATATGGATGCATATTAGTCTTCAAAATGCTTTTTAACATATTAAGCATTTTTTTGTAGCAACAGATTTGTTCAATACAATTGTTGTTGTTGTTGTTATGAAGTGCAGTTGAGTTGGTTCCAACTCATAGCGACCATGTATAGGGTTTCCAAGGAGTGGCTGGTGAGTTTGAACCACCAACCTTGCAGTGCAAATGGACTTTGCAGTCCAGCGCATTAACCCACAGCACCACACCAGGACACTATTTGATTTCCTGACTGCTGTTTCCATAGATGCAATTGTGGATCCAAGTAAAATGAAACCGTCAGCAACTTCAATCTATTCTCTTTTTATCAAGATGTTTATAGTGCAGTTGTAAGGATTTTTTTTTCTATGTGTTGAGATGTAATCCATAACAACCATTAGAATTTTTGTTCTTCATCAGTAATTGCTTCAAGTCCTCTTCACTTTCATCAAGGAAGGCTGTGTCATCTGCATATCACAAGCTGTTAATGAGTCTTCTTCCAATTTTGATGTCCTGCTCTTTCTCTGATAGTCCAGCTTCTCATATCGTTTGTCCAATATTCAGATTGAGTAAGCATGGTGAAAGGATGCAACTCGAAATCACACCTTTCCTGATTTAAAACCATGCAATAGTCACGTGTTCTAGTTAAATGGCTGCTATGTCTAGGGACAGATTCTACATAAGCACAATTAAATGTTCTGGAATTTCCATTCTTTGAAATGTTAGACATAATTTGATATGATCCACACAGTTTAACACCTTGACCACTGGCAGGGTTCCCTACAGAGGCAAATATGAAATCTGCTGACAAAGCTTCTTTTCTGGGACACCAACATCACTTCTTTCTCTATCTTGTAGTTTAGTGCCTGGTGTTATGAACCATAAAAATATCTCCCAGGCTTCTACAAGCTCTAATATGATGTCAGGGAATGGAGAGTGTTTTAACACTTTGTTCCCATGGAGTATATCCATTTTATAATTCTATCCACAGCCAGATGTTTCTCTAGAAGTACTTAGGGTCTGTCAGAGATAGCATAAAATCATTCTTTCTGTAGGATTTGTGCAGCCTGTATGCCTGAGATAAGCTGTGGGAATCTTACAACATCTGCCCCTGTTCCTTTAGGAGATGAACCATATATGAAGCTATCAAGGAGAAAAACACACTGGAATATTAAGAAACTGGCTTTTCAATGACTTTCTTCGTGTAATTTAAATCTAGGCCCATCAGGCCTATATAAACATTATCTACTTTCATCTTCTTTGTGTGAATCCACAGACTAAACAAGCAATGTCTCACACATCCAAATCTACAATACAACTTGTAAAAGCTACCAGGAAGCCTTTCAAAAGTTCAAGCCTGGGTCAGCATGTGATTTATCATCTTTACCAGGCAGAATGCATTCAGCTACAAGTAACAGAAAACCTATTTCTAACTGCCTAACACAATAAAGAAATGGGCTGGCTTGGATAATAGAAAATCCAGAGGTGGGAGGGACTCGGAGTTCAGTTTGCTTTTCCTAAGAATTATCTTAGGATTCTTTGCATGTTTTGTTCTCAGGTGATAGTAAGCTGGAGGCAGTATTTCTTGTCCTCAGAGCCCAGCGTGACATTGTTTCATTTCTTCCTATGGCTCTGACAAGAAAGAGCTATAAAGTCCCAGGAAACTTTTCAAGGTCTTAGCTGAGCACTTCGCTCATTCTTGAACCAATCTCTGCTCCCATAGGAAAAATGATGATACTAATAATAGCTAATACTATATACGATATAGCCTCCTAAGCACTTTTGCTGTTGTTACTCTTGTTAAGTGCCACCAAGTTGGTTCCAACTCATAGAGTTCCTAAGAAATGGTTGGTGGATTTGAACCTCTAACCTTGTGGTTAGCAGGCCAGTGCTTATCCTATAGGGTCACACCAGGACTCCCTGAGCGTTTTATATGAGATTATGTCAAAAGGGGAGTCCTGTTGCAGTGTTGTAGGATAATCACTGGATAATTAACCACAGGGTCGGCTTTTCAAACCCACCGGTGGCTCCTCAGAAACCCTATATAAGGTTGTTATGAATCAGAAACAACTCGTAGGCAGTTAACAACAAACCAAAAGGCATTGTTACAAAATCATAGAGACCTTTACTAAACAAAAATACCAACATGTGAAACAATTGTTCCCTAACACTTCCTCCATCTACGGCTACACACTTCAGAAGGGTGCGTTTCCATCTCTCTAACCCTTCCCCCAAAGAATTCTGCGCTCTTCCATTTACACCCCATCAAAACAGCAGTTTGGGCATCTTCTAGGGGTACAGATCATATTCCATTTAAATGTTCTTTAACTTTCAGGAGTAAAAAGAAGTCTGAAGGGGCAAAATCAGGGCGGTAGGATGGATGAGGTGAGGTTTCCCAATGAAATTTGTCATAAGACAACCTTTGGAATCAGCAGGTGCACAGCTGTGATGGGAAAAAAATTCCTCAGCACAGTTTTCCTGACTTTTTCCTCACCAATTCAGTGTTCAATTCTCTTAAAACTTCTTCTTAATACGCCTCCATGGTTGTGCTATGTCTTCAAGAAACTCTATCCAGATGACCCCCTGGGAGTCCAGAAAACAGCTGCCATACCTTTTGAACTGATCTCTTTGCCTTTCATTTAACTGGCTCAGCAGATCCCCTAGAAACCAGCTTTCATTAGGCTTTGCTCTCTGGATTGTATTGGTAAATCCAAGCCTCATTTATGGTTCTGATTTGTTCCATAGAATTGTGTTCATTAGCTTCCATCTTGCTTAAAATACTGATGGAAAGATCAACTCTGGGAGTTTAGATTCAGAGTGTAGGGGGCGGGGGTGGGGGTGAGGGGAGAGGTAGGATCCCCACTGAGTGGTTTTCATCCTGTCTAGACAGGTCTGGTGAAAGGAGATGGGGACAAGACTCTCATGATTCAACAGTAATTTTTATCATGACTAATTGTGATTGTTGCAATGGTAAAGGTAGAGGTTTTGTAGCAAAAAGGGGTGAGTGGTCAATCTTACAGTCCTAGAGCGGAAGACCCTAGGACCACCAAGGGAGAAGAGCAGGAATGGAGTGAGGGACCCTACCCAGAGAAGTGGCGATGCCAGAGATGGAGGCAGAGATCATGACATGGAGAGATGGAGCAGCTAAGGATTCTAGACTCATGGAGGGAGAGGGGCTGTGTGCTGGTGGCTGGCTGGCAGGGTGTGCCCTTTGGTTGTTTGAATGATTGTATATTCCTAAGTGTTTTGGTGCACATCCAAAAAACAGAGGGAATAGAAGCAAATGCTGTTGAATGATGAAGCATGCAGGGGATTATAATCATTACAATAAAATGAACTGATTGATGTTCCCCCATGGAAACTATC
>NW_006408523.1:10600600-10602881 GCF_000296735.1 Chrysochloris asiatica | reverse complement strand
TGGCAGCGGTAGTGAGGTTGGCCCAGGATCGGACATTGTTTGGTTCTGCTATGCTTGGGGTCGCTATGAGTTGGTTCCGACTCCATGGCACCTGACAACAACAACAACCAAGACTAAGACCAAGACCAAGACCAAGATAAGTATATTACTGAAAGAACTTGTCTGCAGCCATCCACTGGTTACAAAGACATGCTTAAATACATTTTGTTTGGAAGAAACTCGTTCATGTATGAACTGGAACCCTACTAGCAATACCTGACTTACCCTACTTTGTGTTTAGTTCAGTTACTCCTCACTGCAGCCGTAGGGGCTGTTCCTATTATTATTTTTATTGTAGACATGAGGAAACATCTACATTTCCTATAGAATTGTTGGCCAGGCACTATCCTTGGTGGGATTAAGTAGCTAGCTAAGGAAAGTGTTCTCTCCCTACCACTGCCTTCACCTCTATGGACAGGAATTCTGGTGGGGCTGAGGACATAGTGGGCGTCTTCCCGGAGGCATCTCTGGATATGTCCTGGTGACTTGTCACTGAGGGGCACAGTGCAGTTCTTCCAGGGGCGCGCCTTCTGGAGTATTCTCTTGTGTCTCCCTGCTCTCATCAGCAGCATACTATGTAAACTTGGGATACTGAGGAAAGGAGGAACCACTGGACACTCTGAGGACTGCAGTTTAGGTAGAGCATTGGGGGAAGTGGGGCAAGGAGGGTAGAGAGAAACTGGTAAGTACGGGGAGCCAACCTGGCTCTCAGCACAGTCAGAGACAGGGATCTTTCTCTGAACTCCATCCAGACCTGTCTGCGGTCACAGTGTTAGGTTCTGGAGGGCCAAGGTCGGAGCCTGGGGGACAAAGGAACAAACTCAAGAGACGTAAGTGTAAAAGTGAGCGTCTTTATTGTCATTTTTCCCTACTTTTGATGGAGATACAAACATTAAAACTGTTTCACTTTCTTCTCTATTCTAAATAAAAATGGTGCAATGCACAAGCCCTTGGTGTTTGAGGAAACCCTAAGGCATGATGGGAGATGGGGCAAAATGGAGTCCAGGCAATGGCTGGTGTGCCCTGAGGAGCACCGTCTCACTGTGGCCAGACTGTGCCAGTGCAAGAAGAAGCTGGAGAGGTTGATTTTGTGTGGAAATTCCCTAGAGTTTAAGCATTAGTGAGTCATTCAAACAAAACACACAAGAAGATTGCTAAAACTGTATGTGGTCAGGTTCAGCTCCTGGGTACAAGCTTGGGATCCCTAAACTAACTTTAGACTGCGAGAACAAGGAGCCCTTGTTAACCTTGGCCTAACCAGTGGCTGTGGGTGGGAAACCACCCAGGAATGGGGCCACTCTCATCAGTGGCAAAGAAAGAAACGTCTTTGTCTCCTGAGCCTGCAGTAGCCACCTTCTTGGCCATCACAATAACAGATTCCAAAAGGAAGAGTAAGAGGACCATGTCATATGAAGTACACCTCACTGCTAAGGTAGGGGAAGTACGGCACAAAATCATACAGAAAATTCTACCAGGCCAATAGAAAACAGGAAGAACAGCCACAGGCTCGTCTCACTCAGGGTAATTCAATGTTCATTCCTCATTTTTAGCAATGTTTAAACAATTCAACAATGACTCTCAGTTACTCTAACATCTTAGGTATATGTCTCAGGAAAGTACCAAAAACATGTCAAGGTAATTGGATAAAACATATAATCAACATTACCATTGACATTAATAGCATTGTCGCTAATGCTATTAACAAAAAGCACTGGTTCCCACTTGTTCATCTATAAACAAAGAGATTCTCACATACAGGTTAAGGGGGAGGAGATCACTTAATAAAATATCTGGGCACAAACAGAAAAGTACAGATATATGCTCCTGAGTTCTACAAAAAAAAAAAAATAGCATTAAAATCTCTACTGTAGCTGCGGAAAATTGTCTGAGTTTTGTAGGGAAGTGACCATGTATTTGTGACACCATATCGTTCATACTTCCTTACAATTTTACCTAGCAGGAACTTTAAGGCCCACTATGTGATGCTGTAGCGTAGTGGTTACGAATCGGGCTGTGAACCTTAAGGTCAGCGGTTCGAAACTATCAGCCGCTCCACAGGAGAAAGATGAGGCTTTCTACTCCCGTAAAGATTTACACCCTCGGAAACCCTGTACAGGGTCGCTATGGGTCGGACCTGACTCGACGGCACTTAACAACAACAACAACAAGGTGGATTCTGACCTAACCACTCTGCATTATAAAAAGAGCAGAATAGAAATAGATACTTGAGTGGGATAGAAAA
>NW_006408523.1:10589361-10599090 GCF_000296735.1 Chrysochloris asiatica | reverse complement strand
TTCACAATAAAAACTTAAAAAAAAAAAAAAAAAAAAAGCACAGGCGCTCACACAGACGGGAGAAGACAGATGCCGTGTGAGAACCAACTATAAGTCAGTGAACCAGGGACTGCCCAGGGCTACAGTTATTGTTAAGATTTTGTGTTAATTTGGCTGAGCCAGATTCTCAGAGGTTTGGCAGTTAAAATGTAGCAATTCTCCATGAAGAGACCTGCTAATAGCAGGCAATAAAAAGGGAGTTCCTCAGGAGTGTATATGTAGACTTGGTGGGAAAGCTCTCTTGCTTTTTGCTGGATGCGGATCCTGCATCTGGCTCATCATCTGACCTCCGGGTCTTTGGACTTGAGCCAGTGACCTGTCATATTGCCTGCTGTCATTGGACCCATTCACCTCTGCAGCAGAAGGCTGCCAAATGACCTACTGACCTTGGGTTCATCAGTCCCTACAGCTTCACGGTGGTGTGCTGTGGAGTCGATTCTGACTCATAGCCACCCTGCGTAGGGTTTCTGAGGCTGTAAATCTTTAAAGGAACAGAAAGCCTCATCTTTCTCCCATGAAATGGCTGATAGTTTTGAACTGCTGACCTTCAGGTTAGCAGCCTGCCTCGTAACCACTACGGTACCACAGCTACATGAGTTAGGAGGAACCTCCTGTCTGACAGCTGAGCCACAGACTTAGAACTTACCAGCCTCCACAACTGTGTGAGTCATTTCCTTGATACAAGCCTGTCTGTATAGACTCATACATAAGCTTCATTGGTGTAGCTTCTCTAGAGAACCTCGCCTACGACAGTTACTGATAAGGCAGCAATCCACATAGTTAAGACCCTGAATTTAGACTTCTAGACTGTGAGAAAATATATCTGTTTTCAAAGCCACCTATTTGTGGTGGAGGCCTTGGAGGCCAGGATGGCCAAACTTCGTCTCTCATACTTCGGACATATTGTCAGGAGGGACCAATTGCTGGAGAAGCATATCATGTTTGGTAAGGTGGAGGGTCAGAGAAAAAGAGGAAGACCCCAACAAGATGGATTGGCCAAGTGGCAGCATCAATGGACTCAAGCGTGGCAACAATAGTGAGGTTTTGTTCTGCTGTGCATAAGGTTGCTATGAATTGGTACTGACACCATGGCACCTAACAATAACAATTTGTGGTATTTGTGTTATAGCATCTCTAGGAAACTAAGACAGTGACCATCAGCAGTGGGTCATTGGCCAAGGAGAAAGAAGGCCCATGCTGGCCTTAAGGAGGCCAGACAAATAGTTGAACAGCTCATTTGTAGATAGTCTTGGTCTCGCAATGTTCCGAGAGCCCAGACCCCAGGACCCCAATGATTTCAAATTTGGAAGAGATGATTCCCATCCATCACCTACGAACTTACATGGCAAGATAGATGGTGAGTAGTTCATTTGAACTTCTAAGTAAAGTAAGAAAAGTAAAATGGCCACTAGAATTATGTAGGACTCCTGGTGTGGTGACGTAGGATCAGCACTGGACTGAGAACCACAAGGTCATCAGTTCAAACCCACCAGCTGCTCCTCAGAAACCCTACACAGAGTTTCTATGAGTCGGAACCCACTTGACGGCACTTAACCAACAACAACAGGACTATGTAAGAGTGCTGGTGTGGCATGGCAACATATGCATTGTAGGATAACCAAAATGTTGGTGGTTCAAACCCACTAGCCACTCCTTGGAAACCCTACACAGCATCGCTATGAACCAGAATTGACTTGAAGATACTTAACAACAACAGGTCTATGTAACATAGTCTCAAATAGCAGGTAAGGATACTATTAAATGGAGGCTTGTGTGAAATGTTATAAGAAAGGACACCAAGGATACCAGGTGTTCTGCAGTAAATGCGCTCTCCTCCAGGTCCCAGTGGCTTGTACCACGTATGTTACGAATGTTAAATACGTCAGTAGAAGGTTTCCCTGCCTTCTTCCCCACTCCCACACTTGTCAGAGATGGCCAGGACCTGCCTCCTGGGCCAAAACAAGAGCAAGAGTTTCTCGAGTATCCAAGATGCATTTCCTCTTATAAATGTGCAATTTAGTGCTTGCTTATGGCCAGGGCTCCTGAGTGGCAGGAAGCTCTCCATGGGCGATGGCAACAGACACAGTACAACCAGCTCCTAAAAGGTGAAAGGTACCCACTTGAAAGAAACCTTTTGATTTTTGTCCAGTAGTTCAAACAGCTTTGTTGGGCAACCCGTCTTTGAATATTGGCTCCCAAATGAAAATAAACACAAGTAAAGCAGTCCCAAGTAAGCAGATAGGAATCCCAGGGGGTCTCTGCACTGGGCAAGCAGTGTGAAGCCTCGTGAGCAGCAGTAGAACAAACAAACAACTGAGGGATGCTACCCCATGCTTCATTCCTGGACCCCATGGCTCTGCGGACTTTGACCAGCACGGAGCTTTACTCAACGTGGTCAGGAGTCTTTATTATTATTAAATCCCCAAATTCCCTCATATGCTTTATAATGTGAACTCTTTCAAAGGCAGGATTATATACAATGTTCTTGGTAAATGATGACCACAAGTGAAAACACGTCAGGGAAAATTTGCACATGTTGTCAGGAGGAACTAGTTCCTGGGGAAGGACATCATGCTTGGTCAAATAGAAGGTCCATGAAAGAAGAAGCAGTACTTTAACAACATGGGCTGACACAGCAGCGGCAACAATGTGCTCAAACAAGAGGGATTGTGAGGATGGTGCAGGACAGGCAGAGTTCTGGACTGTTGTACATAGGCCCACTATGAGTCGGAACCAACTTGACCGCACCTAATAACATCAATAACAAGTATTACAATCCACCACCCATCTGTCACTTTGCCATACTGTTGTGGTTTGTGTGTTGCTGTGAGGCTGGAAGCTATGTCACCAGTAGTTCAAATACCAGCAGGGTCACCCATGGTGGGCAGGTTTCAACGGAGTTTCCAGACTATCACACAGGAACAAAGGGCTGGTGACCTACTTCCAAAATTTACCTAATGAAAACTCTATGGGTCACAACAGAATAGTGCCTACCATAAGATGAGCCACACACAGTGGTCATAACAGGGGCTCAAGCATCCCAGTGATCACGAAAATGGAGCAGGACCATTTTTAGAACCAACTTGATGGCAGTTAGCAATAACAGTAACACGCCAATTGCTGAATTGTGTGCTGTTTTCCAAGCATTAAATAAACACACCATGACCACTCTCCGGTGGACTTTAACTGCATCATAATCTTATTTAATAGACTTTATACAAACATTGATATGAGACATTAGCTAATATTGACTTTGGGCATTGATAGAACAACCTACAACTTCTAAGTGGACAATTAGATTTCTATCTAATCAGTATGATGTCAACCCTTGCTATAATATCATCATCCCACCTTTCCAAGCTGTGATCTTGTAAGATAAGCACTGGACTGTGAACCACAAGGTTTCGGTTCAAGCCTCCCAGCCACTCCACACTGGAACCGACTCAACTGCACTAAATAACAACAACACCACATTTCCAAAGGAGCTCTATCATTTCCTTTTTTAAAAAATGTTTTATTGTGAATTATGTGATAGTTTACATGGGAGAACATGAGCTTTACATTCATCCTTTGCATATCGTTTCATTGCCATGGTTACAATCCCCTCCATGCATCATCAACCAACCAAAGGGTATACACTACAAGCCTGCCCCTGACAACCCCCGGGTCTTCAGCACACAGTCCCTCTCTGGATCTAAAGTCCCCATCTGCTCTATAGTTTCCTTTTAAACAAGGATTTAAGCTTCCATTTCTAAGTTTATGGAAATTTGGGGTCACTCATTCAGTTTTAGTCATTTTAGAAACCAAACTAAAGAGGTCAATGTTAAGACAATGACATGTTGATTGATACAAATTAGGACAATGAGATATCCATTTTTATTTATCAATGTAGTAAGTCTTTTCCAGACCAACATTCCCCATACTAAAAAAGCAAGCAAAAACAAAACCACTGACGTCCAGTGGATTCCAACCCAAGTGTCTCAGAAAGAACTGTTCCAGAAAGTTTTCAATGGCCGATTTTTCAGAAGTGGGGTTCCAGGCCTGTTTCTGAAACACTGTCTCATCCGGTGCCAATCTCACACTCGTTGCTACACTTGAGCCTATTGCTGCCGCCACTGTGCCAATCAATCTTACTGGGACCTTCCTCTTTTTTCTGTCGCTCCACTTTACCAAGCATGATGTCCTTCTCCAGGGACTGGTCCCTCCGAAGTATCAGAGGTGAAATATTGCTAAACTGACTTTGAAGGAGCATTCTGGCTGTACCTCTTCCAACACAGATTTATTTGTTTCTTTGGCAGTCCATGGTACTTTAAATATTCATCGTCTTTTTCCACAGATATAGTCAATTTGATTTCTGTGTATTCCATCTAGTGAAGTCCTTGTGTAGAGACATCTTTTATTTTGTTTTAAAAATGGTATTTGCAAGAAGAAGACATAGATTTTGCAGAATTCTATCATACGATCTCCAACATCCTTTCTAGCACCAAGACCGTATTTTCCAACCACTGATCCTTCCTCTTTGTTTCCAACCTTTGCATTTCAATCACCAGTAATGATCAATACATCTCAATTGCACATTTAATCAATTTCAGACTGAAGAAGTTTCTAGAATTCTTCAATTTCATCATGACTGGCTTTAGTGATTAGTGCATAAATTTTAATAATAGTATTAACTAGTCTTCCTTGTAGGCGTATGGATGGTGTACTTTAAGACAGATCTTGAAATGTTCTTTTTGATGATGAATGTGACACCATTTCTCTTCAATGTGTTATTCCCAGAATAGTAAACCATGTGATTGGCAGATTCGAAATGGTCAATGCCATCCATTTCAGTTCACTAATGCCAAGTATACTGGTGTTTAGGCACTCCATTTCTTTTTTTTATAATTTCCAGTTTTTCTAAAATCATACTTCGTATACTCATTGTTCCAATTATTAATGGATGTTTACAACGGCTTCTCTTCATTTTGAGTTGTGCCCATCAGCAAATGATGGTCCCTAAAGCTTTACTCCATTTGTGTCATCACAGTCAACTCTACTTGGAGGAGGCAGCTCATCCCCAGTCTTATTTTGACTGCCTTCCAACCTAAGGGGCTCATCTGACAATATTCTGGTGTTCTTTGTCGTGTTTCAATATTCAATTTTCTGGTGCTATCTGATAGTGTTCCGCTGCTATTCATAAGGTTTTCAGTGACAAAATAATCGGAAGTAGTCTGTCTCTCCTTCTTCCTAGTCTGTCTTCATCTGGAAGCTCAGCTGAAACCTGTCCGCCATGGGTGACCCTGCTGGTATTGAAAATACTGGTGGCACAGCCTCCAGAATCACAGCAATACACCATCCACCACAGGACAACAAACGTTGGCAGTTAAGTGGTGGAAGTTGCCACATAGACATAGACAATAGAGCCCAAATACAAATGACGAATGAAAGATGTCACTTGAAAATGCTCAAGGAACCTCCAGATCTGACAACAAAACCAATGTCCTGAATGCAGACATCTACCTTCTACTGCTACTTAGTGGATGTACATTGTGAAAAATAAATATCTTTTTTTAAAAGCTACCCACTTGTATTTCTGTTACATCTGCATTAGGAAACTAAGACAGAGTACAATGGAATGAAATTAGAAACAATAAACAGAAAAAGAATGGAAATCACAAATAATGTAGAAATAAAATAATACATTATTAAATAACTAATGGTTCAGAGAAGAAATCACAAGGAAATTCGAAAAAACTAGAGACTAATAAAAAGCTAAATACACGAAAACTAATAGAATTGGCGAAAGATGTGCTCAGAAGGAAACATTTCAATCAATAAAAGTGTACATTAAAGAAGAAAGATTTCAAATATACGATCTCACTTTCCACACTGAGGAATAAGAAAAAAGAGCAACCAAGCCCAAAACTGACAGAAGTTAGGAAATAATAAAGATTACAGAGCAAATACATCAAATGAAGAGAAAGCAAATCAATGAAACCAAAAGTTCGTTCTTTGAAAAGATCAACAAACCTTTAGATACATTTGACAAGAAAAGAGAGAAGTCTCAAATAGCCAAAATCAGAAGTGAAAGCGAGGACGTTACTACCGGCCCTACAATAATAATACATTCAATATGAGAAAGATGAGGCGTTCTGCTCCTGTAAAGACTTACAGCCTCGGAAACCCTGTACAGGGTCGCTATGAGTTGGAACCGACTCCACGGCACATAACAACAACAAATATGCTAGATGAAAGTGGCAAAGTCCCAGAAAAGCACAAAAATGCCTTATAGTGACTCAAGAAGAAATAGAAAATCTCAACAACCTTTAATAAGTAAAGAGATTTAACTCAGTAATCTTTAATAAGTAAAGATTAACTCAGTAATCAAAAACAAAGAAAAGTCCAGGACCAGATGGTTTCACTGGTGATCTACCACACATTTAATGAATAATTAACACCAATCATTCTTAAACTCCTCTAAAAATAGTAACACAGGGAATACGTCTTACAGAATGGGAGGAAAATGTAGGACAGAATTCAAATTCTTTAAAAAAAAAAAATCCAGATTTACTGAATTGGTTTAACTCGACTACTACCCTGAGATATACTTTAAGCCTTAAACCTAAATTATTCTTTGAGGTCACCATTTAGCTAAATAAGACTGGCTCACAAACTAAAGATTATCATCCATGAGTAATGAGCTTCTTTAAGAAAAATCATCTATAGGCCACCCAATGGTTAAACATTACTCTAAAGCGAAGATGAAAAGGTAAAGGGGTTAGGGAACTACAGTACAGAATGAATAAGAATAACGCCACATTGTGGAAAGTGGAAACAATGTGTTGTAGCTAAGTGCCATCGAGTCATCGAGTTGGTTTCAACTCATAGCAACCGTGTATAGGGTTTCTGAGGAGTGGGTGGTAAGCTTGAACCACTGATCTTGCTGTTCAAACCAACCTTGAAGTCCAGCACATTAGCCTGCAGTGCCACACCAGTACTGGAATCTGGAAACACTATTACCGAATCATTTGTATAGAAATGGTACTTGGGAATTTAATTTGCTGTGTAAACCTTTTTACCTTAAGCACAATAAAATCTTAGTAAAACAAATAACTCTATAGCAAAACAGGAGAAGCTTACTGTATATCAATTATTCCTCAATAAATATGATTTTATGAAATTAAGGGGAAAGAAAACCAACATGAACAGGAAAAGGAAAACTCAAGTTCCCCTCCCCTATCCTCCTTGAACAATCCCTACAAAAGAATGATTTTGAGGCTCAGTCAGCCAAGTCCAACAAGCTTCTGTCTTTCTTGAAAACACATGTCGTTAAGTGCTGGCGAGTCGGTTCAGATGCATAGCAACCCTGTATAGGGTATCCAAGGAGCGGCTGGTGGGTTTGAACCTCTGACTTTTGGTTAACAGCCCAGTGTTTATTCTACAGCGCCACATCAGGACACACACATACATTTGAAAACTAGTGTCAGTGATAATTTCTATAATTAGTGACTGTGTCTGAAAGTCACAATCAAAATGACTAATGTTTTCAAAAGACGAAGTTAAGATGCAAATTCTGATGATATACACGGATAATATAAGTTTTACTATTCAAGCTCAGCTGTTATCCTGATTTTGTGTAAAGAAACACCATTGAAACTTCCTAATTCTATAAATGATTCCCATGGCCCAGCAGCTACTGGGCTCTCAAGTCTTAAATTCCCGAGCCTGGACACAGTGTCTGGATTGCGTCTAATGAGTCTTAATGCTCTTTAAGAGTCAGAGCTTTATACAAGCTTTGCAGAATAAATTTCATTTCTGGCACAGTAGAATTTCTTGCCAGGCGAGATTTGATTTCAAAATTACAGTAAGTTCTGGAAATTCAGGTTTCTGTCTTGCACACTCCCACATCTCGGCTGACCCATGTCTCCACCCTCTGGGACTTGGGGAGAAGATACATTTTCCACCGAGAATTACCTTCACAATGCTATAGCTATGACCTTCCAGGGCTTTGTAAATCCGACAACTGGATTGTTCTCAGTTGAAGAATTGTGAAGCTCAGAGTGAACACTATTCAGCTGGGAAACCATGCCTGGGAGGATTTTCTGGTAATTATGAGAAGTTGTTTGAAAGCCTAAACACAAACACTACAAGAAATGAAAAGGGCTTCTTTTGCATGATTTCTTTAGGCTTTTACTCAATTATATGCAAGAATAAGAATACAATCTCTTACTTAATGGGAGGGTTAAACACAATAAAATGGTGGTGGTCGGTAGCGGTTGTGTGCCATCGAGTTGGTCCTGACTCATTTTGTTGTTGTTGTTAAGTGCCTTCAAAATGGTTCTAACTCACAGCAACCCTACATAGGGTTTCCGAGGTGCAGTTAGTGAATTTGAACAGCCGACCTTTTGGTTGGCAGTCCAGTGCTTATTCTACAGCCCACACCAGGACTCCATCCCTGTTTATAGCGACCCTGTATAGGGTTTCCAAGGAGAGACTGGTGTGTTTGAACTACTGACCTTGTGGTTAGCAGTCCAGTGGTTATCCTACAGTACCATACAACGACTCCAAATAAAATAAAATCGTCAAAAAATACATTTTTGACAAAATTCTAACACCTGTATAAGGTATGTTTCGAGGATGTTGTTGTTTTTTACCACATAAAGCATAATTCTGACCTCGAAGGTACACCTCCCCTACTTTTTAAACTTCCCTTTCTTTCAAAAATACTGGGAGACTATATTCACAGTCCTTGGGAGTCTGAGGATCACTGTTGACTCACCTGAATGTGCATGGCGCCCTCTACTGCTTCCTGAAGGTCAAAGCAGCCGCTGATGAGGGACAGCTGCTCTCCGACACCCAGAGAGCCTTTCAGGGTACCCGATTGCTCCAGTAACTCCATCTCCTTCCTGGGAAAAATAAAGGAAAAATTACTGTGAGTATTCACAATCAAGTTAAAAAGCAAACAAAAGATGAGCGGGATGGGCTTCCTTCAGCCCCCTGCAGTAGACTGGCTAAAGGAAGGCATCTAGTTATCAGGATTGACTCCAGGGGCAAGCCAGGGCCTTCAGCGTAAAGGGCCTATGCTTGGTCTAATGTTCAGCTTCCACTATCCACAGTCTTAAAAGTTTTCATAGATTTTGAACAAGGAACCCACTTTTCACTTATAGGATCACCATCCATGCCATTGAGTCAACTCTAAATCAGCACAGAGTAGAAATGCTTCATAGGGTTTCCCGGATGACACATTTTTACAGGTGCAGACAGCGTCATCTTTCTCATGTGGAGCAGCTGGTGGGTTTGAACCACCAACCTTGCAGTTAGCAGCTTGGTGCTTAACCCATAGCACCACCAGGATTCCATTTGACCCACAACTTAGATAATCATCCTGCCTATCATTCATATAGCAAGCAAACAAGGCACAGCATACATATAAGCACCCACAGAGTTACCAAAGGCACAACACCCCTTGCGTGCCAAAACACAAACTCAATGGATTTTCCACTCTTGGGTCAAAGTGATTTACATTTGATCACAGCAGCTCTTATCTTTAAGTTGTCACTGTCCTTTCACCAAAAACCCACCAAGAATATCCCTGCAGCTGCACAAGTTACATGTGTTGCTCTTTGTGTCTTGTCTTTCCAATGTTGTTGTTGTTGTTAAGTGCCGTCGAGTCGGTTCCGACCCAGAGCGACCCTGTACAGGGTTTCC
>NW_006408523.1:10583132-10588651 GCF_000296735.1 Chrysochloris asiatica | reverse complement strand
GATCTTTCTCTGAATTTTCACTCATAAACTTGGCCTCTGAGAATTTCTGTAACTTTCTTGTCAAATTAGCTATGCATTTAAAATGAAAAATTTTCTATTTGAAGCACTCTGTCTTGTTTTTATGTTTTTTTTTTTTTTTTTTTGGAGTGAAAAGGGTTTTAAGAATGCTTACTTTGTCATACTACCAGACACTGAACTATAAATTGCTTCTTTAAAGTCTAATATTGCTAGAGTCAGTGAACTTTCTACCACTCGTCTGTCACTCTCTCATAGCTTGCATTTTTCCGTGGTGAGGGAAGCTATGCCCAGTATTTCAAAGACCTGCAGAATCACCTGTGGACAGCTTTCAGTGGAGCTTCCAGACTAAGACAGACTAGGAAGAAAGATCTAGTAACCTACTTCCAAATATTAGCCAATGAAAACCTTATGGATCACAGCAGAACTGACCAACCCGCTTGCTTTGGACACATCATCATGAGGGACCAATTGTTGAAGGATGACATCAAGTTTGGTGAAGCAGAGGGCCAGCAAGGATGAGAAAGGCCCTCAATGAAATGGACTGGCACAAAAACCACAGCAGTGGACTCAAACTCACCAGGAATCATGAGGATGCAAGATGGGCCTAAACTTTGTTCTGTCGTACATGAGGTCACCATGAGACAGTCAACTGGAGAGCACCCAACTCGTCCTATATGGATCTCTACATTTTGTAAGGAAAGGAAGATAGTTGCCCTCGACATTTTAGGGAGAACTGCAGGTCTAGCACTGGACTGATAACAGAAAGGGTGGCAGTTCAAGCCCACCAGCCACTCCTTGGAAACACTATACAGGGTCACTATGCAACTCGACATCACATAACATTTTAGTGATAATAGTAAATTATTCCAAGTAGATATGATCTGTACTATACAAATACATAGGCAGTACGGTGGCTCCATAGGATAAGCACTGGACTGGGAACCACAAAGTTGGCGGTTTGAGCCCATCAGTCATCTCACAAGAGAAAGATGAAGGTTTCTGCTCCCACAAAGGTTTACAGCCTTGAAAGCCCTATCCAGGATCACCATGAGTCAGAAGCCACTCAACAGCACTTAAAGACAATAACAACATACAAATACATTTACAACATTGCTATTTACTGCTTATATCATTGCTCCTCTTCATATGTAATAAGGTAAAAAAATATATTACTGATTCTTTAGTTGTCTTTAAAAAGCAGTTTTTGTTTCTGCTTTGTCCACTTGAAAGATAGAGCCACATATATATACATTGTTGAAAGATAGCGTTACATATATATACACTGTTGAAAGACAGTGTTACATATATAGACATTGTTGGAAGATAGAGTTACATATATAGACATTGTTGGAAGATAGAGTTACATATATAGACATTGTTGCTGTTAGGGGCAGAGGAGTCACCTACACTCATAGCAACCATACACACAACAGAACAAAACACTGTCAGGTCCTGCATCAATTTCACAATCATTGCTGCTTGAGCCCGATGTTGCTGCCACTGTGCCAATCCATCTCATTGGGAGTCTTCTTCTTTTTCACTGACCTTCCATTTCACCAAGCTTGATGTCCTTCTCCAGGGAGCTATGGAGTTTTTCCACCGTCTCTTTCCACAGATGTAGGCAATTTGATTTCTGTGTATTCCATCTGGTGAGGTCCATGTGTATAGCCATCTTTTATGTTGCTTTATAAAGGTATTTGAAATGAACAAGTCATTGGTCATGCAAAATTCTATCATGCAATATCCAGCATCATTTCTATCACCAAGGCCATATTTTGCAACTGCATTTCCAACCTTTGCATTCCACTCGCCAGTACTTATCAATATATCTTAATTGCATACTTGATCAATTTCAAATTGAAGTTGCTGGTAGAATTCTTCAATTTCATCATCACTGGCTTCAGTGGTTGGTGCATAAACTTGAACAACAGTGGTATTAACTGGCCTTCCTTATAGGCATATGGGTACTATACTGTCACAGACAACATTATACTTCAAGACACGGCTAGAAATGTTCTTTTTGATGACATTATTCCTCTATAAAGGAGATCTGGTAGTGTAGTGTTTATGAGTCGGTCTGCTAACCTCAAAGTCAACAGTTCTGCGTGAGAAAGATGGGGCTTTCTGCTCCCATAAAGATTATTTTCAATAACCTCATATGGATGCAAAAGCTGGACAGTGAAAAAGGAAGACCGTAGAAGAATGGATGCCTTTGAATTATGGTGTTGGAGGAGAATACTAAAAGTACCATGGGCTGCCAAAAGAACCAATAGATCTGTTTTGGAAGAAGTGCAGCCAGAGTGCTCCTTAGAGGCCAAGATGGCCAAACTTCGTCTCTCATACTTCGGACATATTGTCAGGAGGGAGCAGTCGTTGGAGAAGGATATCGTGCTTGGTAAGATGGAGGGTCAGAGAAAAAGAGGAAGACCCCCCAATGAGATGGATTGGCCAGGTGGCAGCATCAATGGACTCAAATGTGGCAACAGTAGTGAGGTTGGCCTAGGTTCGGACATTGTTTTGTTCTGCTGTTCATAAGGTCGCTGTGAGTCAGTGCCAACCCAATGGCACCTAACAACAACAACAACAAAGATTTATAGCCTTGGAAACCCTATATATACAAGGTCACTATGAATTGGAACAGACTCCAAGGCACACCACCACCACCACCATTCCTCTTTAATTTGTGACTTTATTCCTCTTTAGTTTGTCTCCGGCATCGTAAACCATGTGATTGTCAGGTTCAAAATGGCCAATACCAATCCATTTCAGCTCATCAACACCTAGGATATCGATCTTTATTCCCTTCATTTCATTTTTGACAACTTACAATTTTCCTAGATTCATACTTCATACATTCCATGTTCTGATTGTTAATGAATGTCTCTCCTGGTTTTGAGTTGTGCCCCATCAGTAAAGGAAGATCCCACAGGCTTTACTCCATTGGTGGCATCACAGTCGACTCTACTTTGAGGAGACAGCTCTTCACCAGTCATATTCTGAGTTCCTTCCAACTTGAGGGGCTCATCTTTCAGCACCATATCTGATAATATTTTGGTGGTCTTCATCACGTTTCAACATTCAGTATTCTCGTGCTATCTGACAGTGTTCCACTGTTATTCATAAGGTTTTCAGTGACAAAATATTCAGAAGTAGTCCATCTCTCCTTCCTAGTCTGGAAGCTCAGCTGAAACCTGTCCATCATAGAACCTGCTGGTATTTAAAATACCAGTAGCATAGATATATATACATATAGCCTGAAAAATATATCATTTTTAATGAAATAGATCTTTCAAATGCAATACATGTTGCATATAATATTCAACTCTACATATAATCTGAATCCAATACACATAGTCTTAAAAACTACTGAAGGTACTTAGAAAAAGCATCCAAAACAATTTTTTTATATATGTAATCTAGCATGTTCATTTTGATGCTAAAGAAATCAAGGCCCAAAAAGGCTATTGGCTCATCTGAGGACATAAAGACTTTAGATGCATGATTGGGCCTGAATTCAACCCATTTTTGCTCTATTGTTGTTTTAATAGGAATCGCTTTTTCTTCCTTCTTTTTGTTGCTGTTAAGTGCCATTGAGTCGGTTCCAATTCACAGTGACCCTGCTTAGGGTTTCTAAGAAGCAGCTGGTGAGTCTAAACTGCTGACCTTGTGGTTCAAAATGACCTTGCAGTCCAGTGCTTACCCTAGAGCACCACACCAAGACTCCTACTCTTCCTTACCACTCTCATTAAAAAAAAAAAAAAAATCTTAGTGGGATTTATTGTCTTAAATAGGATAATTTGTACAATGTATTTGCTTAAATTTTAAAGATTCAAGGTATCCAATATATTAAAGCGAATAAAGACGGGAACTTGTACTCGTTTCCTCTTACATCCGCGTTGCTAATACCCTAGTCCCAGGCTTTTTAGCTGGACTTCGGGTCTCCCATGTTCCCTTTGAGGAACCCCAGTGACCTCTGAACCCCACCATCTCCTTACAGGGTTTTATGGTCAATAGGCTTCCATGTGATGTGAATATCATGGCTTCAGCTGATTGGGTCTGAACTAAGTCACTGGACTGTAAATACCTGCTTTGGGTTCAACTTTGGGAAGCTGAACCAAAAGCAAGCATCCACTTGTCCAGTGGCTTGGTTCAACAGGTCAGCCCAATAGGAGTCTGCAATCAGGCAACCCAATCAGTTCTTCCCTCTTTGGCAACTTGAAATGAAAATTGTCAAAGTGAATTGGCAAAAACAGGGCGAGCAACAGAAGTAGAGTCAATAATCAATTCACTAGATGTTGTGGGTTACTGTTAAGTGCCGTCCAGTCAGTTCCAACTCCTAGTAACCATGCTGACCTTGTGGTTTGTAGTCCAGTGCTGATCCTACAGTGCCACATTAGGAGCCCAGTCATTGTATAGCTGTTGTTAAATGCCATCAAGTTGGTTCCAGGTTATAGTGAGCCAGATTGGATTTCCAAGGAGCTGCTGGTGAGTTTGAACCACCGACCTTGTGGTCCAATGCTTTATCCCACAGCACCACACAAGGACTCCTTCAGTTAGTCTACAGTGGATTTTATATTCATTGTTGTTAGTGCTGTGCTGTGTTTGTGTGCCTAAAAAAAATATTGTTATCTTTAATTTTTGCTTACTTAAAAAAAAAAAAAAGACAAGAAGCAAATTAGATTGATGTTTATATAGGGCTTTCTTGGGCTAGCTGGTGGGTTTGGACTTGAACTGCCCATCTTGTGGTGCGCACTCCAGAGCTTATCCTATAGTACCACACCTTGCAGTTAAATTGGTAGGACTTAAAAAAAAACAATCTGCTCAAGAATCCAAGAGCTTCTGGGAGTTACCAAAGCTGCTGTCTGACTATCAGAGGCTGGGTTGGCTGTGAACAATGTACCCATCTCGGATACAAAGATGGTGCAACAGAGAAGGTTTCCTGTATCATTACTCCCTCCTACAGCCTCACAATAAACTCCCAGCAACCCAGGTAATCTGAGGACCGCTTTTATTATATCCTAGAAGGGCCTGCTGATGTTGTTGGAAGTGCCATTGAGTAAGTTCCAACTCATAGAACCCTGTATAGGATTTCTGAGGAGCGGCTGGTAGGTTTGAACTACCAACCTTGCAGTTAGTTTATCCTACAGTGCCATACTTTATTCGGGGGTTAGATGGACCTTTTGGCTGAAGGAAATGAGAACACATTTGAATTATTCAATTTTGGAGTACAAAGGGGCTTCAAAAAGTTCGTGGGAAAATTCCATTATCTTTTCATTCCACTTTCCCACAAACGTTTTGAAATCACCTCGTATACAAGTCATATAAATTAGGCCTCCGGCAATGGCAGAAACTATGAACCAACAGCATGGGTGAAAGTTAACTGCACTGCCTACAAATACAATTAGAATTAAAATGTTCATATAGCTGAACAGCTAGTTATAGCTACTAAACACAGCAAACAAAAAAATTCACTTCAGTTAACACTGCACTTAGGTGTCATC
>NW_006408523.1:10567862-10574042 GCF_000296735.1 Chrysochloris asiatica | reverse complement strand
AGACAAGATTAAAAACTATTCAGTGGTACTCGGTGAACGAGGCTTTCTGCGGAGCCTTTGCAATACATAAAACTATAGGTAGAAACCAGAACCACATCCAGATCTCCAGAGATGAGAAATCTCCACTTGAAGGGACGAGCTGACGAGCCTGGAACGATGGGAAGAACAAAAGATACGTCTTGAATGGAAGACCTACAGGAAAAATACGACATAATGGAGACAGATGGACTGCTACTATGGGGACAAACAGGTCGCTCCCCTAGGAGACACTGGGGCAGTTGGTCGGGTCCAACCAACGGAGCCCCCCACCACCACCAAAACTGAGACTCGGTGGAAATGCACGCTCAGATTGGTAAACACACGCATCACCGTTGGGGTGAAATGGGGTAAAGGCAGCAATGAAGTGGCGAGCTAAGCCTCACAATATTCAGAGGGCTTCTGTGGACCCAGTTGGGGACCTGGTTGCCAAGCAGTGCGAGGAGACCCGAGGACTCCTGGACCCAGAGTCAGTGACGTGGCCACGGAGGACTCAAGTGGAGAATGGAGCTGCCGGCTGATGGGAAGAGAGGGCATGTGCACAAGAACACCCACACTTGCAGATGACACCCACGTGACCGGGACTGGATGACTGGATGATAAGAGCTCAACCAGGAGAAGAAAGAAGAGGGGGGGTGAAGAAGATTGAGCTGATCCAAGCTGATGAACTTGACCTATGCATACGAATGCAGTGATACAAAAGGGGCGATAAATCCTTACAGCAAGAAACATTCCCAACCCCTCCACACACAGAGTAGACATAGAGGGGCAACTTGGACATTGGATACCCAAATGGGGAGGGAGGGACTGCAAAGGCAAGAAGTAACTGGCTTACAAGCCTTCAAGAGGGAACCTAGAGCTAGGGGGCATGGAGGAAGGCAGAATCACCATTGAGTACTATCCAATTTGTCTAGGTGGAGCTGATGAAATGAAATACAGATGGGTAACGTGCGATACTGTAGTGAATAATGGTTATCAAGAAGGATTGTGAGTGTTGGAAATGCAAGGGTAGATGTTTTGTAGCAAGGAAGAGAGCGATTATTTCTCCAGTCTAGGAGCGGAGGTCTCTGGGACACTAACGGATAAGAGGCGAGGATGGGACCCCACCCAGAGAACCGGGGATGCCTGAGATGGAGACAGAGATGATGACATGGAGGGATGAAGCGGCTGGGGTCTTTGGATCCAGAGAGGGAAAGGAACTGTGGGCCGAAGACTGAGGGGGGAGGGGGAAGGGTAGAGCATGGGCTTCTAGGATATGCCCTTTGGTCGGAAGACGAGGCATGGAGGGGATTGGAACCATGGCAATGTAATGATATACGATGGAATGAATATGGAACTGAGGTTCTCTCATGTAAACTATCATATAATTCACAATAAAACATTAAAAAAAAAAGTGTGGGGGATAGGGCTCCTGTGGTTCAACAGGGAATGATTGCTATCAGGTCTGACTGTGAGTGTTGGAAAGGTAAATGTAGACGTTTTGTAACAAAAGCAGGGGAGTCGTTGATTTTGCAATCCAGGAACAGAGATCCCTGGAACTATCAAGGGAAGAGAGCGAAGTGCGAGACCCTGTCCGGGGAAGCAGTGATGCCAGGGATGGAGGCAGAGATGATGATGTGGAGAGAAGGAGCAACTCGGGACTCTGGACTCAGGGAGGGAGAGGGGCTGTGTGCTGGCTGCCAGGGGGCAGGAATGCAGGGTGTACCCTTTGGTTGTTTCATGATGCATGAAGGAGTTTTTAATCATTGCTATGAAATGAAATACAACAGGATGAATGTAAAGATAATGTTCTCCCATGTAAACTAACACATAATTCACAATAAAACTTTAAAAAAAAAACAAAAACTATTCAGTAGGCACTCAATCTTCCCACTCACACTCTTAAAACTAAACTCCCTCTTGAAAACTTGTAAGCCAGTCACTTCATGCCTTTACCACCCCCTCATTCATTTTAGGTAGCCAATGTCTAAGTTACCCATCTCTATTTACCCTTTTTACAGAAGGGATAGCATTGATCCTTGATGTGAAGACTCCTTCCCTCTCTGTTGGTATTTAGAGATACTACCTCCATGAGTATAGGCCAAGTTCATCAAATTGTAGCAATTTACTCTGATTTCCTTTAACACAAAATTTGTTTGTTTGTTTTTTTATCTTCTTCTAGTCGACTTCTGATTATCAAGCCATTGAGGCTAGGTCAAATGGGTACTCTCTGCAAGTGTGGGTGTTCTTGTGCATCTCCCCACTTCATATCAGCTGGATGCTTCACCCTCAGCTCTATACCTCTGTGGCTATGTCCTTGTTCATGGGATCAGGTGTCTATCCCCAGGTCTCACCACACTTTGGACCAACCAGCCCTTCCTCTTCTCTCTCTCATCTCCAGGTCAACGGGAGTCATGGTTGAATTCAGTCCATTTCTTCATTGCTGCCTTTCCCCCTCTTCCACTCACAAGTAGACTAATGTGGTCGCCAGCAAACTTACATGCCTGCTCATGTGTTCCCTTTGAGTTTCAGTCTTAGAGGGGGCTTTGTCCTGAAGGGTCTTGATTGCTTGCGTTGATGGCTTACCAGAGAACAACTTGCTTATTCTTATAGTAGCAGTCATACTGTCATTTTTGTTTTGGGATTTTTTCTGATGAGTTTTCTTTGAAGATGTATCTTCTGTTGTTCTAGCTGTTCCAGCCTGGTCTGCTTGTCCTTTCTAGTGAGAATGTCCCACCTCAGAAGGTTCTGGATGGGGCTCCGGGTTCCACCTAAGGTCCTATACACTGCAAAGGCTCCACAAGAGGCCTATTTCACTGGGCAAGTTCTAGAACCCCTTTTAGGTATTCCAATCAGTTATAGGCTGAAGGCGGGCTTATAAGCTTTCTGTATTCATGGTTTCTGATATTCCTTGCTTTCTCACTCAAGTGTCTATTTTACAATAGTATGCAAGGGAAACCAATATTCATAAGACACTCAAGCACCTTAGTATTATTTCCCCTCTTCAGACTATGCCTCGATCCCTGTATCAAAGAGCCCTGTTGTTCCAAGGTTGAGCATGCATCACTATTTACCTCTGTAGGGGTCTTTTTAATTGTGTCTTCTGTGTGTTGTTGATTTTTTTTTTCCATCTACCTGATATGTGCTTTCCTCATCTTTAAATTTTACTTTCAGTATCGATGTTCAAGTTTCACCTTGTCCATAAAGCTTTCACTATCAGTTTGACTGGAGTCCTGATGTGGCACTGTGAGATAAGTGAAGGATGGCAAGATGGGTTTGAAACACCAGGTTGGTGGTTCAAACTCACCAACTGCTCCTTGGAAACCCTATACTGGACCACTGAGTCAGAACTGACTCTGGAACTTAAGAACAACAACAATCAGTTTAGCTGGAACTCTACAATTTCTCCTGAGATCTCAATGTGTGCTAATTATATACTCATGCATCACTGAGGAGCTTTCCTCTACTGGGTGGCACTTTCCTTTATGACAAGGATTGTGAATGACAGCTCTGCATCATTTCCTACAGAAATGGAATGGCCCTGGACAGCTGTGGAAGTCAAATCCAAACCACCACCCACCCTCCAGCCCCCAGACTCAGTGGAGTGTAGTAATCTAAATACAAGGACCAAACTAAGGCTTTGTGTTTCCATGGTTTCCATTAACTGGTTCACAATCCTATGGGTTAGTTATCTAGGCTGGGCTCACGTGGGCTCACTTGTGTGTCAGCCATCGATGGCGGGTTGGATGGGGACTGGTGGTCTAGGATGGCTCTCCTTAAGTGTCTACCAGTGGTGCTGGCTGTTCATTAGGGCTGGCTAACAGCCAAGCCATGTGTCTTTAGCCAGGAGGTAAGCTTACTGACATGACGAAAGATGGGTTTCCAACAGCAAGTGAAGATAAATCTCAATGTACAAGTGCCAAAGTCTCTGCCTGCATCATGTTTGTTAATGTCCCATTGGCCAGTGTAAGTCCACAGCCAAGCCCAGATTCAAGGAGTAGAAAAATCCAACCCACTTACTGTTTGAGGAAGAGCAAAGTCCCACTGAAAAGGAATATACATACGAGGGGAGAGGAATTTGGAGCCCTGGTGTGGCACTGTAGGATAAATACTGAACTGCTAACCACAAGGTCAACAATTCAAACCTATGAGCTTGGAAACCTTATAGGGGATCATTATGAGTCAGAGCCAACTTGAAGGCACTTAACAACAACAACATGCTAGACAAAGGCATGTAACAAAACTAAAGGCAATTTCCAAACCAGAATAGCAGATTAGTCTAGAGAAATCCAGATCAAAATGGAATCCAAGATGTTCAAGCAAAAGTAAAGATGTAAGTAGCAAGGCAAAGACAAGTTCAGAGACCTAGTTATCATAGAGCACCTGATTTAGGGACAAGAAGTTCAATGACTTATGAGATGGGGTACAGGGCAGTTACCTAGTTTCAGAAACAGCGACAGATAATGTATCAAACCATAGTCTATTTAGAGCAGAGTGCTGGTACACTGCAGGATAGTCACTGGACTGCTAATTACGGAGTCAGCAGTTTAAACCCACCAGCCACCCCAAAGGAGAAAGATGAGGTTTTCTGCCCCCTTAAAGATTTATAGTCTTGGAAACCCTATGAATTGGAATTGACTCAACAGCACATAACAATAGCAATTTAGAAAGTTTGGAAGATATGGAACCCCCTTGCAGTAAACAAATTAGTCCCTGGTTCTGGTTCTTAAGCCCTAGACCATGCCCAAGTTCAATGAGTGGAAGCTGGCCAAACCAAGAGGAAGCGCTGGGAGGCCCCAGGCTGACTAAGCCTCAGGAAGCATATGACATTGCCAGTGGAAGGCTCAGTGGAACTGTTTTTCTTTTTTAAAATGCTGCATACATTCTTCCAAATTCTTACTTAAGACCTAATACGTGCCAAGTACTGTATATATATAATGGAGAACCAAAACAAAGTAGTCAAGCATCTACTAATAAGATTTTCCAAGGTCGAATTACTTTTCTTTCATGAGATTTAAGACACAAGTATGCCAAGTTTTAAATTTCTTGTTTTGCCACACTGTTAGGAAAAGATCGCTTGGTGTGATAACGAGAGAGAGAGAAAAAAAAAAAAAAAATCAAATTCACCAAGTTTAGGTTCATTTTTAGAGTCCAGAATTGAGATATACTAATTCTACTCATTTAAGAAGTTACAGCTGTGTTAGGTGCCTTCTAGACAGTTCCAGTTCATAGTGTCCCTGCATCAGGTTTCCAAGGCTGTAAACCTTTACAGGAGCAAAAAAACTTCATCTTCCTCCTGTTTGAACTTCCAGCTTTGTAGTTACTTGTTGTTGTTGTTGCTGTTAAGCGCCATCGACTCAGTTCTGACTCATAGCGACCCTATATAGAGACAGAATCAAGGAACGGCTGGTGGGTTAGAACCACAAACCTTATGGTTATCAGTCTAGTGGTGATCCTACAGCGACACACTAGGAATCTGTAGTTAGTAGTCCAGTGCTTATCCTGGAGCACCACCAATACTTTAAGAAGTTGATACATAGAAATTATATTACAGAAGTGGTAGAATTTCAGCCACATGATATTTTCTACTATACAATGTTAATACGATTCATAATATGGGAAGTAGACAATGTTTTAATTGGATTACTTGGTCTTTTGCTGTTGATGTGCAGAAATTATCTACAAATTTTAGAGATTAGTCCCTTGTCCAATATATCAGTCTCTCCCCAAAATTATTTTTTAGATTATATTAGTTTGGGGTAGGTAATGTGTTTCTAGAAATTAGTCTATAGATTTTCTTCTAGATTTTCCAGTGTATTGGAATATAAGTTTTCATAGTATTCTGTTAATATCCTTTTTATTTCCGTTCTTTTTATTGTGATATAGCTGACTTCATGTCTTATTTGTGTTATTTGCATCTTCTCCTTTGTTAGATCTGCTAGTGACTTGTCGATTATTCACCCTTTTCAAAGAAACAATTTGTAGTTGGGTTGATTCTGTTTCATTTCTTTCTTCCCAAATATTTGCTATTTCCCTTTTCCTAGTGAATGTAGGGTTTTTATTTTGTTTTGCTCTCCCTTTTCTAATTGTTGGATATGTTGGGTTAAGGTTTTCACTTTGGTTCTTTTTCTTTTTTGATGTGTGTGTTTATTGTTATAAATAAGC
>NW_006408523.1:10566224-10566807 GCF_000296735.1 Chrysochloris asiatica | reverse complement strand
ACAACAACTGTTGTTGTTAAGGAGCTCTGGTATCGGAGTGGTTATGAATCGGGCTGCGAACCTCAGGGTCAACAGTTCGAAGCTACCAGCTGTTCTGTTGGAGAAAGAGGAGGCTTTCTGCTTCTGTAAAGATTTATAGCCTCAGAAATCCTGTACAGGGTCACTATGAGTCAGTTGGAACCGACTCCACAGCACATAACTACAACAACAACTGTTGTTGTTATTAGGTGCCAACAAGTCAGTCCCTACTCATAGGAGGGACAATAACACTAGTAAGACATGCTTGCCATGGAATTGTCAACCATTCAAGACCAAAAGGGAAATATTTACCTAAAAGGAAAAAGTTCAGAAGGATTGGGAAGGAAGGTGGGATGAAAACAAGAGCCACGAGAGGAAGTGGGATCACTGTTGTTCCATGGAGGAGATTGCAATCATTAAGATGAAACAAAGTATATGGATTATTTAATATAAAACCGATGATTTGGGCTGAAGACTCTAGATTCATGGGAAGAGAGGGATTAAGAGCTGGTGGCCAGAAGGCAGACTTGCAGAATGTGCCCTTTGGAGATATAAATTATTATAT
>NW_006408523.1:10549504-10564079 GCF_000296735.1 Chrysochloris asiatica | reverse complement strand
GAGATGGATTGGCCAAGTGGCAGCATTGATGGACTCAAGTGTGGTAACAGTAGTGAGGTTGGCCCAGGATAGGGCAGTGTTTCATTCTGCTGTGCATACAGTCACTATGGGTCGTTACCAATTCGATGGCACCTAACAACAACAACAAACAGCTGCGTGTAATATTAGATGAATCTCAGCAATACAAAGCTAATGAAGTCCAATAATGAGCCAAACTAAACCATTACTTGTTCAACCAAACCAATCAAACCTATTGTCATGGATTCAGTACAACTCAGAATGACCCTACATAGTGCTCGAAGACTGTGACCCTTTACTGGAGGAGCACATAGCCTCATCTTTCTCCTGCAGAGCAGCTGGTGAGAGGGAACCACCCAACTCACAGTTAACAGCCCAACTTAGCCCACAGTGCCACCAATCAGCCTTATAGTTTGTTGTTGTTGAGTATCATCAAGTCAGTTCCAACTCATAGTGACCCTTTACAGAGCTTCTGAGGAGCAAATGATAGGTTTGAACCACTGATCTTGTGGTTAGCAGCCCAGTGCTTATCCTATAGCACCACACCAGGATTCGATTGTTGTTAAGTGCCCTGTATAGAGTTTCCAGTGAGTGGCAGATGTTATGTTTTAAGCAATACTTACAGAGTCTCTAGGATAAATGCTGAAGATGCTTAGGCCTGCCCACCCTTAACAATGTCTTTGAAATCAGAGAGACCATGTCTGGAATCTTATATCTTAATATGTCTTTGAGCAGCTTACTGACCATTTAGAGACCTAAGTTTCCTCATATAACGGTGGTGATGGATATCTGCCTCTTTGGGTTTATTAAGAGAATTAATCTGTCTAGATTACTGACAATAACCTCCATGGTGAGCTCTGTTGTGGTCACCTATGGATCCCCTGAGAATAAATCTCAAACTGAAACTCATGATTCTTTCAATTTGGGTCTTGCCATCACTAATAAGCCACAGGACGACTGTTCCTAAAAACGAACTCACACACACTTTGGCTATCAGGTGCTGAAGGTGGGTGCTCCTGCCGAGGAAGAAACAGGAACCCCAAACCCTCAGCCTTGTGTGACACACCAGAAGTTTACGAACTCATTCAGTCTAGAAACCCAAGATTTAGGTCCAACAACTTTGCGTCCATCACTTCCATGACAATCCAAATCGTTTTCTCCTTAGACTGTGAATTCCTTCTCCAGTCTGGATTCCTAGCTCAGTCACCTTAGGTCAGACCTTTCAGCTCAAACACACTGCAAAAGCCCTCAAATGAAAGTGTGAAACTACAGGGAATATGATAAGCAAGATCAACTGAGAGCAACCCAGTTAATTCCCATGCCTCCTGCACAGTGTCAGCTGACTTACCTAATGTTTTCCAGGGCATTTGTTATCTGCTGTTGCTCAATATCATAGAGTTTCACCTTGAAGCCTCCACTGGCAAACAGCATGGCCCAGCTTCGACCAACGAGACCACTAAAGGGAAAGGAAAATAACGTTTTCACTCCAGAATAAACATTTAAAAATCCTATTCTTAAGGTATTTGACATCTTAAAATTACATATTCTGATGATTGTATTTATTTAAAATATCAATTGTTTCCACATAGCAGTTTCTGAATTCTAGCCTTAATAATTCACACGGAGAATTGCCACAGGCCAAGTAGCAGTGCTCATGTACCCATTTATGGGAAAACAAAACATTTCACCGGGGGTTAGCAGAGTGTCACCGATGCCCAAGGCCCTATTGTTGTTCTTGTAAAGTGCCCTCAAGTTGGTTCCGACTCAGAGTGACCCTCTATAGGGTTTCCAAGGAGCGGCTGGTGAGTTTGAACCGTCAACCTTGCAGTTCAAACCAACCTTGAGATTGAGTGTTCATCCTATGGCGCCACACTAGAACTATGGGAACCCCCGTTTGAACATGCTCTTAGGCAATTCACTTAATACAAAGAACAGAGAGAGTAGACGTACTTCTCTCTTCAAATAAACTCTCATTACAACCCCCAGCAGCATCTGCACAGTTATTGGTTGCCAAGCACCAACATCTGTCAGTCTGTTGCCTTGTGGTAGTTTGTGTGTTGTTGTGCGTTGCTGGAAGCAATGTTATAGGTATTTCAGATACCAGCAGGCTCATCCGTAGTGGCCAGGTTTCAGTGAAGCTTCCAGACCAAGACAGACTAGGAAGAAAGGTCTGGTGATCTACTTCTATTCATTATCCGGTGAAAACCTTATAGACTACAATAGAACACTGTCCGATTAGCTTGGGTGCTTCATCAGGAGGGATCAGTCGCTGGAGGAGGATGTTATGTTTGGTGAAGTAGAGGGCCCAGGAGAGCAATGGAGACTCTTGGTGAGGTAGATATAAGAATGCCTGCTATTGTGAGGATGAAGCTGAGGGTGACGCAGGCCAAACAATTCCTTCTACTGTACATAAGTTGACTCAGTGTACTAGAGAAAGTAGCTCCTGATGCAGGCACAATTAAACACATTACATGTAAAGATTGCCTTCATTAATCTTTACTACAACCCTATGAGGTAGGCGATATCCTTATTTCCATTTTATGCATGATAAAACGGAGCCACAGAGAAGCTAAAGCTATACAGGATTCAAGTGCTGGGGTTTTAATATGAATGCAAAACCTTTGACTCTTGAGTCTCTACTTTTAAATCATTTATTTTGTTTTCTGTTATCATTGAGAATGTCCACAAACCTACACTAACTTAACAATGTCTCTATGAACACTTCAGAGACACTGATTACATTCTTTAAATTGTGCCACCATCCTCACCTTACTGTTCCTCCCTAATTACTATAAACTTGTCCCCTGCTAAGATCCCTATCTTATCTTACAAGGTGCCTCGGAAACCCTGTACAGGGTCGCTGTGAGTTGGAACTGACTCCACGGCACATCACAACAACAACAAGAGAGTTCTTAAAAGAGCGCAAGACTCAAAGCAGATCTTTAGTACTTTAATCCTTACCTGTAACTAATACATCGCTCGTCTTTTAGAAAACTCAAAGGTAAAACTAGACATGAAGCGCTCATGTCTTTTTGCAAAGGGGCACGTATGAGGGTACGTCAAAAAGTATTGCTATGAAATCTTAAGACATCTTTACTAAACAAAAAGATCAAAACATAAAGCTATGGTGTCTCCACACATGCGCAATAGGTCTGTCCATGTCAGAAGGCCGTGTTGCCATCTCTCTAACCCTTCCCTGAAAAAGTCTGTGCTCTTTGATTTACACCATGGCAAAATGACAATTTTGGTATCCTTGGGGGATTCAAATTATGTTTCTTTTCAGTTCTTTGGGTTTGGGGGACAAAAAGTCTGAAGGGGCAAGATCAGGGCTGAAGGGTGGATGGCGTCAAGTTTCCCAATGAAATTCTCTTGAACAGCCTTTGTTACCTGGAAGAACGAGCCGAGCGTTGTCAGAATGGAAGAAAATTCTCAGCTCAGCTTTCCAGGTCTTTTTCTTAACCATTGTAGTTTTCAGTTTTCTTAACACTTCCTCATAATAAACCCCAAAGCCTTTTGTCCTTAGAGTAGATCTATCAAGATTATTCCCTTGAATTTTTTTTTTTTAATTAAAAATAAATAGTTCCTTTGGAGCTGACCTCTCGGCCTTGAATTGAAGTGGTCCAGCAGCTTGTCTCAGAAGCCTTTGTGTTAATTGGACCTTTTTCTTTGCAAGCACTCTACTGAGACTCAAGGAGCTCTGGTAGCATAGTGGTTACGAGTTGGGCTGCTTACCTCAAGGTCGGCAGTTTGAAACCACCAGCTGTTCCATGGGAGAAAGATGAGGCTTTCTGTTCCGGTAAAGATTTAAAGCGTCAGAAACCTATGTGCCAGAACTGACTCCACAGCACACCACCACCAACCACTACTGTGACTCAGCGAGTGTATTACTAAGAGAACTTGTCTGCAGTTATGTGCAGATCACCAAGACATGTTGAAACACATTTTGTTTGGAACAAACCGTGCATATCTGAACTAGAACTCTAGTAAGCAACACATCTTGATTTGTCCATATGTGAATGTGTATGATACATACCTCACACCCACAACTTAATTTCCAGCAAAGGGAACCAGGGATTCTTGGGAAACTGCCTAATTCTAGAATTGGGCAGAAATGTGGAAGATGAGCCAGAATATTTTGTAGTACTAGAAAATTAAAAAGTACCCCAAAAAATATTTTAAATAAATATTCAGAATAGGCAAATTCATAGAGATAGAAAGTAGACTGGCGATTGCCTGGGACTGAGGGATGGGAAGAAGGGATGGGGAGTGATTTTTTATATAGGCAAGGGGTTGCTTTTAGACATGATGAAAGATTCTAAGATTAATTTTGGTGATACTGTTTCAACTCTGAATATACTGTTGTTGTTGTTAAGTGTTGTCAAGTTAGACCTCACTCATAATGGTTTCTGAGGAGCAGCTGGTGGGTTTGAACTGTTGACCCTGGGGTTTGCAATCCAGTGCTGATCCTCCAGTGCCACACCAGGTATCCAGCCTTGGAAACCCTATGGGCCAGTTCGACTCTGTCCTGCTGCATCACTGTGTGTCAGAATTGACTTCTTGGCCATGGGTTTGGCTTTTTATTATTATTATTATTATTATTATTATTGGTATGGAAAAACACATTTTGCTTATCCATTTGTCCTTTATAGACATTTAGTTTGTTTCTCACTTTTTGGCTATTTGTAGTAATGTAAATGGTCATTCACGTACAAGCTGTAGCATGGGCATATGTTTATTTCTCTTGGGTAAAGGAGTAGAATTTCTGTCACAATGGCTCCTACACCAGCCTCACAATTGCTGCCACTGTGTCAGTCCATCTTCTTGGGGGTCTCCCTGGTTTTCATTGAACCTGAGCTTTACCAAGCACATGTCGTTCTCCAGGGACTGGCTCCTCCTGGCAATATGTCCAAAATACAACAGGCCTAGTGTTTCCAGTCTCACTTCTCAGAAACATTCTGGCTGTATTTCCTCCAAGACAGATTTATTTGTTCTTCTCGTTCAGAATCTCCGCCCCCCCCTTTTTTTTTCTTTTTTTGGTATTCCTTCCATCTTCTTGTGGTGTTTCCTACGTTATTCTGGTAGCATAGTGGTTATGAATCGGGCTGCTAAACTCAAGGTCGGCAGTTCGAAATTATCAGCCGTTCCATGGGAGAAAGATGAGGCTTTCTGCTCCTGTAAAGATTTGCAGCCTATGAAACCCTGTGCAGGATCACTATGAGTCAGAATCGACTCCACAGTACTTAACAACAATATCAACAATGTTATTCAATACGTTACCCATAAAATCCTTCAATATCACATCTCAAGGCCTGAAGTTTGTCTCAGTTCTTTCAGCTTAAGAAATGCTGAGTGTGTTCTTCCCTTTTGGTTTTCTAACTCCAGGTCTTTGTATATTTTATTATAATAATTGACTTTACTCTGTTCAATTCTTTTACTTCATCATTTCTTCCAGTTGCTTTAACTGCTCTACGCTTAAAAGCAAATTTAAGAGTCTCTTCTGACACTCATTTTGGTCTTTTCTTCTCTTCCTGTTTTGTGCTTTTTTCAAGTATGATGTTCTTGATGTCATCCCACAACCCTTCTGGTTTTTGGTTATTAGTGTCGGATGCATTAAAGCTATTCTTGAAATGGTATCTAAATTCACGTGGGGTATAATCAAGGTCATAGTTTGGTTCTCATGGACTTGTTTTAATTTTCTCAAGCTTCAGACTGAACTTGTATATGAGCAATTGATGTTCTGTTCCACCGTCGGCCCCTGGCCTTGTTTTGGCTGATGATTTTGAGCTTCTGCATCATTTCGTCTCACAGATATAGTCAATTTGATTCCTGTGTATTCCATCTGGTGTGGCCCAGGTGTATAGTTGTCATTATTGTTGTTTGGAAAAAAAAAAGATACTAGTAATGAGTAAGTCATTGGTCTTGCAAAATTCTATCTTGGAATCACCAGCATCATTTCTATCACTGAGGCAATATTTTCCAAATACTGATCCTTCTTCTTTGCTTCCAGTTTTTGCATTCCAGTAATCATTAGTAATTATCAATGCATCTTGATTGAATGTTTGATCAACTTCAGACTGAAGAAATTGTTGGTGTTGGTTGTGTGTCATGGAGTTGTTCCTACTCATAACAACCTTCTATGGGGGTTCTGAGGCTGTAAATCTTTACAAGAGCAGAAATCTTCATATTTCTCCCACGGAGCAGCTGGTAGATTCAAATTGCTGACCTTGAAGTTAGCAGCCCAACTTGTAACCTGTTATGCTCCCAGGGCTTCTTGAAGAAGTTGGTAGAATTCTTCAATTTAATCATCACTGGCTTTAGTGGTTGGTGTTTACATTTGAATAATAGTGGTAACAACTGATCTTTGTTGTTAAGTGCATCCAGTTGATTCTGACTCATAGCAAGCTTGTATAGTGTTTCCGAGGAGCAGTTACTTGTAGATGTACAGATATTATACTATCCCAGACAGCCAGAATGCTCCATGGAGGCCTGGATGACCAAACTTCATATCTCATACTTCAGATATATTGTCAGGAGGGACTAGTTGCTGGAGAAGGATATCATGTTTGGTAGGGTCAGAGAAAAAGAAGAAGACCCCCAGTGAGATGGAGTGGCAAAGTGGCGGCATCAATGGGCTCAAGAGTGGCAACGATAGTGAGATTGACCCAGGACCAGGCAGTGTTTCGTTTTGCTGTGCATAAGGTCTCTATGAGTCAGTACTGACTCGATGGCACCTAACAACCAAAGACAACATTGTACTTCACGATCAACTTGAATGCTCTTTTTGATGATGAATGGGACACCAATCCTCTTCAATTTGTCATTCCTGGCATAGTAAACCACATGATTGTTGGATTCAAAAAGCCCAATACCAGTCTATTTCAACTCACTAGGGCCTAGGATATCAATGTTTATACATTCCAATTCATTTTTGACAACTTCCAATTTTCCTAGATTCTTACTTCATACATACCATGTTTCAGTTATGAATGGATGTTTGCAGCTATTTTTTCCCATTTTGATATGTGCCCCATCAGCAAATGAAGGTCCATTTACATCATTAGACTCAAGTCTACTTTGAGGAGGCAACCCTTCCCCAGTTGTATTTTGAGTGCCTTCCAACCTGAGGGGCTTGTATTCCAGTACTTTTGACAGTGGAGTCCTGCTGTGGCACAGTGGGTTAATGCGCTGGACTGCAAAGTTGATTTGAACCACAAAGTCGGTGGTTCAAGCTCAAGCGGCTCCTCAGAAACCCTCCACCGTGTCGCTATGGGTCAGAACTGACTCTACAACACTTAACAACAACAACATACTGACAGTGTTCCGCTGCTATTCATTAGGTTTTCAGTGACTAACCATTCAGAAGTGGCATGCCCCCCAAGTTTCCTAAATAATCTTTCAAGTTGCTGTTGTCAATTTGATTCCATATGGGAGCAGAAAGCCTCATCTTTCTCCCGTGGAACTACTCATAGTTTTGAAGTGCTTACCCTGAGGTCAGCAGCCCAATTCATAATCACTATTGTTCCATATGTTGTTGTTGTTAAGTGCCGTTGAGTCAGTTCTGACCCATAGCGACCCTGTATAGTGTTTCTGAGGAGCAGCTGGTGAGCTCGAACTGCCGACTTTGCAGTTCAAACGGCTTTGCAGCCTGGCGTATTAACCCACAGCGCCACACCAGGACTCCATATACAGAGTGCTTCACACTCAGGGCAGACCTTCTCTGTAGTTAGCTAAACTCTGGTTTGATTTATAGAAGACTTCAGGATATTTTTGGTAAAGGTTTAAACGTTACCCCAGGGCAATAGTTTCAGGAATTCTTCCAGCCTCCCGGGCTCCAGAAAGTCTGGAGTCCTAGAGAATCCAAAATTCACTTCTGCATCATTTGATCCGAATTCTTCTAGACAATCTTTCATCAAAATATTCAGGGATAGTAGCCAGGAACTAACCAGTTCTTTTAGTCACATGACAAAAGAGCAGTTGTTCATGGAGCAAATTAGCCAAATATTCCATTTCCTCTCACTATTCTTGATACTCCTTCTTCCTCTGTCACTCCAGACAAATAGAGATTGTTGTACCTCGGATGGTCACTTCAAGCTTTTTAACAGAACAGAAACACTAAACATGATATTAGACCAAATATTCCATGAAACCATGACCCTAAACCTACTAACCAATAAACCAAATGCCCTGAGGTGTTTGCTTGTGCAAACATAGCATCAGCAGCGGTTCTTTGTTGTTGTTACAAATCTACTTATCACACAATAGCTACCAAGGGAACTTTTTTAGAGGTGTACAACTAATTGACATCAGTTATATTAATGGGGTGTGCTCCCCTTACTATTAATCAATCCAATTTTCCTATCACCATAAACCGAAACTCAATGCTCCATAAGCAATAACCTGCCTTACCCCTTCCTTCTCGCCCTTGGAAACTAATAAACTTTTGTGTCTATACATTTGGTTATTCTTGTCTTCTTATATAAGTGTTGTTGTTGTTAAGTACTGTGGAGTCGGTTCCAACTCATAGTGACCCTGCACAGGGTTTCCAAGGCTGCAAATCTTTACGGGAGCAGAAAGCCTCATCTTTCTCCTGCGGAACAGCTGGTAGCTTCAAATTGCCGACCTTGAGGTTAGCAGCACGATTCGTAACCACTATGCTGAGATCATAGAGTATTTGTCCTTTTGTTATTGGCTTACTCACTCAGCATAAAGTCTTCCCGCTTCATCTATGTTGTAGCATGTATCAAGATTTCATTTATCTTTCTGGCTGAGTACTATTCCATTGTATGCATGAAGGGGCTTCAAAAAATTCATGGAAAAATGAAATTGAAAGATAATAGAATTTCCCCTAGGTGTGCAGATTGGAACTGCGCTCCATATGGGTTTCAAGGCCGTAACCTTTCCGTACCAAGTCTTTCTTCTGAGGAACCTCTGGGCGGGTTTGAACCACCAACGTTTTGGTTAGTAGTCGAGCCACCCAAGAATCCTGATAGGTACATGTTGTTGTTGTTGTTAAGTGCCGTCGAGTCGGTTCCGACCCATAGCGACCCTGTACAGGGTTTCCGAGGGTGTAAATCCTTACGGGAGTAGAAAGCCTCATCTTTCTCCTGCGGAGCGGCTGGTAGTTTCGAACCACTGACCTTAAGGTTCACAGCCTGATTTGTAACCACTACGCTACCAGAGATAGGTACATAGGATTCCTTATAATTATTTCTCAACTTTCATATAGCTTGAAAATTCCCATACTACAAAATTCGACAATATATGAATAAGACTGGATGGGGGAAATGAACTTGATAAAAATAATTTTATTAATCTTTTAGGAGAAATGAGGCAATAACTGTAGGGAGAAATAGTATCAAGAGAAGATATACTTTAGGATGGAAGAAATAACTGTATGTTTGCATGCTGAAGAGTGTGTTCCCCTGGAAAAGGGAAATTCATTGATAATGCAGGAGAGACCCCAACACTTTGGTCTGAGGTGCCTCCAACTACATCCATTGCTTGACTTGAATCTTGATGCTTGTCATTGCTCAGGAAAGGGAGGTCCCATTTCTGAGAGCTGTATCAGTTTCAAGGGCAGGTGGCAAATCCTTGGAACTGGAAATATCAGAATAGAGGCAGTATAGTCACTTGGCAGGAATGTCGGCATCAAATAGTGGGTGGATGGTTGAACTAGGTCCCACTTCGCTTTCAATCTTCGGTTTTTATGTTCTACTTAGAATATCAAAAGCAACTTGCAGTAGCCCACCGACCATCCTAGGGTAATAAGTCCTATTTATTCTTCATCCACGAATCCACAAGTGTATGAGGATAAAGATAGTATTTATAGTAGTATAGTATCCAACTTTTTCATCAAGACCTTTCTATATAACACCTCAACATGGATTATAAAAACATGGTCCTCGCATTTTAATATTGGCTATCTGTAAGAATGGCGTGGAAGCAGATCTAACCTCCTCTAACTTCACGTGTGGGACAATTAGGATCAGCATCAGTCACGCAAGGCTGATTGTTATGCCGCAGAGGTAAAGCACGCCTCCATCCTCCAACTTTTTACCAATTCTCACACCAACTGCCCTTCGTATGGTACTTCCTACTTCTCTGCTGCATTTGATAGTTCACTGTGATGACCATACAGAACTCACAAGACCATACTCACAGTTAGGAAGTTTATTAGGAAAGTATTGCTGTTGCTAAGTGCTATAAAGTTGGTTCTGACTCATAGTGATTCTATATAGGGTTTCTGAGGAGCGGCTGGTGGGTTTGAACCACCGACTTTGCAGTTAGCAGTCCAATGCTTATCCTACAGCACCACACAACGTCTCTTATTAAGGAAGTGTTGCTGTTCAGTGCCATTGAGTCAGTTCTGACCATAGTGATCCTGTAAAGGGTTTCCAAGGAGAAGCTGGTAGGTTTGAACTGCCGACAGGTTACAATTCCATTTCAGAAATGTTCAGGACAATCAGGACAGCCTCTTCTGCATCACACCCACAGACACACCTCTTTGGTCCTCAGCCTCTCAGCTCGAGATCCCTTGGCCTCTGCCTTGCTTGAAGACTCAATGGCACTTAATAACACTTCCCTAATAGAAGGCCTGGTGTGGTGCCATAGGGTAAAAAGTGGACTGCTAACTGGTTCCTAAAGGTCAATGGTTCAAATTCACCAGCCACTCCTCAAAAACCCTATACAGAGTCACTATGAGTCAAAACCGACTCTATGGTACTTAGCAACAACACTTCCCTAATAAACCTCATAATTGTTAGGCTGGTCGGCGAGTTGTTACAAAGCTCTTTTTTCAACTCTGTTAATGAGTGCTCAGAGTCCTGTTGTGGCGCTGTGGGTTAATGCGATGGACTGAAAACTCAACTTGAACCACAAGGTTGGTGGTTCAAGCTTACCAGCCACTCACTGGAAACTCTATACAAGGTCACTAAGGGTCGGAAATGACTCGACAGCACTTAACAACAACGAGTGCTCAGAAACACCCCACGCAGCCAATAAGCCTTGGTCCAAAAGAGTTCTTGCTCAACATTAAACTGACTCCAATGTCTGTCTAAGCTCTTCTTCGAGCAACTGTGTCCCTTCCTTCAAATTGGAACTTTCAACCACCAACCAACTACCATAAATTCAGAACCGACCGTCTGTAAGATGCACAGCTGTATTCCCAGACATGCAGGAAGATACCCAAGAGACCCATGACCCTTGGCAGCTAACATGTAGGACAGATCTAATGACCATAACTTTGGGACAAAGTGCATTTTAAAAAATAATAAATTCCTTCACAACCTCAGGTAGCCACGTGCCCAGGAAGGGCAAAGTCAACTATTCCCACTGCTCTGTGGGTCAAAGAAAACATCCTGAGTGTCCTTCAGGGCCATTTAAATAAAGAAAAAGGAAAAACAAAAACCCTGACCCACAGGAATTGTCTAGTTGTAAACTGATCTGGCATAGAAATTCATAAAGCTGCCACTAAAAAATGGCATCTCTATCACTGCTGTTCTAGTTGTGTGCGGTCCAGTCAGTTCCTACTCATAGTGACCCTGTACAGGGATTTCGACAGCAGTTGGTGAGTTTGAACTGTCCACCTTGCTGTTTACCAGTCAAGTGCTTATCTTACAGCACCACACTCTATATTTTGATAGAGTGCTGTAGATTACTAACTTGAACGTACAAATAAATGCCTTTTTTTTTTTTAATGGAAATAAGAGTTTTAAAAAAGGAAGTGGACACACGAAGCAGACATTGCATAGAATTTAGGGTGTTCTACTGACAAAGATTCCAGGGCACTTAACAACAACTGACAATGCATGGCACGTTCTTAGGGTGCCAGCTTGGCATCTGCGGCTGTGGTTCTCTCCCAGAGTCGGGGCCAGACCCAGCGTGCAGCTTTAGCCTCTGGACACTGGCGCACCCGCACTGCTGGGCTGAAGATCCTGCTCTGCCACCCACTGACCCGGCCCTCAGTTTTCTCATCCGTCAAATGGGAATGACAAGCACACAGCTCTTGTAGTTGTGGCCAATGGCATTCGTCAATGCATAATGCATGCATTTCTATGCGCACTTGCTCTATGACCTTTGCGTTTATGCTCTGTGCGTCGTCCAGTTAACTCGTGGAGCTGGATCTCAGCTCCACACCTAGTTGTCAGTCAACACCCACTGAGGCTTGTCACCAAGTCCATGTTTCCCCGGAAATCCCTATTCACCTGCCCATACCTGCCCGCTCTACCCGTTGCCTATGTTACTTTTCACCCTAACACCCCGGGACTTGCACCGCTGGTTCCTGCCACGGCGACCCGAGCACAGGTGCTAGGCATAGGAACGTTTACCTGCCCAGAATCACCACAGCGCCATCCTGCGGTGAAGCCATACTTGACTCCTCTAGCCCGAGTCTACCGCTGCGAACCTCCCGGCCCTGCTCCGGCTGCACTATCCCAGGGTGGGAGGGAACGTCAGCAGGCGAGGCCCAAGCCCATTGGCTCCGCGTCCAAGACCGCACAAAAACGTCCAGAGGGAGGTCCCCGATAGGCTGGAGCAACCCGCCCAGTCGGCCCGCAATTGGGTACAGCAAAGGGCAGCACCGCCCCCTCCCGGACATCCCAAACTGGATCTCCAGGCTGGACGGTGCGACTGAAAAGCTGGCATCCTCGATTTAAAGTTTAAGATGGTTTATGCAGAAACACTTCTGATGAAAAGCATCTGTCTTTAGTTTTCAGTGCCTAACCCTATGTCCTAAAATCGGTGTGCAATCGGAGGCACACTGCCTGGCTGTCCTCAGGCGTTCACCACCAGCCTGCCACAGACAGAACTATAGCTACAAGTTCCTGTAAAATATAATGCGCTTCCCTGTCTTGTACTTGGCAGATTCTTTACAAATGAAGATTTGTGGCAACCCGGCGTGGAACAAGTCTCTGCGCCATTTTCCCAACAGCGTGTGCTCACTTTATGCCTCACTATGCTAATTCTCACAGTATTTTGAACTTTTACACACTTAAATAGACTACCGTATAGTGTAAACATAACTTTTATATGCACAAAGAAACCAAAAATTCCAGTGATACTCGCTTTACTGGAGTGGTCTGGAACCAGCTTGAACTACCTCTGTCATATGTTCTATCTTAGACCTGTAAGTACGTTTGCTGAGTTTACACTGATAATTAGTTTCCAGAAAGACGCTTGCCACCTTGTTTTACAGATGAAAACTGGGCCCCAAAACGTTGCTACAGCAGAAAAGCCCAAATGTATTAATCTGTAAAACTAAACGAATTATTTGAATTCCATGCTATTGTGCTCATGGGACTGTGAGCTATCTTTTCACTGTACTTCCTCCTTCAAGAGGCAGAGTTAGTTTATGTATTTTAAAAGAGAGAGAGAGAGAAAGAATGAAAGAAATGTGGTGGTACTGCTGGCTGTTTCGGGAACTGAGACACAGTCAGAACAAGAAGAAAGCGCAAAGATTTTTGCCCACACAGCACACGTTGGAAACATAACAATTATCAGTTCACAGTTAGGTGGTGCTCAAATCAACCACGTGTTCAGATTCAGGCAACAAATAGAGTTTTTCTTGTTTTTGTTTTCCAGAAAGAGAAATATCAGAGGGAAGAATGAGACTTGAAAAATTTCACAAATTATTAAAGGTGCTCAAATTCACTTCAGAAAACAGAAATGGAAAGTAACGCAACTATGATAAATCCTTTCTCATCCCTCAAATTGGCTAAAATCACAAAGATTGAAAATATCGCTTATAGGCAATGGAGTCTTTCAGAAATGCAACTCTCATACACAATTGAACCCACCCACAGGGGCTCTGGTAGTGTGGTGGTTACGAGTCAAGGTCAGCAGTTCGAAACTCCCAGCGGTTCCACGGGAGAAAGATGAGGCTTTCTGCTCCCATAAAGATTTATAGCCTTGGAAACCCTGTGCAGGGTCACTGTGAGGCAGAACCAACTCCACGGTACTTAACAACAACAGCTGTAGCATTGATTCCAATGCATAGCGACCCTATGTTGTTGTTAAGTGCCATCAAGTCGGTTCTGACCCATAGCAACCCTGTATAGAGTTTCAGAAGGCAGACTAAAACTACCCTATAGTGTTTCCGTGGCTTTATGGAAACAGACTTTATGGAATCATATTGCCTTATCGTTCTCCCATGGCACAGCTGGTGGGTTTGAATCACAGACCTTGCTATTAGTAGCCCAACTCTTGCCACCTGTGCCACCAAGGTTTCTTTACACAATTGAAACCCACTGCCATGGTGTTGATTCCAATTCCTACCCACCCTGTGGGACAGAGTACAAGTGCTCCATAGGGTTTCCGAGACTGGGGATCTTTCTCCCAAGGAGCAGTTGACAGGTTTGAATCATGACCCGTTATGTTATCCACTGCACCATTGTTGTTGTTGTTAGGTGCCATCAAGTTGGTACCGACTCATAGCCACCTTGTGCACAACAGGACGAAACATTGCCTGATCCTGGGCCGACATCACAATTGTTGCCACACTTGAGTCCATCGATGCTGTCACTTGGCAAATTCATCTCACTGAGGGTCTTCCTCTTTTTCT
>NW_006408523.1:10545905-10549069 GCF_000296735.1 Chrysochloris asiatica | reverse complement strand
CAAGAAGAATGAAGTCATTAACAACTTCTCCTTTATACAATTGAAGGCAGATGTTAATGGGTGCAGCCTTCTGGAGAGAAATTGTGTAGTGTATTGTTAGGAGAGCAGTGTGTCATGGACCCTGTGTTCCCTGAATGTTCTTGCTGAATGTGTGAGACCACTAGGCCTATCCAGTTCCTGGTCCTGAGCAGTTTCTATAGCTAGTCACCCAGGCAACTACAGAGCCAAGGCACCCACTAAGTAAAGACCTGAGAGCTGCTCACCCTGGGGGTAAAGAAGGACTGGCATGTTTATTTTTCACTATAATATTTGCTCTTTGCCCCAAAACCACAAAGCCCATGACTGGCTTCCTCTCCTGTAACACAATGCACCGAGAATTTGGGAATCATCTGGCCGTCTGTGTACACCTGTAAGAATTACAACTTGGGAAACAGCATAATTTGTTGGACACACGGTCTGTTGCTTGTGCAATAGCAATAAAGTATTTTATCTTTAATCCAGAAGTCTCATAACTTCTATCCACATCCATAAAACTGCCAACGTAACTTGTTAGCTTGCAATTAGGTGAAAATCCCAGAGCCCTCACAGTTCTTGATACATAACAAAAACATGTAGCTTCTTCTCATTAGAAATTGAATAATATTGGGAAGAATCAGTTTGCAAAGTCAAAGTGTATTATGAATCTTGTACTTGTACGTATGAGGGTGCGTCAAAAGTTCATGGAAAAATGCAATGAAATGATAATGGAATTTTCCACAAACTTTTTAAAACCCTCTTTTAGCCAAATATTCAGTCACTGAAGATGAACCAGATACTGACTAAATTAAAAACAGGGTACTCTTTAGGAATTGGATTTATGTTTTCCCACCCATTTCACAGAAATCAGTTAGAATTAATTTCGATATTCCTTTGTTGGTAAGTGCTATGGTGTACGTTCCAACTCACAGAGACCTTGTATGGGATTTCTGAGAAGCAGCTGGTGGGTCTGAACTGCCAACTTTGCAATTAGCAGTCTGGAGCTCAACCTACAGTGCCACACCAGGATTCCTTTGGTGGTGATGGTGGTGGTTGTGTGCTATGGAGTCGGTTCCGACTCATAGCGACCTTGTCTGACTCATAGCAACCTTGTCTGGGTAGGGTTTCTGAGGCTGTAAATCTTTACTGGAGCAAAAAGCCTTATCTTTCTCTCATGGAACAGCTGATAGTTTCTAAAGACTCCTTTGTTGTTGTTGTTATGTCCCATGAAGTCGGTTCCGACTCATAGCGACCCCTGTACAGGGTTTCCGAGGCTGTAAATCTTTATGGGAGCAGAAAGCCTCATATTTCTCCTGCAGAGCAGCTGGTAGTTTCGAACTGCTGACCCTGAGGTTAGCAGCCCAATTTGTAATCACTGCGCTACCAGAGCTCCTTTGTTGTTGTTGTTATGTGCCGTGGAGTCGGTTCCGACTCATAGCGACCCTGCATAGGGTTTCCAAGGCTGTAAATCTTTACAGGAGCAGAAAGCCTCATCTTTCTCCTGTGGAGCAGCTGGTAGTTTCGAACTGCTGACCTTGCAGCTCGCAGCCCGATTCGTAACCAATACGCTACCAGAGCTCCTTTAGGAACTCAATATTACCTCGAAGAAAACACAAGTTGTCAGAAGTTGTTAGACTGTAAGAATATGAAGCTGTTTGAATGCTAACACTTTAAATAGAAAATGTATTCCTATAGCTATATAAAACAGGAATTAAAAGTGATCTTGGTGTGGCACAGTAGAATAAGCACTCAACCATAAGATCAGTTTGAACCACAAGGTCAGTGGTTCAAACTCACCAGCCACTCCTCGGAAACTCTATACAGGGTTGTTATACCACGACACACTTACAACAACAAAACAGACCATACTTCCAGGGATACTTTCTAAGAACAAAAAGAAAATCATGAGCTTGCTTTAGTAGCTTTCTTTTTCATACCAATATCGATAATATTGTTATTTTTGAACTTTTTGCTATATTTTGAATGAATTAAATATATGTGTTTAGCTTCAAGATTTTCACTGTACAAGAAAAATAAGACATACAGAAACTAAGAGCATCAAGACGAACACTACGTTGTTAGAAATGAATCGGAAATATCAATAAGAAGGCACATCTTTTGAAAAACAAAAACAAACAGCATTTTTGAGATCATCCCTTAGCAATGACCTCGGGTCAGTGTCACCCAGAATCACAGATCTTAAATGAAACCCTGATATCCAGATCTTGGTCTCCAATCTCCCTTTTCACTGAAAGGAACCAGGACTCCTTGGAGAAATGATTGTGTGGATGATTCCATGTTGGAAACAAGAAAGGTTAAAAGATTGGTCATGTGTGTCCAAGGCAGAAAAACTTTCAGATTTCACTCAAATCACCAGAAAATGTTCAAAGAAAAGAACAAAAGACAGCTTTCAAAGATTAACTGGATTCTGTCAAAGGGTCCAAGAAGCATAGTGGTTATGAATCGGGCTGTGACCCTTCAGGTCAGCAGTTAGAAACTACCAGCTGTTCCATGGGAGAAAGATGAGGCTTTCTGCTCCCGTAAAGATTTACAGCCTCTGAAACCCTGTTCAGGGTTGCTATGAGTCAGAACCCACTCCACGGCCCATAACAACAATAACATCAAAGTGTCCTGGCACTAAGGGTCATGCAGTGCTGGACTGCAAGGCTGGTTTGACCACAAGGTCAGCAGTTCAAGCTCACCAGCTGCTCCTCAGAAACCCTATACAGGGCCGCTATGGGTCAGAACCAACTTGACAGCACTTAACAACAACATCAAAGGTCCTAGAAAATCAGCCTAGCAGATAACTAGCAGTGTGAAGATTTACTTAGCTGTCTGGCCAAAAGTTCTAATCTTAGGTTGCCTGAATTTACTGTCACACGTGGTGCTGTAGGATAAACACCAGACTGCTAACTGAAAGGCCAGTGGTTCAAACCCACCAGCCACTCATCAGAAACCCTGTGCGGGATTTCTGAGTCAGAACTGACTCAACGGCACTTAACATCTTTTAAGAATAAAATACATAAAGGTTTAAGAAAATAAATATATTTTTTCAGTAAAGAATCTGTGCATAGATGGTCATGTACAATATCTAAGAAATTCAACACATTGATTAAATACTGCTTGTGTACTTCCAATTACTCGTCAAT
>NW_006408523.1:10538071-10544865 GCF_000296735.1 Chrysochloris asiatica | reverse complement strand
TCACTACAATTCCACAGCACATAACAACAACAACATATAAGGAAATAAAAAATCAGATATGATAAGTGTAAGTAGGAAAGAAAGCAGGTTCCAGGATTTGAGGATGATGGGAGGGAGGGAGGTGTTTTCTTGGAACCAATGGTTAGGAAATGTTTCTGGTAGAAGGTGCGATTTTGAATGGACACAATTCTTACTGAAGGATCAAGAACAATTCTGAATCCTATGCTCCCTTCATCACAGATAGTCTAAAACGTCCTTTTCTTTTAAGTAACATGCCCGACTTCCTCTCTGAAGCTAGGAGAGCTGACTGTGCTTCTTCTCCGGAATCCTAGTATACTTAGCTTCCATGTAACACAGGGCAGTCGTCACCATCTAGTCATCCATTTACTTGTGTTTTTATTGTTCAAACCACTATGTTAAGAAATGCTTAAAGTTTAACCTTCAATTAAATTGTTGATTTCCAAAGGTTAAGGACCATCCTTCAGCTTTCATTGTTGTTGTGAAGGGCTATAGAGTAGATTTTCGACTCATAGTGACCCCACGCAACAGAACAGAACACCACAGAGGGTTTCCTAGGCTGTTGTCTTTACAGAAGCAGATTGCCAGATTTGTCTCCAGTGGAGCCATTAAGCGGGTTCAAAGTGCCAACTTTTCAATGAACAGCCAAGCTGTTAACTATTGTGCCACCAGGGTTCCAACAACAATAAAAAACACTTTTAAGTAATGATGGCTCTGAAAACTTTCTTCAGCTTCTTCCCAAAAGTAAGCGAAGGAACACATTAGCCGCATTTTCTTCTGATTACATTTTCAGTTCAACATTAATGCTGGGCAGTTCAGGGCAAGGATGCCAACTCCCTCAGAAAGCATTTGATTGGTTTTAAATGTCACCCCCTACACCTGCCTGTTGTCCTGCTTCCTACCCAACCGATGGGAAAAGGTCCATATTTGTGCTCATTCCCAAGAAAAGTGACCCAACAGAATGTGGAAATTTTTGAACAATATCATCAATATCATATGCAAGTAACATTTTTTGAATATAGTTCAAAAGTTATTGGACCAGGGATCTGTCAGAAATTCAAGCGAGATTCAGAAGAAGACATGGAATGAGTGATATCATTACTGGTATCAAATGGGTCTTGGCTGAAAGCAGAGAATATCAGAAAGATGTTTATTTATGTTTTACTAACTATGCAAAAACTTTTGACTGTATGGATCATGACAAACTATGGAAAATATTGTGAAGAATGGGAATTCCAGAACATTTAACTGTGCTCATGAGGAACCTGTATATAGACCAAGAGGCTGTCACTAGAACACAACAAGGATATAACAAATTATTTAAAATCAGGAAAATGTACGTCAGGATTGTATCCTTTCATCAAATTTATTCAATCTGTATGCTGAGCAAATAATCTGAGAAACTGGACTATTTGAAGAAGAACGGAGCATCAGAATTGGAGGAAGGCTTATTAACAACCTGAAATATACAAATGAAACACAACTTAAAATGGTGGAAATGACAGAAAAAAGAGCCAACATGAAATTCTCTGGGGTTTGAGGCTTCCCCATTTGCTGGAGTAACTGGAAGGCCTTATGGTAGGAGCTTTAATCTGCCCCCACGCCATTGGGTTCATCTGCGCAGTTGTCTCTTGCAGACTCAACTGCCTCATCGCTCCCATAGATTTATAGGAATTCTAATTGCCGTAATCTTTTCTCTCGTAGCCATTCTTTCCACACAACCTTGCTTGCTGAAAGTGAAGGGAACTTAAAATACTTACTGATGAAGATCAAAGACCACAGCTGTCAGTATAGGTTGTACATAGAGGATGAGTTATCCAGCCTGAAAATGTATGTAATATGACTGGAGGAACAAGTAGACAGCCTCCAAACCCAGCAACAGCTGGCATGTCACTATAATTATACAGAATTTTGCATTACTCCTTTGAAAAGGAATTGTACCAAACACTCATGAGAAAAGGTTTAAGGTTCAACTTTTGGGTGCATTTTCACCCAACCTAACTTTTTTTTTTAATGTTTTATTGTGAATTACATAATAGTTTACATGGGAGAACATTAGTTTTACATTCATTCCATCGTATATTGTTTCACTGCCATGGTTACAATCCCCTCCATGCATCATCAACTGACCAAAGGGTATACCCTGCAAGCCTGCCCCCTACCCTCCTCCCCTCCGCACCCCCCAGTCTTCAGCACACAGTCGCTCTCCCTCTCTGGATCTAAAGTCCCCATCTGCTCCATCGCTCCACATCATCGTCTCTGCCTCCATCTCAGGCATCTTCTCTGGGTAGGGTCCCGCTCTTGGCTCTTCTCCGTTGATGGCCCTAGAGACCTCCGCTCCTGGACTGTAAAGTTAATCACTCCCTTCCTTGCTATAAAACATCTACCTTTACATTTCCAATCCTCACAATCAGTCCTGATAACAATTATTTACTATTGTATCTCAAGAGACCTATCTGCATTTCATTTCATCAGCTCCACCTAGACAGATTGGATACTACTCACTGGAGATTCTGCCTTCCTCCAGGCCCCCTGGCTCTAGGTTCCCTCTTGAAAGCTTCTAAGTCAGTCACTTCTTGCCTTTGTAACCCCCCCCCCCCATTTTGGGTAGCCAATGTCCAAGTTGCCCATCTCCGTCTACTCTGTGTAGAGGGGTGGGAATGATTCTTGCTGTAAGGATTTGTTCCCTCTTTTGAGCTACTGCATCCATAGGTGTAGGTCAAGTTGATCAAATTGTATCAGATTACTCTTTTTTTCTCTTCTTTCTTCTTCTGGTTGAGCTCTGATCATCCAGTCATTGAAACCAGGTCAAGTGGGTATTATCTGCAAGTGTGGGTGCTCTTGTGCATATGCCCTCTCTTTTTATCAGCTGAATGTTTCACTCTCTACATTGTAGGGCTTAGCTCACCACTTCATTGCTGTTTTTCCCTCACTTGCCCTTGTCGATGATGAGCATGGTTACCAATCAGAGTGTGTATTCCCATTGAGTCTTATTCTTGGAAGGGGGTTTGCACTGAGGGGACCCGACCACTTGCCTTGATGTTTCCTGGGCAAGCAGCTTGTTTGTTCTTGTAGTAACAGCCCATCTGCCTCTATTGTTTTGTATTTTTCCTGTAGGTCTTTCTTTCAAGAAGTATCTTCTGTTCTTCTAGCCGCTCTAGGCTGGTCTGCTCGTCCTTTCAAGTGGAAATTTCCCATCTCTGGAGATCTGGATGTGGTTCAGGCTTCTACTTATAGTCTTATGTATTGCAGAGGCTCCGCAGGAAGCCTCCTTCACTGGGCACGCAGTAGCCAATCAGTTATAGGCAGAAGACGGACTTACAAGCTTTCTATGGGGATGTTTCTGGCTATTCCTTTCTCTCCCCCTCCAGTGTCTATTTTATAATATAATGCAAGGAAAACCAAGAATCTAACATAACTTTTGATATAGAGGAACTACAAAACGATGTCCTTTCCTTAAGTGCTCAGAGCACTTAATGATCACCCCAGTGAACCAGCTTTCTCTGATTTTGCAGATGCACTCCAAATGCTAAATCCATTGACATATTTCAAACATTATAGTATTGGTTTAATCATCACTGCTCTCTTACTAATTGGCTGTTTTCTATTTCTGTGTGTAGTCTGTGAAATCAGACTAAAACTGTGCAATGCCTCCAAACAAGCCTTTCCCATTCTCACCTCGTTGCATCTTCATCATAAACAAAAAGAAGGACCTGTTGGAGACCACCAAGGACAGACACAGGAGGAAGGGAGTCATGTCTGGGCCATAGCATAAGGAAGCAGAAAGCTGCTCCTCAATGCTAGTGCCATGATGGAAAGCCGGCTAGGTGCACGATGACCAGATGTGATAACCGACATCCTGCATGGTTCTCTCTCGAAGCCCACTCATGCATCCCTGAATGATAGTCTTGTTTTTCTCTCCCCTAAGAACATTTCCTTAATCTGTATAATATCAAAAGACCCCTTTAATGTCAGTGATGGATAGCATCCTGGGGGGATGAAAAGGCTGGAGGCTAATAAATACAGAGTACCGCATGTCTCGGGGTTCTTGGTCCTAGAGGTCCTGAGTCTTGCGGTCTCCCTTAATCCCTAACTTGTGTCTGTGTTTTATTTCTAAACTATGTCATCTCCTCCGCCCTGGTGGTGTGAGCTGGACTCGCACATGTCACCTTTTGGAAGCAGAGTGTAAATCCTTTACATCACCTAAGGACCTTATCCATTACTACTGAGTTAGTTCTGACTCCTGGTAACTCTATGTGTTACAAAGTAGAACTGCTTCATAAGTTGTTGTTGCTAAGTGCCATCAAGTCAGTTCCAACTCATAGCAACCCTATATAGGGTGTCCGAGGAGCAGCAAATGGGTGTGAACCACTGACCTTGCAATTAGTAGTCCAGTTCTTATCCTACAGTGCCACACTGTACTGCTCCTTGTACAGTAACTACTGTTGTTGTTGAATGCCATCGAGTCGGTTCCAATGCATAGCAACCCTGTGCATGGTTTCTAAGGAGCAGCTGGTGAGCTTGAACTGCCGACCTTGCAGTTGAAACCAACTTTGCCGTCCAGTGCATTACCAGGACTGTAGCTATAATGTAATCTTTATGGAAGGATGGGTTTAAACCACCAGCCTTTAGGTTTGTTGCTTTTGCTCTTAGGTTCTGTTGAGTCGTTCCAACTCATAGGGTTTCCACAGAGCGGTTAATGGGTTTGAACCAACAACTCTTCAGTTAGCAATCCAGTGCTTATCCTATAGCACCAGCATCAGGATGTTAGGTTAGTCATTGTTGTTGTTAAGTGCCATGGAATCATATCCAACAGATTGTGACCCTGTATAGGGTTTCCAGGAAGCAGCTGGTAGATTTGAACTGCTGACCTTGTGGTTTGCAGTCCAGTGCTAGCCAAGCTTGAATCATTTGTGTCACCCAGGGACCTTTGTGTACCACAGTTTTACATGCTTTCCCATCTGCCAGGACTATCCCCTTTCTGGTTCATCCATTTGTGTAATGTCTCCAAATGTGGATAGATAGGTAGACATACTATTATTATTAAACAATGTGTATAACTGATACAGAGTCCTGGCTGGCACTGTAGGATCTGCACTGGACTGCAAACCGTAACGGTTCAAACCCACCACCTGTTCCCTGGAAACCCTATACAGGTTGCTATGATGTGGAACCAACTTGATGGCACCTAACAATAACAACCTAACTGATACAGATAAACAAAAAAATAATGCTAAACACATAATACACTGAATTTCACTGGGTTTTTATTGTTTGCATTAAGTACTTTTGTACAATATTCTAAAAAGATTCTTGGGTATTTGAACATACTTGTTTTTTAGTGATTTGGGGTATTGTACAAGCGGGTGTTTACTCTGGGTTGGATAGTACTTTCTTTCAAACCATATTCCAGTGTTCAATGATCTTGCTTTAGAGTTGAAAAAGTGAAATTCACATCTGTTACTATGAAACTGGTTGAATTACTGTTTCAAGCAAGTGGGGGGGAAATTGATGTTTTGTATGGAATAAGGACTATTTTGTTTTTCATAAGCAAACACTTTTGACAGCAGAAAGAGAAGAGTGGAAGTATGGAAATTTCTTTTTTTACCACCCAAAGTGCTCTTTTAAAACTAAGCTTTAGTGAAGCATGAAAGCCTTGGTTGTGACACCGGAACAGTGTGTGGGGGACGAATGAGACACTAGTGTGTGCTGCTGTTTGAAGAATTGCTTTCCCAGGCTCCCACTCTGCTCCAAGCTCAAGCATGATTTCATGAAGCAATAACTACAGTATGCACAAGCCTCCTTTGACTATGTTCCATCCATAAAAGTTAGTTGCACATTAAGTTGTGCATTTTTTATTCTCCCCTTCTAACCCGCTCCCTTTTGTTTTAATCAGTAATCTTCTTTCTCACTGAGTACAGATTTATTACCTAAAAACTAAGGACTCTACAGATTCTTAAAAGTAAACGGCTGTCCCCCTCTAAGACTGAAACTCAAAGGGAACACATGAGCAGGCATGTAAGCTTGCTGACGACCACATTGGTCTACTCGTGAATGGAAGAAGAGGAAAGGAAACAATGAAGAAATGGACTGAGGTTCAACCACGTTCCATAGACTCCTGTTACCTGGAGATGAGACAGAGAAGAGGAAGGGCTGGTTGCTTCAAAGTGTGGTGAGACCTGGGGACACCTGAGCCCATGGACAAGGACATAGCTACAGAGGGCTAGAGCTGAGAATGAAGCATCCAGCTGATATGAAGTGAGAGGAGACACACAAGAACATCCAAACTTGCAGACAGTACCCATTTGACCTAGTCTCAATAGTTTAATGATGAGAACTTGACTAGAGGAAGATGGAAAAAAAGAAAAAAAAAAACACTTTTATTTTTTCATAAAGGAAACAAGGGTAAACTGCTAAAATTTGATGAACTTGACTTATACTCATGGAGGTAGTAGCTCTAAATACCAACAGAGAAGGAAGGAGTCTTCACATCAAGGATCAATGCTATCCCCTCTGTACACAGGGTAGATAGGAACGGGCAACTTAGACATTGGCTCCCTAAAATGAGGGGACAATAAAGGCACGAAGTGACTGGCTTACAAGATTTCAAAAGGGAGTTTAGTTTAACTGTGAGGGAAGATAGAGTCCCCACTGAATAGTTTTCGTCTTGTCTAGATGGGTCTGGTAAAAAGAGATGGGGATAAGATTCTTATGATTTAATAGTAATTGTTAACATGGAGTCCTGGTGTGGTGCTGTGGGTTAATGTGCCAGACTG
>NW_006408523.1:10527872-10537193 GCF_000296735.1 Chrysochloris asiatica | reverse complement strand
AGTCATTAAACCCTTATTATTTTAAGCACCAATCAAATGAGCAGTCATTCAATTCTAGTGGAGAGGATTCCTTTAGATAAATTTTTTTAAGTCCGATAAGATCAAAGACTGAAGTCCAAACCCATCTTTTCCAGGTGACAAGACACAACAAAGCCCATTGCCTCTGGGTCAATTCTGACCCACAATGACCCTCTAGGATACAGTAGAACTGTGCTTCAGGGTTTTTGAGACTAAATCTTTGTCGAAGTAGACTGTCTAGTGGGTTTGTGGGTTTGAACCACCAACCTTGCAGCTAGCAACCCAATACTTCACCCCATTGTGCCATCAGGGCTCCTTGGCAAGACCTGGTCTTAGAAAAAGAAGGAATTTACCCGAAGTTGCACAGGATTTCAACGGCAATGATGGAGCTAGGGCAGAGAGTCCCTGATTCCTGTTGTTGTTGTTGTTGTTGTTGTTTGTTGTTGTTAGTGCCCTCAAGTCAGTTCAGACTCATAACGATTCTGTCTAGGGTTTCTGAGGAGTGGCTGGTGGGTTTGAACCTCTGACCTTGTGGTTGGCATTCCAGTGTTTATCCCACGGCTCCACACCAGGGTTGTTGGTAGGTGTTGTTGAGTAGGTTCAGACTCAGTCGGAGCTTTGATTCCCAGGAAGGTTAAATTTTCCTCAGGAAATATTTCTCATTTTTTCCTGCCAAAGAACCCCAATGGCGGAGAAAAGTAAACCTACTTCTCTTCTGGGTCAGGGATGAGACTGCCTCCAAATTTACCAAATTATTGATGTCTAGAGTGTTTTTTTAATCTTACAATTTATATCCCATTTGTAACATATCTATATTTATGCTAGCATAAAGTTATATTTGAAATTTTGCGTCAGTTTAAATTACCTAAATCTTTCTCCCAGAGCACATGTGAGCAAAATTCATGCATCAGGACATTTTTTCCTTTTCTTGAGTCTGGAGCATATTTTAAAAGTCTAGCAATCCATCTAGCTTCTCAGAAATCAGATAGTACACTGGAAAAAATGGAAGTATCTCTACCATTTCTTGATAGTGCTTTTGCAAATTAAATTTTAAAAGATATTCTTAATTATTACATTATTTGCATATTGTCATCATCAGCCTTTGTTTTCTTAACCTAGTGATACGAGGTGGTGGGTGGTTATGTAACTTTTAAGTTGGTTCCAGCTCATAGCGACCCAAGATGGTTTCTGAGGCAGTAAATCTTTATGGTAGCAGAAAGCCTCATCTTTCTCCTGCGGAGCGCCTGCTAGATTCTAGCTGCTGGACTTGCAGTTAGCAACCCAGTTTGTAATCCACTACACTACCAGGCTTCCTGTGATAAGAAGACTAGGGTACATTTTCATGCTAAAAGAAAACCTTCTGGTAAGAAGGAGACTAAGTTGGCAGGGAAAAGTTGAGTTATTTAAATGCAGTTTGTACTCAGGTTAAATACGCATGGAGTCCTGGTGTGGCTCTTTAGGATCAGCACTGACTGCTAACCACAAGTTTGGCGATTTAAACCCTATACAGGGTTGCTATGAGTCGGAACAAACTAGATGGCACTTAACAACAACATGAATCTGCTTTAATTGTTAAATTGGTTGTTTTTAGTTATTATTCATATGTTATGTTGTTGTTGTTGTTGTTGTTAAGTGCCGTCGAGTCAGTTCCAACCCATAGTGACCCTGTAAAGGGTTTCAGAGGAGCAGCTGGTAAGCTTGAACCACCAACCTTTCCGTTTAAGTGTCTTTGCAGTCTGGCACATTAACACACAGTGCCACACCAGAGTTTCCTAGTAGTTTTGTACTTAACTGACTGTGTCACTAGAGAAAAGATTGAAGTTGTCAAGGACTTCATTTTTCTTGGAGCAACAGTCAAGAAATCAAACGATATATTGCATTCAGCAAATCTGCTGCACAAGATCTTTTTAAAGCGTTGAAAAGCAAAGACGTTAGCTTGAGGACTATGGTACACCTGACCCAAGCCATGGCATTTTCAATAACCTCATATGGATGCGAAAGCTGGACAGTGAGTAAGGAAGACCATAGAAGAATTGATGCATTTGAGTTATGGTGTTGGAGGAGAATATTGAAAGTGCCATGGGCTGCCAAAAGAACCAACAGATCTGTGTTGGAAGAAGTGCAGCCAGAGTGCTCCTTGGAGGCCAGGATGGACAAACTTCTTCTCGCATACTTCGGACATATTGTCAGGAGGGACCAGTCGCTGGAGAAGAATATCATGTTTGGTAAGGTGGAGGGTCAGAGAAAAAGAGGAAGATCCCCAATGAGATGGATTGGCCAGGTGGCAGCATCGATGGACTCAAGCATGGCAACAGTAGTGAAGTTGGCCCAGGATCGGGCAGTGTTTCGTTCTGCTGTGCATAAGGTCACTATGAGTTGGTACCAACTCGATGGCACCTGACAACAACAACAACTGTGTCACCTAGCTGCTCCTCAGAAACCCTATACAGGGTCTCTATGGGTCAAAACCAACTTGACAGCACTTCACAACAACAACTGTGCCACCGCGGAATTTCTTCCTTCCTTGATAATAAACCTTTACTTAGAACTTTGCTTTGCTTCCAGAGTCTTTATTTCTCTTTATTAAATAAGGTTAGAAGTCAGATGATATCCAAATATCGAAAGCTTTGAGTGAAGATTGTTAAGTGCGGTCAAATCAACTCCAACTCATGATGATTCTGTATAGGGTTTCTGAGGAATGACTGGTGGGTTTGAAACCACCAGCCTTGTGGTTAGCAGTCCAGTGCTTATCTTACAGCACCATACCAGGACTCCAATACATAAAATCATAGCAAAGTTGAGACAACTAGAAACTGAAGTTATGCTTACATCTAGTAAATGACAAATTCAACACAATTGTTAGAAATCACTCTGAAATTCCCAGTTAACTAAGGTACTTTTTATTGAAAAGTTATCTTTTTTAGAGAGAAAATTTTAAAGACAATTGAGGAGTCATGTTGATAATTCTCTATATTTGCATAAGTCAACTCAATTATTAGGCTCTTCTTCACAGTATATGTTAAAAGTTTTCAGTATAATAAGATTGTGGAATTTTAGAATTGGATTTCAGTGGAAAGAATGATCCAAGGCAAAAATCAAGATTGAAAAAAAGAAAGACGAGACACAAGCAAATGACTACTTTGTACTGATTGTGTAACTAGTACACTAAGTGGTTTGGAAGTCAATATGCTTTTATTTTATTTACATGTACTGTGAAGATCTGGGTTACTTTACCTTCTTTATCTTTACAAACCCATGTGTAGTGTTTAGTCATTCATGATCTTGATTAATTTCTTTTTGGAAGACAACATACTGCAACCTTAGTGGTTGTACTTGAATGAATACTCCATAGATATACATTGGAACTCCTTAGGTGAAAACATTATTTCCTATGCTTTGTTCCACATGCATGTATCAACATGGTTATCATTTAAAATAATTTTTGCCTCTTTAGACTATTACTTACTAGTTTTAACTTGTTAATGCTTTACTTTTATGGTGTGAATGGATATGGAATCGTCTCATAAAGGTAATTTAAAGTTCAATGTCCATTTAATTTAGAACAGATTGAAATTAGTGAAAGACTAAAGTTCCTTTTTAACTAGCAAGAAAGAAATCTTACAAGCCCAGCCACAATGTGTGTTCCTTTGGTTAAAGTGTGAATGTCATTGTCTGTTCATAACTTAATTAGTAGTAACTAGCTCTTTCTTATAAAGGAATACAAATCCCACTTAGGGAACTCTCTGAAGAGACATAGTAGGAAACACTCGGCACATAATGTACAAAGTTAGGGCTACTCACTCTCTTCCTCCACATTCCAACATGAAAAGATCCTCTGATAAGACAGGCAAGTGGTAAGCATGGGTTGCAATTATGTAACACAAGCAGTTAAAAAAAAAAAAGGATTGAAACTTTAGTGCCTGTATTTTCAACACACTGAATGAGGACATCCACCAAATAAGGATAAAGAGGGTTATAAATTTTACTAGTCGTGTCATTAGCCCCCAGAAGGAGGGGGGGAAATCGCCCTGCAATTTTAAGCTAATTTATTTTTAACTTTAAGGTTTTAAACTATTATATAATCATTTAAAATCTTTAACAGGAAATCACTGTATTTCAAAGTATTTGTTTTCTGTACAGAATAGGTGAAAGGTTTGCACAATGCTTAATAACTTACTCCACCTTACCAAACATGATAGCCTTCTTCAGAGAAAAAGAGAAAGACCCCCAACGAGATAGATTGGCCAAGTGGCAGCATCGATGGACTCAAGCGTGGCAACAGTAGTGAGGTTGGCCCAGGATCGGGCAGTGTTTCACTCTGCTGTGTATAAGGTCGCTATGGGTCAGTATTGACTCAATGGAACCTAACAACAAAAATAAATTACTTATTAGATAAACACAAATTTTGTCATTCTAAGTATTGGTAATCCAGTGGTGAACAGCACAAATATACTCTCTGCCTAAACTAGAGCTTGTGGTCTACTTGGGATAACTGCAGCAGATAAGGTCAGCAGTTCAAACCCACCAGCTGCTCCTTGGAAACCCTATATAGGGTTGCTATGAGTTGAAACCAACTCCACCTCTTCTTGTTGTTAAGTGCTGTGGAGTCGGTTCTGATTCATAACAACTCTGTATAAGGTTTTCAAGGAGTAGCTGGTGGGTTTGAACTGCCAACCTTGTGGTTTGCAGTCCAAGGCTGATACTACAGCACCACACCAGGAGTCCAGTTACAAAGCTGCTATGGGTTGTGATAGTGAGAGGCCAACATGCTATAGGAGTACACAGCACAGGTCCTAACAGAAACCAGGGATCGGCTGACTGAAAGGACTGTTGGGAAGATCACTTTAGGAAAAAGAGTACAAGTACAAGGCCTAGATATGAGAGATCATGGTGTCTTCCAATGAGGTGAAAGAAGTTTAGCATGACTGAACTAAAGGTGCTAGTGTGGAGGGGCAAGAAGAGGGATGAGGCCATGAACTCTTGTTCACTTTTTGCTGCTCAGCATCCGAACACCCTTTCTGTTTTAGGAGAACCCCCAAATATATGGCAAAAAGCCTAAGGGAAGAGATACTATCTCTTTGAACTCCCTGGGAGCTAGAGCAGGCAAATGACCTAAACTCAGCCAACAAACACTCCCACCAGGGAACGTGGACTATGGTGGCAGTGAGACAAAGTGGCCATAAGGGAAGACTGAATGTGCTCAGGAACAAGAGAGTTCACCTGTGTGGCAGAAAGTATCAAGTAGCAAGGTACCCCAAACCAAGCCACTGTTATCAAGTGAATTCCAATTCAGAGTAGAATTGCTCCTCAGGGTTTCTGAGGCTGTAAATCTTTTAAGAAGCAGACTGCCTCATCTTTCTCTCATGGAGTGACTGGTAGGTTCAAACTGACCACCCTGCAATGCATAACCCACTATCCTGCCAGGGCTTCTTAGTGGTAAGATGTTATTGTTGTCAAGTGCTGTTGAGTTGATTTTGACTCATAGCAACTCTATATAGGGTTTCCAAAGAGTGGCTGGTGAGTGTGAACTGCCAACCTTGTGGGTATCCTTCAGTGCTACACCAGTATCAAACGGAGCAAGTACTCACTGCACCATTCTAAGAAGATTGACCAATTTGAATTGGTTTGCCTTGGATTTCCCCATTTTTAGTACCGAACATCCTATACCTTTGTGAATCCCCTCAGTTCCTAGCAAACAACAAGGACTAAGTATGACACAATATAGCCCCATCATTACATAGATTTTTTCCTGTGGTATGATTTGGCTGTGTCTCATCTCCTTGAACATCGGCTGTTTACCAAAATTCCTTTTCAGTTTAAGCAAGCAAAAAATTCATTTTTCTTGGCTGCAACAAAAAATTCTGAGTAATACATCACAAGTTAAATTGTGAGGGCTTTGTAAGACATATTATGGAGTTTAGACTTTATCCAAATGTCAAAGCAGAGTTGGGGAAAGGTGTGCCACCGGTTTTAAGCAGGAAAATCATGATGGGATTTTTATTTAATGATGCTCAGTCTGGCTAGGATGTAAATAGACTGGATGAGAACAAATGTATGGTTGAAGAGTAAAGTTTGTAAGGTGTGGTAACAACACAACCAGGGGATATGGCCGTGGATGGTGGTGAAGGAGAGAGGTGGAATGATTGAAGAAAAGTGTAATAGGTAAGATGAATTATCAATGAATTGACAGAAAGAAATACAAGACCGTAAGAAATGCTGAGCCTGGCAAAACTGGCTTCCCACATGCAGAAAAATGAAATAAGATTCATACCTCACACTACACACAAAAACGGATTCAAAATGGATCAAGATCTGAAATGTAAAATCTAAAATCATAAACTCCTGAAAAGTGTATAGCAATAAAGCTTTGGAACATAATTTTCTTCAATGATAGATTATCAAAGACAATAATGAGTGCACAAGCAACAGAAAACAAAATATACAACTGGGACTTCATAAAAGTTAAATACTTTTGTTCATTAAAAAGATAGTTATCATAATACTTCTGTTTATTAGAAGAATAAAGAGACAAACTATAGACTGGAAAAGGCATAGCTGATAAGGATCTAATATCTAAAATATATAGAAAATTTCAACAACTTAACAACAAAAAGACAAATAACTCAATCAAAAACTTGGCTAAGAACATTTCACCAAATAGACATTTCACAAAATGAATATTCAAATGGCCAACAGATACATGAAAACATGCTCAACTCATTAACCATCAGAGGATTGCACATCAAAATCTCAAAGAAACACCATTTCACTCCCTAGAATAGCTGGTAGTCCTGGTGTGGCACTATAGATAAGCACTGGACTGCTAACCACAAGGTAAGTGATTCAAACCCACTAGGTACTCTGTGGAAACCCTTTACAGGGTTGCTATGAGTCTAAACCAACTCCATGGCATTTAACAACAGCAACAAAGAAGGCTAGGATTTTTTTTAAAAAGAAAAAGTTAGTGTTGGAGAAGATTGGGTAAATTGGAATTCACATCCATTGCAAAATGATACCGCTGTTGTGAAAAACAATGTAGTAGCTCCTCAAAAAGTTGGAGGTGCCATATGACCCAGCAATCCCACTCCCTAGAGATCTAATAGAAGTGACATGGACAGACAGGCACACCTATGTTTGTTACAACACTGTTCACAATAGTTTTTTTTTAAAAAAGGAAGGAAGGAAGAAAGAATCTGCTCTTTTTGGAAAAGAGCTGCCTCCTCAAAGTATAGACTTAATCATAAGGACATACATGGAGTAAAGCTTTTGGGACCTTTCTTTGCTAATGGGGCACAACTCAAAATGAGGAGAAACAGCTACAAACATTCATTAAACATCTGAACATGGATTGTGCGGAATATGAATCTAAGAAAATTGGAAGTTGCCGAAAATAAAATGGAATACATAAAGCTGGATATCTTAGGCATTAGTGAGAGGAAATGGACTGCTGTTGGCCATTTTCAATACAGCAATCACACAGTTAACTATGCTGGGAAGGATACGTTGAAGAGGAATGGTGTTGCATTCATCACCAAAAGAACATTCAAGATCTGTTTTGGAGTATAACGCTGTCTGTGATAGAAAAATATCCATACATCTACAAGGAAGACCAGTTAATACCATTATTATGTACATTTACGCTTCAACCACTGAAGCTGGTGATGATGAAATAAAGAATTCTGGTGTGGCGCTGTGGGTTAATGTGCCAGACTGCAAAGCCATTTGAACTGTAAGATCGGTGGTTCAAGTTCACCAACCGCTCTTTGGAAACACTATATAGGGTCACTATGGGTCAGAACTGATTCGACGACACTTAACAATAACAACAACCACCAACTTCCTCAATCTGAAATTGATCAAAGATGCAAACGAGATGCATTGATAATTACTGGTGATTGGAATGTAAAGGTTGGAAACAAAGAAGAAAGATCAGTAGTTGGAAAATACGTCTTTGGTGTTACAAATGATGCTGGAGATCACATGATTTATTGTTAGGTGCCATAGAGTCAATACCAACTCATAGCGACCCTATGCACAACAGAATGAAACACTGCCAAGTCCTGGGCCAATCTCACAATCGTTGCTACGTTTGAGCCCATTCATGCTGTCACTGTGCCAATCCATCTCATTGGGGGGCTTCCTCTTTTTCTCTGACCCTCCACTTTACCAAATACTATATCCTTCTCCAGCGACTGGTCCCTCCTGTGAATATGTCCAAAGTATGAAAGATGAAGTCTGGCCATCCTGACTTCCAAGGAGCAGTCTGACTGTACTTCTACCAACATAGATCAGTTTGTTCTTTTGGCAGTCCACTGTTCTTTCAATATTCTTCTCCAACACCATAACTCAAATGCATCAATACTTCTACAGTCTTTCTTATTCTCTGTCCAACTTTCACATGTATATGAGGTTACTGAAAAGACCATGGCTTGGGTCAGGCACACTTTAGTCCTCAAGCTGACGTCTTTGCTCTTTAACATTTTAAAGAGGTTTTGTGCAGCAGATTTGCCTAATGTAATTGTTGTTGTTGTTAAACGCCATCGAGTCAGTTCTCAGCCACAGTGACCCTGTATAGGGTTTCCAAGGAGCAGCTGGTGAGCATAAACAGCTGATTTTGCAATTCAGATGACTTTGCAGTCCAGCGTATTAATCTACAGTGCCACACCAGAACTCTGTCTAATGCAACATGTTTGATTTCCTGACTGCTGCTTCCATGAGTACTGATGGTTGATTCAAGCAAAATGAAGTCATTGACAACTTCAATCTTTTCTCCATTTATATGGATGTTATTTATTGGTCCAGTGGTGAGGAGTTCCATTTTCTCTACATTGAGGTGCAACCCATAATGAAAGCTGTGGTCTTTGGTTGGAAGAAGTACAACCAGAATGCTCCTTAGAAGTCAGTATGGCAATATTTTGATTCTCATACTTTAGACATGTTATCAGGAAGGAACAGTCCCTTGAAAAGGACATCATGTTTGGTAAAGTGGAGGATCAAAGAAAAAGAGACAGTCCCCCAACGAGATGGACTGGCACAGTGGCAACAGCAATGGGCTGAAAGTAACAATTGTGAAGATGATGCAGAACCGGACTGTGTTTTGTTCAAGTGTGCATACATAAGGTCGCTATGAGTCAGAACCAACTCGATGGCACTGTGATGGCTAAATTTTGTGTCCACTTGACTGGGCCAGCATTCCCAGTGGTTTGGCAGTTGAGATGTGGTTGTCCCCATGATGACATTTAATAAGGAGCTCTGGTAACGTAGTGGTTATGAATCGGGCTGTGAACCACAAGGTCAGCAGTT
>NW_006408523.1:10511270-10527734 GCF_000296735.1 Chrysochloris asiatica | reverse complement strand
CAGCCAATCAATTTAACAGATGTTTCCTTGTGCATGTGGCCTAGGTCTAATATTGGACACCATGGTAAAGCTTGCTTGCTTTATACTGGGTCTGGATCTTGCCTCTGGCTTGTCCTCCAATCTCTGGTTCTTTGAAATTGAGCAAGTGGCTCTGTTACCTGCCTGCCTACCTACCAGTCTTGGTTCATCTGACCCGGAGTTGGGACTCTCCAACTTCTACAATTTTGAGCCATCTCCTTGATAGAAACTTGTCTTTATATATACATATGTGTTTCACTGGTTTTCCTTCTTTAGAGAAGCCAGCCTAAGACAGGCACCTAACAACAACAACAAAATGTGGGTACACCTGAAGTGCAGATGATGAGCGAAATATATCAGTCACAGAAAAATAAATATTATATGTTCTTAATTTATGAAATTACATGAAACTAATGAAATGCAGACCTGAAATACAGAAACTAATATTCACAATTTGTTACTGGGTATGGGAATGAGAAGGTGGGGTTCCCTCTGATTAGAAAGCACCTGTTACTTTTGGTGGTGGGAAAGACAACATTGAATGAGGATGAAGTGGGCCAGTTTGACAACGATACACAATGTCACTAAAATGTGCACAAGAAAACAGAACTTTTGGTCATTGCTTTGGCACATAAAATTTTTTTTTTTCTTAAATGTTTTATTGTGAATTATGTGATAGTTTACATGGGAGAACATTAGCTTTACATTCATTCTATCATATATTCATTGCCATGGTTACAATCCCCTCCATGCAATCCTTCACCCATACCCCCCAGGTCTTCAGCACACAGTCGCTCTCCCTCTATGGATCTAAAGTCTCCAGCTGCTCCATCGCTCCACGTCATCATCTCTGGCTCCATTTCAGGCATCACTGCTTCTCTGGGTAGGGTCCTGCTCTCTGCTCTTCTCCTTGATGGTCCTAGGGACCTCCGCTCCTAAACTGAAAAGTTAATCACTCCCCTCCTTGCTATAAAACGTCTACCTTTACATTTCCAACCCTCACAATCAGTCCTGATAACAATTATTCACTATTGTATCACAAGAGACCCATTTGTATTTCATTGCATCAGCCCTGGCTAGTCAGATTGAATACTACTCACTGGAGATTCTACCTTCCTCCAGGTCCTCTGGGTCTAGGTTCCCTCTTGAAAGCTTGTAAGCCAGTCACTTCTTGCCTTTGTAGCCTCCCTCCTCCCCATTTTGGGTAGCCAATGTCCAAGTTGCCCATCCCTGTCTACTCTGTGTGTGGAGGGGGTGGGAATGATTCTTGCTGTAAGGATTTGTTCCTTCTTTTGATCTACTGCTTCCATAGGCGTAGATCAAGTTCATCAAATTGTATGAGAATATTTTTTTTTTTTTTTTCCTCTTCTTTTTACTTCTGGTTGAGCTCTGATCATCCAGTCACTGAAGCCAGGATAAGTGGGTATTATCTGCAAGTGTGGGTGTTCTTATGCATATGCCCTCTCTTCTTATCAGCTGGACGTTTCATTCTCCACTCTAGTCCTCTGTGGCTATGTCACTGACTCTGGGCCCAAGAGTCCCCAGGTCTTGCCACACTGCTGTCAACCAGGTCTTCACCCAGGTTCACAGAAATCTATTGAACATTGTAGGGCTTAGCTCACCACTTCATTCTGTTTTTCCCTCACTTCCCCTTATCAGTGTTGAGCGTGTTCACCAATCAGAGCGTGTATTCCCATTGAGTATTAGTCTTGGAAGGGGATTTGGCACATATAATTTTGAAAGAATAGTAACAACAACCAACAATATATGTGCAGGTATATAGGGTGTGTAGGATAAGCAGTGGAACGCAAGGTCTATTGAACCGTGAAAGTAGATTTGAACCGCAACAACAACATATATGCATTTATGTATACAGTTATATGCATCGGTGTGTATACTCATATATGAGTATATTTGGAATTTACTTTATGATAGCGGGTATATAGTAGTAGTGGTGGTGTGCCATCAAGCTGGTTCTGACTCATGGCAACCCTGTATAGGCTTTCTGAGACTACAAATCTTTACAGGATCAGCAAGTCTCATCTTTCTCCCATGGAGTGGGTGATGGATTCAAACTGCTGAGTTTGAGGTTAGCAGCCCAACGAGTAGTCCACTATGCTCCTGGATATAGAGTTATTCTGTTAAGTGCCATCAAGTTGGTTTCGACTTATAGTGACCCCCATATAGGGTTACCGAGGAGCGGTTGATGGGTTTGAACCACTAACCTTGTGGTGAGTTGTTGTTGCTGTTATGTGCTGTGGAGTCAGTTCTGACTCATAGTGACCCTGTACAGGGTTCTGAAGCTGTAAATCTTTACTGGAGCAGACCTGTGCTTATCCCATAGTGCCATACCAGGACTCCTGGTGGATGTATATCTACGCATATGTATGTGTGTGGTGCTGTGGGTTAATGTGCTGGACTGCAAGGTCGGTTTGAACCACAAGGTTGGCGGTTCAAGCTCATCAGCCGCTCCTTGGAAACCCTATACAGGGTCGCTATGAGTCAGAACTGACTCCATGGCACTTAACAACATCAACATGTATGTATGTGACTATAAGCACATATACTTATATATGTAATAAAGCTCATGGGAACACAGTTATAGATACTTCTTAGACTTAACCAAACATCTTGTGAGGTTGCTCTCCTGGGTTTGAAGGATTAGGACCATAGTCTCATGGAACATCTTGGTCAACTGAAATACTACAGTTCATAGTTTATGTCTACACCCTAGTTTGATGAGTAGTGTCTGGGCTCTTAAAAGCTCACAAGCAAACTTAAGATAAAACTATTGTTCTCTACTCATCTGGAGAAAAAGAGAAAGAAGGAAGACAAAGACTCAAAGAAGAAACTTGTCTACAGGATTTAGAGTTTGCATGAACCATGGACCTATGTACCCTGAGATCAGAAGAACTAGATGGTGCCCAGCTATCACTACCTACCATTCTGATCAGTGCCACAATAAATGGACCCTGATAGAATGAGAGAAAAATGTTGGACAGAACCTAAAATTCCTAAAAACAAACAAACAAAAACAGGCTTATTGGAGAGATTGAGACTAAAGGTCTCTGAAACGATTGTCCTGAGCTTCTAGTTAAACCTTGACCCGAAACAGCCCCTGAAGTCTCCTTATAACTAATATCAAATTGATGCAAAAAATAAAGATATCTCCTTTTAGTCCTGTATTCCTTTAAAAAATCATTTATTTGAGATCAAATGGTGATCAGTTACTGCAAAACAACGATGGAATGAATGTAAGGAGGCAGGGAAATTAGACTAATGGAAATTTGGAACAACCAGAACAGAAATATTGAGAGTATAATTATAGTTATCCCAGTTCGTCCATGGAGTTCTAGTTCCTTTCCAGCCTCCTTCCCAACCCTGCTAAACTTGGTCCTTAGGTAAATGTGATCTGGAACGATTGACCATACTATGGTGAGCATACCTTTACTAGTGTTGTTGTTCCTCCTCTATATCTATCTACTGCTTGGCTGAAAATTTGGCCATGAGGGTGAGTTCCTTTCCAAACCTGATGGGTGGTTGAGAGTCAATGTTTCAGGCTCCTCTAGTCTCTTTCTGACCCACAAGCCCAGTCTTTATATATATGTATGTGAGTGTGAGTTTTGTTCCACACTTTCTGCCACTCTATCTAGGACCCTCTAATGTGATCCCTTTCAAAGCTGGCAGCAGTGGTAACTGGGCACCATCTAGTTCGTCTGGTCTCGTAGTTGTGATGACTGATGTTCAGCTGTTCCATTGTTCCATTTTCATCACTCTTCTGTCTTCTGTCCATGGAGAGACCAATAGTTGCATCTTAGATGGTCATACTCATGAGCTTTTAAGATGCCAGTTGCTACTCACCAAAGTAGAATGTAGAACATTGTCTTTGTGGACTATGTTATGCCAAGTGGCATATGGGCCTGAGCACCCAGGATCAGCAACTCATTGCCTTAAGATGTTTGATAATATTCACAAAGTTTTCAGAGTCCTGGTGTGGCAGAGAATAAGCACTAGACCACAAGGTGATTTGAACTGTGCAGTCGGTGCTTCAAACTCATCAGCTGCTCCTCAGAAATCCTATATGGGCTTGCTGGGAGTTGGAACTGACTCGATTGTACTTCACAAGTTTTCACTTCTTTCCCAACGTGCAAGACTGCAGGTGAAAGGGCTGAAACGCTGGCTACCAAGGAAAAGAAGCCTGAATTCAAGAAAGCAAATGCCATTGGCAAAGCTAAGCAGGTTAACCACAAGGACAAAAAAAAAAAAACAAGAAGGGGAAGCCCCACTGCAGCCAAAATCCTGTCCTAGTCAGAGGAATGGGTAGGTATTCCCGATCAGCAGTGTATTCCAGAAAGCCCAGATACAAGAGGAATTATTCAGCTGCTGAATTCAGGGTTGAAAAGAAGATGGGGACAATTCTTGCTACTGCCACAAAGTCAGTTGGTGGTGACAAGAATGGTGGTACCTGAGTGGTTAAACTGCTCAAAATGCCTAGGTATTACGCTACTGAAGATGTGCCTCAGAAGCTGTTGAGCCACACCAAAAAAAACCATTCAGGTAGCATGTCAGAAAACTGTAGTCCAGCATCACTCTCAGGACTGTCCTGAATACCCTCACTGGGCTCCAGCAAGGCAAGAAAGTGGTTTTCCTGAAACAGCTGGCCAGTGGTTTGCTCCTTGTGGCTGGACCTCTGTTCCTAAATAGTGTTTCTCTGCATCGAACACACCAGAAATTGGCATCAGTGGTGTGAAGATCCCCAAACATCTCAAGGATGCTTACTTCGAGAAGCAGCAGCTACAGAAGCCCAGACAGCAAGATATTCTACATTGAGAAAGAGAAATACAAAATTACAGAGCACAACTAGGGAGATCAGAAAGCTGTGGACTCAAAATTTATAGCAAAAATCAAAACCATTCCCCAGCTCCAAGGCTACCCACGTGCTCTGTTCGTTCTCACAAATGGAATTTATCCTCACAAATTCATGTTCTAGAGTTCTTGCAAATAACCTCATTAAATAACAAACAAACAAACAAAAAAGCTTTCATCATCTTATCCCCTGAATGCACCACCACATTCATAGTTGTGTTTGCAGGGAAGGTAAATACCCATGTACAAATATCCTCTTTCAAACCCGTCTATATTTGTGGATACACTCCCACCCTTCCTCCCGTTCTCCTTCAGTTGGTATATCTGTCCATGTATCTGCCCTCTGAACATTGTTGTTCCAGGGCTATGTTGATAATACCAATTACCTCTATCCCCTTTAACCCTTGCATTCCTTCCTCTGTCTTCACCTGTCTTCATCATTCTTCTGCCAATCTCTCTCTTCTTGTACTTTGTCCTCTGCATCATCTAAACTAAAGATATGTCTACCCTCTAGCCAGTCAATTACTCTACCTTCTCTTCCACCCCTGATAAATATCAAAGAATATTTCTTTTAGTATGAAAAACTGGTCTTTAGCCTTCACAACAGTGGCTCATACAAAATTTGTCCTTTGTGATTGACTAATTTCACTCAGCATAATGACCTCTAGGTTCATCCATGCTACCAGGTGTTTCGCAGATTCATTGTTCTTCACCATTGCATAGTATTCCAGTAGGTATGCATCAGTACCAAGGTTTCATTTATGGGCATTTTGGCTGAATCCATCTTTTTGTTATTGCAAATAATGCTGCAATGAACATCCGTGTGCATATATCTACTCGTGTCATGCATGCTCTTGTTTCTTGTGGTTCTATACCAAGTAGAAGGAGTGCTGGGTCATATGATCTTTCTATTTCCAACTTTTTGAGGATGCGCCGTGTCATTTTCCACAGTGGTTGCACCATTTTACAGTCCCATGAACAACGTCGAAAGGTCCCTGATGCCCCACACCCTCACTTGTATTTGTTGTTTTCTGATTTTTGAGCTTTGCTATTAATGCTGGGATGAGATGATATCTCAATGTGGCTTTGATTAGCCTCATATGGAAGTGAAAGTTGGACAATGAATAAAAAAGAGTGTTGAGAATTGATGCATTCAAATTATGGTGTTGGAGAAGAATATTGAAAGTACCGTGGCTGCCAGAAGAGCAGACCAATCTTTCTTGAAAGAAGTGCAATCAGAATGCTCCTTAGAAGCAAGCTTGGAGAACCTTCTCTCTGGTACTTGGCCATATTATCTAGAGGAACCATTTCCTGGAGAAAGACATTATGCCTGGAAAAGTGGAGGGTCAGTAAAAAAGAGGAAGACACACAACAAGATGAGTTCTTCTCCACAACAACAGTTGTGAGGTGGGCACAGGATGGGGCAGTGTTTCTTTCTGTTATGCATAGGGTCTCTTGGAGTGGGAACCAACTCCATGTGACCTAACAGCAGCAAAGTACTAAGCTTTACTATGAAGCAAGTTCTAGGTGTTTGTGATACAAAGTTTCAACACCTGTCCTTTAAGGCCCTCACTATCTAGAAGTGAAGACAAAGGTGTGCACAGAGGCTCTGGGAACACAAAGCAGACAGGAAGGAGAAAGAAACGGCGAGGCTTCCCCAGTAGGTATCATCTGAGTGCAATTTTATAGGGTGACATAGCTTCCAAGGGTCTCAAGATCAGCGTGGTGGCTACAAGCTATACTACAGTGTCAACTTTGGGAACTCTGCTTTCTGTATGGTGTCATCTGGATTTAGGAGAACTTGGTTTCCTTCGTGCCCCCTCTCCCTACTCTCAGGTCGCCCGCCTGCTTCCTCCCTAGCTCCCCTCCCTCTAATGTCCTCTTCTCTCTCGGTGTCCTCTCCCTTCCAGGGCAGCCCACAGCCCTCCTGAGCCGTCCTCCCCACCCCCGTGCGGCGGCCCATCACAGGCCCTGCCCCCAGGTCACCCCGCCCTCCGCGCAGAGGACTGTGGGAGCGGCTTCCTTGGATTCAGCACTTGGCAACGACTCGGGCGCCGCGGTCTGGCCTGGGGAGACGTAGTAGATTCGAGCGAAAGCCGCGGCCTTGTTGGGCCTTACACGTGATCAGGAGCGCTCCCCTCAGCGTGAGGTAGGAGAAGCTTGGTGGGCAGAGCGCGCTTCTGAGCATCGTTTCGCCGGCGCGGGCAGAGAGATGCCCCGACTGGAGTAGCTGCGGCTGCACGGAGGGGTCGAGTCCAGCTCGCGGCCCGTCAGCAGCTTGCGTCTGGACGGGGATCTGCTCCTGCCCCGCGGCCCCCAGTCCCTCTCCCGCCGCCGACGCCCACGTCTCAGGGGGTAGGTGGGCGGCGGGATGTGAGTTGACTCGTCCTCCACCCGCTTCCTTCAGATGTATCCTTCGGTTGCCTATGTTTGTCAATTCTGAAACGCCAGCCAATGTTGATGGCCAAATGTTTGTTTCCATAGTCAGCGAGTTTTTGTTCTGGTCTGCTTCCATGACTAGTCCAGGTCAGTCACTTAGTTAACAAATTCGGAAGCAGATCAAACCATTTCACCAGCTCTTGGATTTTATGTTCATCATGGTTAATGCGTCAGACTGCAAAGTCGGTGGTTCAAGCTCACCAGCTGCTCCTTGGCACCCCTATACAGGGTCGCTGTGGGTCAGAATCGACTGGACAGCACTTAACAACAACAGGCCCCGTTAGTTTTTGTTTCATACTGGAAAGCTTTTGAATTTTCTAATGTTTAGTCAGGAGTGAAATGTACCCAGCAATACATCTCATAGGTAAAAAATTACCTATGAAGTGGTTTCCAAGATGTGTTATAGGCCTAGAATTCCGCTTTTTCTTTTTCCAAGACTGATGCTCTGTTTGTGAGCCTTTGAGGCATATTGGAAATAGACTGTCCCATCAGTTTTATAAATAAAAGAAAAAGCAATCCACATTTTAAAAAGGATTTAGTAGGTATTGAGGTCGCATTATGTCCAGATAATTTCACATGAAAATCTGTTGTGTATGGAAACCGCTTCTGACAGAGCTTGAAGAACCTGGGACACCTGTGTTGTACTGTTAGGTGTCACTCTGAGCTGTTAACTTCACCTTTCATGGTCTAGGTTTCCATATCTTTAAAATAATAAGCAAGTTCAACTAGTCTCTTCAGATTCTTTTTATTTTTCTTCAGTCTGGTTGTCTTTTTCGAAAACTTGCTTCCTTTTATGATTATGTAAGCTAAACTGACTTAAATTAGGTCCATATTCAAGAAGATTTTGTTTATCATAGTTCTTAAAGTGTGGCCTCCAAACCCACAGCATCAGCAATACTTGGGAACTTAAAATGCATATTCTGAAAGGTGGAGAGGTGGTGATGTCCCCCATACCAGATTTACTCAGTCAGAAAAAGGGGATTGGCATATAGTCTATGCCAAGAAATTTTGAAGACAACTAGTTGGAGGCCAAGATGGCTAAACTTCGTCTCTCGTACTTTGGACATATTGTCAGGAGGGAACAGTCGCTGGAGAAGGATGTAAGGTGGTGGGTCAGAGAAAAAGAGGAAGACCCCCAACAAGATGGATCGGCCAGGTGGCATCATTGATGACGTCAAGTGTTGCAGCGGTAGTGAGGTTAGCCCAGGATCGGACATTGTTTCGTTCTGCTGTACATGGGGTCGCTATGAGTTGGTTCCGTCTCGATGGCACCTGACAACAACAACAACAAAGTTAGCCAGCTGACTTGGAAGAGATACATATTTGTGCCCATTCCAAAGAAAGGTGATCCAACAGAATGCAGAAATGATCGAACAATACCAATATCAGATACAAGTAAACTTTTGCTAAAGATATTTCCAAAGGATTTACAGCAGTACAATAGGAAACTGCCAGAAATTCAATCCAAATTCAGAAGAGGCGGTGGAATGAAGACTATTGCTGTCATAATGGATCTTTTCTGAACTCAGAGAAAATCAGAAAGAAGCTTACCTGTGTTTTATTGACTATGCCAAGGCATTCCACTGTGTTGTTGTTGTTGTTAAGTGCTGTCGAGTCGGTTCCGACCCTTAACGACCCTGTATAGGGTTTCCAAGGAGCAGCTGGTGAGCTTGAACCACCAACTTTGCAGTTCGAACGACTTTGTGGTCTGACGCATTAGCCCACAGCACCACACCAGATACCAAATTATGGACAACACTGTGAAGAACGGAAATTCCAGAACACTTAACTTGTGCTCATGCAGAAGCTGTACGCAGACAAAGATGGAGTCGTTCAAACAGAACAAGGGGATACTGTATGTTCTTAAATGAGGAAAGATGTGCGTTAGGGTTGTAGCCTTTCACCACGCATTCAGTCTGTATCATGAGCAAATAATCTGAGAAGCTGCTGAACTATATGAAGAACATGGCACCCAGATTGGAGGAAGACTTCTATATGCAGATGACACAACCTTGCTTACTGTAAGTGAACAGGTCTTAAAACACACACTGATGAAATCAAAGAATACAGCCTTCAGTATGGATTGCACCCCAGTGTAAAGAAACAAAAATCCTCACAACTGGACCAGTAAATAACAACATGATAAATGGATAAAAGATTGAAGTTGTCAAGAATTTTACTTAGCTCCACAAACAATGCTCATGGAAGTGTTGTTGTTAAGTGCCTTCGAGTGGATTCCAACCCATAGCGACCTTGTATAGGGTTTCCAAGGAGCAACTGGTGAGTTTGAACCGCCGACCTTGTAGTAATCAAATGGCTTTGCAGTCTGGCATATTAACCCACAGTGCTACACCAGGACTAGCTGTCAGGAACTCAAAGAATGTATTGCATTGGGCAAATCTGCTGCAAAAGACCTCTTTATAAGTGTTCAAGAGCAAAGATGTTACTCTGAGGACTAAGGTGCGCTTGACCCAGTCACCTCATATGCATAGCAAAGCTGACCAATAAGACTGGAGAAAAGCTGATGCATTTGAATGATGATGTCGGTGAAGAATTTTGAAAGTACCATGGACCGCCAGAAGAACAAATTGTCTCGGAAGAAATACAGTTAGAATGGTCATTCGAAGCAAGGATGGCTAGATTTCATCTCATGTACTTTGAGCATGATATCAAGCAGGCAAAAGACATCATGCTTGGTAAAGTGGAGGGTCAGCAAAATCAAGGAAAACCCTCACCAAGGTGGGTTGACATGGTGACTGTAATGAAGAACTCAAAATTGGCAATTACAAAGGTGGTGCAGGACCGGGCAGTGTTTCTTTCTCTTTTGTGTAGAGTTACACTGGGATATTATTTGGTCTTAAAAAGGGATGTAGTAATATTACATGCTATAGTAGGGATGAACCGTGAAAACATCATACTAAGTGAAAAATAATCACAAATGATATGATTGTAATTATGTGAAATATTAAAGGATATGCAAATGTATAGACATAAAGTAGATTACTGATTGCTTAATGCGCTGAACTGCAAAGCCGGTTTGAACCACAAGGTCAGTGGTTCAAGCTCACCAGCTGCTCCTCAGAACCTTATACTGGGTTGCTGTGGGTCGGAAATGACTCGATGGCACTTAATAGTTAGGATGGATGAAAGGCATAGAAAGTAATAGTTAAAGGTACAGGGAAACTAGCAATAGTTTAAGACTAATAGAATGTGGTTGTTGTTAAGTGCCGTCAAGTCAGTTCTGACCCATAGTGACCCTGTATAGGGTATCCGAGGAGCAGCTGGTGAGCTTGAACTGCCGACCTTGCGGTTCAAATGGCTTTGCAGTCTGGCGCATTGTAAAAATATAAATTTCTTGTGTACGTATCCTTCTCTCAAAAAACTTGCCGAATATATTGACTTGTTTTGAATGCTGCTTCCTCTGGGAAGCCTTCCCTGATTCCCTGTTATTCTTTGGGCCGTAGAGTTGGTTCCGACTCACGGCAACCTTATGCACAATAGAATGAAAAACGGGGCGTGGTCCTGCACCCTCTTCACAATTGTTATGCCTAAGCCCATTGCTGTTGTCACTGTACCAATCCATCTCATTGGGGGGGTCTTCCTTTTTTCCCGCGGACCCTCCACTTTTTCAAGCATGATGTCCTTCTTCAGGGACTGGTCCCTTCTGATAACACATCCGAAGTATGAGGAACAAAGTCTCACGATGGTGGCTTCTAAGGAGCATTCTGGCTGTACGTCTTCCAACACAGATTTCGTTGTTCTTCTGGCAGTCCGTGGTCCTTTTACTATCCTTCTTCAGTGCCATAGGCAGCTCAGACTTTGCCCAGTCCTGCACCAGCCTCACAAACTGGTATGTTTGAGTCTACTGTTGCAGCCATCATTTCAGTCCATCGCATGAAGGGTCTTCCTCGACTTTATCAAACATGATATTCTTTTCTAGTGACTGGTCTTTCTTGATAACATGTCCAAAATAAGACTGTCTCACCATCCTTGCTTCTAAAGGACAGACGGAACGTTGTTTCTAAGGCATGGTCTGGCTGTCCTTCCTCTAAGATGAATTTGTTTATTCAGTGGTCTTTGCCAACAACACAATTCAAATATGCCAGATTGCCTTTGTTTTTGTATTTTTGTTGACCAGCTTTCCCATACATAGTAGGTGCTTAAAGAGACCATGATTTAGGTCAGACTCACCTTAGTCTTCAAAGTGCAACATCTTTGCTTTGTAACACTTTTAAAGTATTTGGCAACAGATTTTCCCAAAGCTGTGCATCATTCAAGGAGCGCTGGTAGTGTAGTGGGTTAGGAGTTGGTCAGCAGTTTAAATCTACCAGCCACTCTGCAGAAGGAAAGATGAGACTTTCTGCTCCTGTGAAGGTTTACAGTCTTGGAAACACTATACAAGGTTACTATGAGTAGGAATTGATTCATGGACACATAACCACCACCATTTCTTGACTGCTGCTTCCTTAGGTATTGATTGTTGACCCAAATAGAATGAAAAACTTGACAACTTCAGTTTTGTCACCATTTAACACGTTGCTTAATGGCCCAGTTGTGATGATTCTTTGACCATTAGTAAGTGCATCAAGTTCTCTTTGCTTTCAGCAAGCAAGGTTGTATCATCCACACATCGCTGGTTGTGATTGAAACTTCCTCCAGTCCTGATGCGTGTTCTTTGTATAGACCAGTTTCTTGGACTGTTTGTTCAGCATGTAGATTAAGTGAAAGGGTCTAGCCTTGCAGCACACTTTTTCTGATTTTAAACCACAAGCCTCCGTGTTCTAGTGGAATGACTGCTTCTCGGTCCATGCACAGGTTCCACATGAGCACAAATAAGTATTCTGGAATTCCCATTCTTGGTAATGTTATCCATGTTATGACGCATAAAGTCAGATGGTTTTGTATAATTGATAAAACACAGGCAAACATCTTTTTGGTATTCTGTACATTCAGCCAAGATCTCTTCTGAATCCACTTTGAATTTTGGCAGTTCCCTGTTGATATTTGGCTACAGTGTTTTTTTTTGTATTATCTTCAGCAAAATTTTGGTGACATGTGACACTGATGCTTTTCGGTAATTTTCATATTACACTTGATTTTTTTTTTTTTTGAATGGACACAAATATGCATCTCTTCCACTTGGATTTCTTAGCGAATGCTACTTAATTTCTTCTCCATTTCTATTTTACTTTGCTTTGACATTTTATTCGATTACATTTTTTTCTTCAACATTTTATTGACAAATTTCATAGATATTATCAGGAGGGACCCATCCTTAGAGAGGTGGAGGATCAGCAAAAAATGAGGAAGACCCCCAACGGATGGATTGTCATGGAGTCAGCAGCAGTAGGCTCAAGCATAACAATTGTGAGACCAGACAGTGCTTGATTCTGTTATGCATAAGGTTGCTATGAGTGGAACAAAACAAAACAGCAAAGTTGAAAGTTACAGTGGACATTGTACCTTCTGTACTTGGTACGAAGCTCCTTGGAAATACAGGCAGTAATTTACTTCTGTCTCCAAGAGGGCTTCAAAAAGTTCTTGGAAAAATTCCATTCTCTTTTAATTCATTTGTCCATGAACTTTTTGAAGCCCCCTCATGTAAGTGTGAGGTGCAGAAAGAAATTTGGCCTTTTGCTTGGGGTTCCTGAGAGCCTCAAGGACAGAGGCTCCCCTGGGGGCCCGATAGTAACCAAGCCTCACAAGGCATGATAGAATTAATCATGAACAGGACAGTGGAGAGGCTTTGGAAGATAGGGACTCAGAGCTTCAGGTTGTCTGCTCACAGGAGGCTAGCGTGTTCTCTTCGGCTATGGAAGCTCTGTACCGGGACCCCTCCCAGACCTTGCCCTATATGGCTCTTCATTTGTACTTTGTGTTTTCATTGTTATATTAAAGTGTCATTACCGGTTTAGTGTCTCCGTTGAGTCCCTAGAGCCAATCCAGTAGATTATCAGAGCGACTCAAAGGAGTCAGGAGTCTGGTCAGCGGTAAATAGAGTCAGGTGGACTCCTGGACTCACAGTTGGTCCTTGCTGACCCAGCCCCGGGTGGCTGGTGATGAGAGAGAGAAGGGGTCCCTCCTGATATGTCTGAAGTAGAGGGGGTCACGAGGGACACTGGAGCTTGCAGCCAGTACCCACAGACCAAGTCCTGGGTGACAGTGGAGAGAGATGGGCTGCACGGAGCAGCAGGGGTCTGCTGCTTAGGAAAGGGAAGCCGAGACTCCCATAGGACACAGCTGCTGTGTGGTGTGGGGTTTATTACTCACCACACATTTGAGTGGCCCGAGTTTCCCTGGATTGATACGTACAACTAGCACCGTGTGTGAGCCGGGTGGGCTAGAGGAAGTTTACCAGCGCAGGGTATTAAGTAGCTCTGACTGTATACACTAAGAACATACTTAGACTGCCACTTTTTCACAGGTACAGATGATGCAAAATGTGCACTTGGCTCCAGAGACAGATGAGGATGACCTCTATTCTGGTTACAATGACTACAATCCAACCTATGACACCGAGGTGCGTCTCTACCAGTAACCAACACCGCACAGAAGGAAAGATCATGAGACTACCGTGGAAGCCAAAATAAAGTATATGAGGGGGTTTCAAAAAGTCAATAGAAAAATTCCAGTTAAAAGATACGGGAATAGAAGCAAATACTGTTGGATGATGATACATGGGGGGGATTGTAATTATTACAATGAAACAAAACACGATAGGATGAGTATTAAGCTGATGTTCTCCCAAGTAAACTATCACTCAATTCACAATAAAAACTTTAAAAGAAGAATAAAACAGATAATGGAATTTTCTAGGAACGTTTTGAAGCCTCCTCGTATGCTTATCTTCTTTACCTTAATTAATGTGTAAGTTAAAAGACCTAAATCATCCACTGGAAGGTACCAAAATCAGTTTGCTTTTTTTTTTTAATTGCTGTAAATTTGAAAATCTGTCTAGTGTTGTTTTTGTCCTATCAAATTGGACAAATAAAGAAAAATTAGGAAGCAGAGGTAAGCATAAAGAAAAATAAAGATCATGGAAACAGTCACCAGCTAGAGAAAATATTCACTTACTGTGCTTACATCTCCAAACATAATCTTACTCAGATAACAGATACAGCTCTCTATGGAGTCCTGGGGTGGCGCTGTGGGTTAAAGTGCTGGACTGCGAAGTCAGTTTGAACCTCAAGTTGGCAATTTAAGCTCACCAGCCGCTCCTTGGAAACCCTATACAGGGTCCCTGTGAGTTGGAATTGACTCGAAAGGCACTTAATAACAACAAATAGCTCCAGATGGAATCCTGCTATGGTGCTGTAGGATAAGCACTGAACTGCTAACTACAAGGTCGGTGGTTCAAACCCACCAGCAGCTCCTCAGAAACCCTATACAAGGTCACTATGAGTCAGCACTGGCATGCAACAGTTTTAGGTAAAATTTTAGGGTAAATTTTTTCCCTTCTAGGTAAAACATGACACCTGGAAGGAAAACAAGGCAGGAAAAGCATTTACTTATTATATGTGAAAAAAAATCTAGGAAATATTGATTAGCAATCATTTCAAAAATCTAGAAAGTCCGAAAAAAGATGACAAAACCTATTACCCAAATATCACGAATATTAGACACCTTGTCTAGTGTTTAGCTGTATTCCTTTGTCTTTTAATATACTGTTGTTTCTTTTCATTGTATGAATACACAAACACATAAGTATTGTATTCTACTTTTTAGAAACATTATAATTTAAGCATTTTTCTCATTAGTATTAATTTTAAAACCACTATTGTTGTTAGGTGTCATCGAGTTGGTACTGACCCATAGCAACCTTTGGCACAGCAGAACGAAACACCGCCCGATCCTAGGCCAGCCTCACTACTGTTGCCACGCTTGAGTCCATTGATGCTGCCACTTGGCCAATCCATCTCATTGGGGGTCTTCCTCTTTTTCTCTGACTCTCTAACTTCCCAAGCTTGATATCCTTCTCCAGCCACTGGTCCCTCCTGACAATATGTCTGAAGTATGAGAGACGAAGTTTGGTTCTTGGCATCCAAGGAGCACTCTGACTGTACTTCTTCCAAAACGGATCTATTGGTTCTTTTGGCAGCCCGTGGCACTTTCAGTATTCTCCATCAACACTATAACTCAACAGCATCAATTCTTCTACGGTCTTCTTTATTCACTGTCCAGCTTTCGCATGCATATGAGGTTATTAATAATACCATGGCTTGGGCTGGGGCACCTTAGTCCTCAAGCTGACATCTTTTCTCTTCAACACTTTAAAAAGGTCTTGTGCAGCAGATTTGCCTAATACAATACGTCGTTTGATTTCTTGACTGCTGCTTCCATGTGTGTTGATAGTTGATCCAAGAAGAATGAAGTCCTTGACAACTTCAATCTTTTCTCCATTGATACGAATGTTGTTTATTGGTCCATTGGCAAGGATTTCTGTTTTCTTGACATTGAGATGTAATCCATACCAAAGGCTGTGATCTTTGATCTTCATTAGTAAATATTTTAAGTCCTCTTCACTTTCAGCAAGCATCTGCATATCGCAGGTTGTTAATGAGTCTTCCTCCAATCCTGATGTCACATTTTTCTTCATAGAACCCAGCTTCTCGGATGATTTGCTCATCATAAAGCTTGAATAAGTATGGTGAAAGAATACAACCTTGTTGCATACCTTTTTTAATTTTAAACCATTCAGTGTTCCGTGTTCTGTTCGAACAACTGCCTCTTGGTCCAGGTACAGATTCCTCATGAGCACAATTAAGTGTTCAAGAATACTCATAATTGCAATGTTGTCCATAGCTTGTCATGATCCACACAATCGAAAGAAAGCCTTTGCGTAGTCAATAAAGCACAGGTAAACATCTTTCTGATATTCTTTGCTTTCAACCAAGATCCATCGGACATCAGCAATGATATCCCTCGTTCCACGGCCTCTTCTGAATCCGGCTTGAACCTCTGGAAGTTCTCTGTCAGTGTATGCTTGCAGCCATTTCTGTATTACCTGTAGTAAAACTTCACCTACATGGGATATCAAAGAAATTGTCTGATGATTTCCACATTCCGTTGGGTCACCTCTCTTTGGAATGGGCACAAATACGGATCTCTTCCAATCAGTCGGCCAGATAGTTGTCTTCCAAA
>NW_006408523.1:10488276-10509830 GCF_000296735.1 Chrysochloris asiatica | reverse complement strand
ACTTTGAGGAGGCAGCTCTTCCCCAGTCGCATTTTGAGTGCCTTCCAACCTGAGGGGCTCGTTTTTTGGCGCTATATCTAACAGTGTTTCTCTGCTATTCATAAGGTTTTCAGTGACTAAATATTCGGAAGTAGTTCGTCACTCCTTCTTCCTAGTCTGTCTTTGTCTGGAAGCTCATCCGGAACCTGTCCACAATGGGTGACCCTGCTGGTATTTAAAATACTGGTGGCATAGCTTTCAGAATCACAGCAACTCACAAGTCACCACAGTATGACAAACTGACAGACCAGTGGTGGTTAAAACCATTATAACCCCTTATTCCCCCAAGTAATGCTACTCATTGTTGTAAAACAGAATTACCCACAATCCCATTAGTGTTCCCTTTTAACTTAATTGGGATAGATTTAGCATTTACTTTTCAATTTGCTTCTTTGTGTTCAATTATATCATAAGTAGTACTCATGGTATTAAAATTTTAAATAAGTGTAATGTTAGTGGCTACATGATGCCAAATATATATGGTTAATTAGAGCCATTTTCTCATCATGAGTAGTTCCAATTTTCTCCTGTTATAAATAATATTGTAATAAATAACTTTATGCATATATAAGTTTTTATGTTTTAGGCAAACATTTCTTTGGATACATACACTCCCAGAAATGGAATAAATAAAATATGAGTATGGTTACTTTCTAAGCACCAGAAAAACTTCCTAACTCTTTGACAGTTATATCATAAGATGAATTATTTAGTTTTATAATATCTGATATAAAAATTTTAAAATAAAATGGATATTTGGTTTATCCATTAGAATAATAAAATATATTGTTAATCATATCAGAGAAACATTGTTTAAATATATTGTTACGGTGCTTGTAAATGGCAAATTTGTTGACAATTCTTTTTAGTTTGTCATTTAGTTAAAAACTTTTACCTGATTAAATAAGATTAGGACTTTAGTAGTATTAGATAATTTCCCTTCAACCAAATGAGCTGCCAAAACTAAAGTATAATGATGCTGAAGGATATAGCTAGAGGTTGCCTTTGGCTTTATACTTGTGTGAAAGTCTCTTAGTTTCTCTGACTGGATGACAATGTCATATCAGCTAAAGTTAAATGTTTATACATGTGTATATTTATATATAAATGTAAATACTTAATTTTATATAGCTGATATAAAAGGTTTTGAAGATGAAGTAAGATTACTTACATAGAGAGGAGGCTTCAAAAGTTCATGAAAAAAATTCCATGTACTTTTAATTCCATTTTTCCCGCAAACTCTTTGAAGACCCTTCATACTAAAATCCTGTTTTGAAGTATATTGTATTTGTATTCTAGTTCTATAAATGTTTTGATTTCAATTATCTATAAATTTTTTGCAAGTTATTGGATTAGTTACTCAGTTTTGTATGTATTGTTTATATTTACATAATAATCAGTGTATTTATTTTTATGGACAATAGGCTAAAGTACATCAGAGAAGATGGTTTGAAACTTGAGCATACATCCTATGACAGATTAGAACAAGGGTTTGTGGTAGGAAACTGGGCGTAATGACAACACCCTTTCATCAGTGGCTAACAAGAACCTCTGAAACTGACTAACATTATCAGTTTCCTATCTTAGTCTTTGAGCCCTTGCTCAGATAGGCACATACGGGGTAAGGTGAATTATGCAGGTTCTTGAATGACAAACAGAAGTTTACATTTTTTCCAACTTGCCGTTTCACATTGAATGTTAAGTTTGCTTTTTCATTTTAGGAATTGGAGAATGATACAGCTTTTCAGCAAGCTGTGAGAACTAGTCATGGCAGAAGACCTCCAGTAAGTCCATTTTACAGTATTTTGGATGGAAGAATTTCTTCCTGCTCCTGTAAATATATTGTTTACATAAGGCATTTGAATAGGTTTACCTAAAACATTCGTTGTTTACTGTAAAAATTAGTTACTAAGCATCCCGGCTACAACATTCTCTGCTCAGCCAGGTCCAATAATTTGTTGGAATGGCCACAAAGAACTTGGGGACAATACTCAGTTATGGGGTTTATTAGGGAAGTTAACAGGCTATTCAGGGCCAGAAGTGGTCAGTTAGGACAGTCTTGCCTAAGCCATGCCTGCAGGCAGGCCTCTCTGCCTGGCCTCTGCCCTTCCCTGGTGATGTTACAAAGCTCTTTTAGGGCTGCTGATGCATGTCCTCAGGACGTACCACTCCACCACTCCACCAGTAGTATGGGCTTGAAGGTACTTGGCTCTGGTTCCATGAGGCAGCTAACCTGTATCTCCCCCACATAAGTTCCTGGAGAGATTGCTCAGCTTTACTTGCTCTGTGGGCTGGAAAGCCCACCGCTCTGTCGTGCTCTCTGGCTTTTGGTTGTGTTGCTGCTGCTCCTCTGCCTCTCTGGTGTCACTGCTTCCTGTCCCTGGGTCAAGGAGCTTCAGTGTGAAGGGATCTCAGGTCCAAAGGCTGTGCTCCCCTGTTGGCTTTTCCCCTTTGATGGTACTTACTTCTGAGATGGTTCATTTTAAAGGCACCTCTGGGTGGGAGTGGGATTGAACCACAACCTTTCAGATAGTAGAGGAGTGCTTAATCGTTGACACCACCCAGGGATTTCCAGTAAATGGTAAATAACCTCAACTTGTGATCCTATAGCAATCTAGATGCTTTTGTGTGTGTGTGTGTGTGTGTGACAGTGATCACATAATGTTTTATAGTATCTATTTGTGTCATTTTTATTTTCCTTCCTAAAATTGTGTGATTGTTGTAGTTAGGTGACCTCAAGTTGGTTCCCACTTATGTTGTTGTTGTTGTTATGTGCCGTGGAGTCGATTCCGACTCATAGCGAACCTGTACAGGGTTTCCGAGGCTGTATATCTTTACAGGAGCAAAAAGCCTCATCTTTCTGCCACTGAACAGCTGGTAGTTTTGAACTGCTGACCTTAAGGTTCGCAGCCTGATTCGTAGCCACTACGCTACCAGAGCTACAACCCTATATAACAACAGACACTGGTTGTGGCAATCAGAAGAGGCTGCTTGGAAGATAAATTTCGAGTTGAATTCAAAGGACAGGTGGAATTTGACTGAGATTTGGGAGGAAAGGCATTGAAGGCAAATAAAGGAAGAGGTGATAATGGTCTGCTATTATCTTAGGAAAAAATCCTGGTGGCACAGTGGTTAAGTACCTGGCTGATAGACGAAAGGTTGGTTACGGGACCCTGGTGTGGTGCTGTAAGATAATCACTGGACCGAAAGTAGGGTTTGAACTGCAAAATCAGTGGTTCAATTCACCAGTCGCTCCTTGGAAACCCCATACAGGGTCGCTATGAGTTGTAAGCCACTGGATGGCACATAACAGCAACGTAACGTTTGTGGGAGAAAGGTGTTACAGTCTGCCTTCGTAAAAAATTTCCGCCGTGGAATCCTGGTGGGCAGTTCTGCTCTGTGCTGTAGGGTCTGTATGAGTTCGAATCAACTTATTAGCAATGGGTTTTCTATATTATGTCAAAGAACCAAAGATTAAAGCTCACCTAACAAACGTATGTTAATTCTGGCATCTTCTTTCTTACAGAATTAGCGGATATGTATGTTTTTCTTTCTGTACTTTCCCTCTAATGATATTTTTGTTATCATTCAGTTCACAATGGTTTTAAACTTCCATGGTGATTTCTTCTTTGACCCTTGGGTTAGTTAGAAATATATTTAATTTTTAAACATATTTGTTTCTAGTTACCTTTGTATTAGAGATTTCTAGCTTTATGGGAACATTCTCTGTATGATAAAAATTCTTAGAAATGTGTTAATATCCCAAGTGCATTCAAAAAGAATGGATGCACCACAGTTGATGGATTCAATGTCAGGACACGTTAGAAAGTTGTTCTGTTCGAATGTTCTATATTTTTATAGATTTTTTTTTCACTTCTTAAAAATTTATTTACTGTTTCTGTTATTAATGACAGATGTGATTAAATCTTCCACATTGTGCATTTGTTTTTCGTTTTCTTCCTTAGAAATTGTAAACTAAGATATTTAGAATTATTATTATATTTTCATGGTAAGTTGAGCTTTTTAATTGTTGTGAAATGTCTTTGTGTTTCTATTCACTTTAAATCAATAGACGGATACAGTTATACAACTTTTCTTTGATGCATTGTGTGTATAATAAATCCTCCTCATCTTTTTCTTTCAACATTTCCGTATTTGTTTATCTGAGTATATTTTCACATTCGTAGATTTAGTATGTATCTTTTACTAACTCCTTGTAGTTGGGTTCTGCTTTCTTAATGAAGTCTGACAGTGTTAATCTTTTAGTAAAGTGTATTGGAGTCCTGGTGTGACATTGTAGGATAACTACTAGACTGCTAACTACAAGGTTGGTAGTTCAAACCCACCAGTCACTCCTCGGAAATCATGTATAGGGTTGCTATGAGTCAGAACCAACTCGACAACACTTAACTACAATGACAACATAAAGAAGGCTATATGCATTTAATGCAATTATTAAATTGGTTTAAATCTAACCACCTTACTATTAGTTTTTTGTTCTTCTTGCCTCTTTTGTTTCATTTTTCTCTCCTTTCTTTTTTTCTTTTGCCTGATTGATCCTATTAATCCATTTCCCTCTTCTGTCATCTTTGTTGCTATGAGAACATATGCATTATATTGGTCATTTATATTCTTTAATCATTCTTTTAGTGTTTCCCTAAAGATTACAACACTCATATTTGACTTATTAAGGTCCAGTAGAACTTAGTGTTTTAACCACTTCTAGGAGTCCTGGTGTGGCGCTGTGGGTTAATGCGCCAGACTGCAAAGCCGTTTGAACTGCAGAGTCAGTGGTTCAAGCTCACCAGCTGTTCAACCCTATACAGGGTCCCTATGGGTCAGATTTTCAGTTCTAGAACATCCATTGCTCATTTTTAAATAGTCTACAGTTGTCTACTGAAGTTGAGGCTGTTAAACATACCTTTAATCATATGTATGTTAAAGTCTGTGTCCAATATTTTCATTATATGGACCACTCTTCACCCCATCCCTGGGTTTCTTTCCTTTGTCTTTTGTTTCTCTTTGTTTTTGGTTAAGTAGTTGTGTCTCTCCATGTGTCTGTTGTTTTTGATTAAATGCCAAATATTATAAATGAAACATTCTAGAGATAATTTCAGGTTCTAGAACTGTGCTGTTCAAGATGATAGCTATGAGCCAAATGTGGCTTTTTCATTTAAATTGTTTAAAATGGAATAAAATCACAATTCAGATTCTCTTTGCAGTAGCCATTTTTACTGCTCAAAAGACAAATGTAGCTAACGACTGCCTTTCTAGGATGGACAGCACTTCCATCATAGTAAGTTCTACTGGATAATGCAATTGTAGGGGATTTGCTTTTACGTAAGGGAGAATTGCCTCTAGCCCTTATGAAGGCTGGTATGCTGTTCGAATTTACCTTTAAGTCTTAGGGTATAGCCTTTCGAGACGCTAGTCTTTTTGCCCAAAAGATTACCAAGGCTGCCTCTTGGCAAGCCCTGACTTCCAGTTTTTGTCTCTTGATATTTCTGAGTCTTGAAAACTATTTTCAGATTCTAAGTCATGACTCTGGTAGCGTAGTGGTTACAAATCGAGCTGCGAACTGCTAGGTCAGGCATTTGAAACTGCGGAAGAAAGATGAGGCGTTCTGCTCCCGTAAAGATTTACAGCCTCGGAAACCCTGTACAGGGTCGCTGTGAGTCGGAACTGACTCCACGACACACCACCACCACCAAGTCATGACTTTGGAGCCCTGGTGTAGCATTGTGGGTTAATGTGCTGGATTGTAAAGTTGCTTTCAACCTCAAGGTCAGCAGTTCAAACTTACCAGCCACTCCTTGAAAACCCTATACAGAGTCGCTATGGATTGTGATCGACTCAATGCCACTTAACAACAACAAGCCATGCCTTTAGAATAAACAGATGCCGCTTCAAGAAAAATAGGCCCAAATGACGGCCTAGCTCCCTGGCCTTCTCTTTTCTTCCTTCTCTCAAAACCTTGTAATTCATCTCTGCCTTGAAGGCAATCTGATGTATTCATACCGATTTCGCCCCAGCTTTTTTATTTGTTCTTTGTCGAAGGTTGCCCACAATAGCCAAAAGTGGAATTTCTCCACTAATGATCTCTTAAACATGTATTTTTAACAATTAGCATGTTTAGGACATTTTAATGTACATGATCTTATTTTATTATAATTTTATTTTATAGTATTTTATTATAATTTTATGATCGGGACATTGTGATTGTGCATCTTTATTTCCAAGCTGAGGAGATTTACGTTAAAACAAATTAAATAAAGGCAGCTAATAGAGAGAGAGAGCTGAGGATGAAGCTTAGGTTCTGTGACTCTCTAAATCCTGTGTTTATTGCTTGGTTCAGTGGCTGGCATGCAACTTGTTCAGTGAATCAATTGACTGATATAAGCTTGAAAAAGAATCTTTACTATTGGCATCTCAGGTCATTTTAAAGCTGCCTTTCTTCTTTAAAATGAGTGGGTTTCTTTCCCAATACTTAAAATATTTAAACTCTCTTATTGATGAGTCTGTGCTTTCCAATTTTCTATTATATGGCTTAATATGCATTCTATTAACTATGGTTTTTGTTTTTGTTTTCCCTCTCCAAGATAACTGCTAAAATTCCAAGCACGGCAGTTACTAGACCTATAGCTACTGGATATGGGGTAGGTTTTCTTGAGCTGAAATATTAAGATGATTTTTCTCTTATTTAAGATCACTTGAGGCAAGGCTAAATAATTTTGGCTATCTGGATTACCTTTTAGTCCCTCAGCCTGATATTTTCCACTTTGGATAGTTATGAACATATAGAGTAAAAAGTCTAATCTGATTAAAAACCTAGTGCATTCTAGTCATTTTGATTTGTAAATATACTAGGCAATCTTTTAAACCTTTTTCCATTTGTAAACCTCGTGTTTGTTTCATGATTCCATTTACTTTTCTGTGTGGTATCACCAAGTCTCATGTATATTTCATCTGTGTATTTTGTATGACCTTAGATGTTGTGTCAGTGTAATAGCGCTTATAATTGTTAAAAGTAAAAAAGCAATTAATAAATTAAAACTGAAAATTTGAGAAAGCATTTGGACTGTACTTATGTTAGAGAACTTTGAAGGACAAGTGCTGTAGAAAAATAAATAAATAAATAAGTAAGAAGCCTTTTTTCATTCTTGCTATATTACCTACAATTTGGATATTTTCATTTATATGAATAGAGGATTGGGAGAAAAATGAAACAATGAGATGGAATAACATTTCCTAATCATTCTGATAATATTTGTTTAGGGCCAGAAAAATGTCTTCAACACTTAAACAGGTTCAGGGTACTTACCTTCATGTCCCTTTATGTGCACAAAGAAAGTTCCTTTCTTTCTAATTGTGTGTTACATGAAATATGCTTTTATTACCAGTTTGAGCAAATCACAGATTTGATTACTGATGGCGTTTTTTTTGAGCAGAGTCAGCAAACTTTTTCTGTAAAGGGCCATTTTATGCTTTCCAGGTTATGTGGTCTGTGTATCAGCAACTACGCTCTGCATGTAGTGTGAAAAAACCCAGAGACAATATGCAATGAATGGGATGCGGCTGTGTTCCAATAAAACTTTATTTACAAAGACTGTGGGTTATAAAACTCTGTTGACCCCGTTTTAGCATTTTATGGAAAAATTATATTTAAATTTACTCCCCGACAGAATAGTAATGTTATAAATAAAACTTTCATAATTGGGTTTGTAAACATGAAAGAGGTTTTTAGGAATCATTTTAACTTTTCTGTTTACTAGTCCAAGACATCCCTGACATCCTCCCTGGGAAGGCCTATGACGGGAGCTATCCAGGTAATGCTGTAGTGTGATGGTTCATTCTGTGCCTTTTTTGTGACTTGAACGATTATTGATACAATGTTTTTGTCCATTATCATAAGTAGTTTTCAAAACGTTAAAGAAAAAGTTACTTTTATAGTGACCTTATTAAGTCTTTAAATTTTTGGATGCAAAGCCTCGTTGGATTTTTTTGCTCAGGTCTGAAATTATAATCTAATGGGGGAGTGAACATAGGACTGAGTATCTATTTGCTTGTTTGAAGTTATCTGGGTTTCGTATTTTCTATGCTGCCATTTACAATAATTTTTGTGCTTTCTCTCATAGGCATGTAGGAAACACTTCCACTGTAGTTTAGCCAATTAATAAACTTATCTTTTTTTTTTTTTTTTGCCTTTTAAAATTGGGAGTAAGGCCAGATGGGTTAAAGAATTGAAATATTATAGGAGGAAGGGGAACTCGAGACAGGATTGATACATAAGGAAGCAGAAGTAAGAAACAGGCAGATAGTGATGGAAAATGCATTTTTAAAATTGGAGCTATCTTCAGATATGCGTCATGCGCAGAACTGTAGCTAAGAGGCATATCTTCTTAGGAATACGTTTTAAATGATTCTTATCCTTTGAAGGATGGAGTTACTAGACCCATGACAGCAGTGAGAGCGGCTGGGTTTACCAAAGCAGCTTTGAGAGGTTTGTTTTACTATCTCTACTAACACTTTCCTTTTTTTCACATCTTTTCTTTTTTTTAATGTTTGCGTATGTGTAATTATTACTACCATTTATTATTAAGTCTAAATGCCACTGATTAGAAAATGCACCACTAAGAAAGGAAAGGGGTGAGGAGAATGTTCTACATACTAGTTGAGTTGGTAGTTACGTTAAGGTGTAACATGTGAAAATGTCGTGAATTGTACCGTTAATATTTGTGCATTTTATTTTATATAAATCATAGACCAGTTAGAAGAAAATTAAAGGTGGAAATAGTTTTTAAATATATACATTAAGTAATAAATTTTAAGATAAAATTATAATGACAAAGGGAATTAAATTATTAGGGGAAATTAAAAAGCCAATACCTAGCTATTACTCAGATAGCTGATCATATAGAGTTCATGATAGGAATAGATCACTATGGGGAAGAAAGCAGATGCTGACATAGTGTCTCATTTTTGTTTTTACATATTAACATTCAAGTTTTAAATGGTTTTTATGTGTGTATGAAAAGTCTTACCAATTTCCTGGTGTAAGATGTTTGTGTCATTTTAGTAAATATGTCCTTTTAACAAATTGATCATTTACTCCAGTAGGTAAATTAAGTAACTTGTGCAAGGATTCATATTTTCATGTTGTGTTCAATTTTGCTGGATTACAAATGTGAATTCTTGAATTGTATCTCAGGCTCTTCATTTGACCCCCTTGGTCAGTCAAGGGGCCCTGCACCTCCTTTGGAAGTCAAAAACGAAGATAGGTATGCATGTTGTTATTCTCTTGTTTTATTGTTGTACATTTTTATTTTTATTTTCCAAATGCTCACTTCTTACATGTTAAAAAAAAGAAAGTCTATGCCAACATGAAAACATTATCCCTAGGTTTTGGAACGAGAAATAGAATAAACTCTAAGAAGAATAATAAATAAAAATGTATTTTTATTGTTGTGAACAGACTCATTATAATGTTGCACCCATTCCTCACTTACCAACATGGTTGGCTGCTATAGAGCAGGTTTCTATATGAATACTGGTGTTAAATGAACATGAAGGATGGTGGGTCGGCATCCTTACAAAACTGCCAACTCAAATGATTACATAGCTGCCAGATTACATCAGTACATAACTGCCAAACCCTGAGAATGATGGCCTGGCCAAGTTGAAACAGAATCTTAACCATCCCATCCAGCATTATTCACACCTCACCCCAACAACCGTTACTGCCAGATATATATCGTTAATGTGCAACATAGTTCCATAGATTTTTGTTTTACTATTGTAAATGTGAAATGTTGGATAATGAGATAGTTGATAAGTGAGGAGTGTAAGTGTGTTGGATTTTAAAATGTGGTTTAATATTTGTGATGTCATTATTGACTCCCATGAAACCCAAATGGGGCTGTAAATGTGGTAAGATATGCTGCGTAGTGGTTATGAATCGGGCTGCGAACCGCAAGGTCAGCAGTTCAAAACTACCAGCTGTTCTGCGGGAGAAAGATGAGGCTTTCTGCTCCCGTAAAGATTTACAGCCTCAGAAACCCTGTACAGGGTCGCTATGAGTCGGAACCGACTCCACGGCACATAACAACAACAACAACAACATTTACCTAAAAAATGGTATTTCAAAGAAGAAAAATTAAAGAGAATACTTATTACTGTTGTTACTTTTTTGTTGTTGTTATCATTTTCACTTTCATTATGAATAATTATATAATGTAGTTTTAAAAAAATTAGTACATTTCCTTTTTAATACGATTTATTTGTGTGTCTGAATAATTGGTCATCTTTGACCTGTTCTCAGTGGTCGTCTCTGAATCAGCAGGTCATCTGTGACCTGTTCTCAAAGTTTAAAAGCACATACTGGACAATATTAAAAGTAAATGAAATTTTAGTATATATTATTAAATGGTTTAATGACTTAAATAACACCCGTGGGTTTCTTTTAATAGTGCAGAAGAAAAGATTAGACAATTGGAGAAGAAAGTAAATGAGTTGGTAGAAGAAAGCTGTATTGCAAACAGTTCTGGAGACTTAAAATTGGTGAGTTCATAAATTCATAGGACTCAAGATTATGAAGTATGTGTATATTTGTGTGTCTGGTTTTATATATGAACATACAATCATATATAGAGATAAATGTCTTTGTTTTGCTATTGACTAACGGTAGGATTTTGAGTGAAGTAATTACTTTCAGAACCTGGAATTGTTACTAGGCTTTATAAACTGTGATGTTGAAAACATGGGTTGCTTTTGTAACATTTTCCCAAGTACTTATTTTAGTAAGGAAAAAAATTCTAATGCATTGTTGCTGTTAAGGGCCATCAAGTTAAATATAGGACTACCAAGGCTATAGAACTTTTGGAAGAAGAAAGCCTCATTTTTCTCCTGTGGAGTGTCTGCTGAGCTTGAACTACCGACCTTGTGGTTCACAGTCCAGTATTTTTCCTACAGAACCACCACGCTATAATGTAGCTGTTGTTGTTGTTATGTGCCGTGGAGTCGTTTCCGACTCATAACGACCCTGCACAGGGTTTCCAAGGCTGTAAATCTTTTCGGGAGCAGAAAGCCTCATCTTTCTCCCATGGAACAGCTGGTAGTTTCAAACTGCTGACCTTGACGTTCGCAGCCCAATTCATAACCACTACGCTGCCAGAGCTCCTTATGTAGTAGCTAACCAAATTTTGTAGTTTAGGTGGACTATGGATTAGACGCAGAAAGACATAACTCCCATGAGCCACACATGGTACCAAATGCTGTCACGTTATGTTTTTACTTTAAGTTAACCCTCACTACCCTAAAATGTTTTTTTACTTAATAAACTTCAAAGTCATCATTAGTATTTCAGAATTCAATTCTGCCATTTTTTTTGTTGTTGTTCGGTTACTTTGCCATACCATATTAATATAATGTTGGTGACTTTGTAATCAGGTTAATGAATACCATTAGACAGAAAGATGCGTGCAGTATAGTTTCATAGTATTAGTACTTTTTAGCTGGTTACTTTAAAAAGAAGGAACTGTCTCTGGTTAGCCTCTCAAGAGAAGTCAGTTCAGGGTCGGCATTCTGCATAAGGTGTAGAACTGAGCTCAGGCAGAAAACAAAACCAAATAACCCAGATGCCCTCAAGTTGATTCCAGTTCATGGCGACCCCATATGTGCAGGGTAGAACCGCGCCCCATACAGGCTTTCAAAGCTTTGACCTATGGGAAGCATATTGTCAGGACCTTTTCCAAGGATCTTCCGGGTGAGTCTGAACACCATCCTTTTGGTTAGTGGCCAAGCGCTTGACTGTGCCACTTAGGGACTCCTAGTCTCTCAATGGGTGTGAAGGAAAGGTTCTTAGCATTCTGAGTAAGCATATGGAATCGAGCTCAGGTGTAATATTCTACCTGCTATAATGTTAGGTAGCAATTATGCTATAATTTATTTGTCTTTTGAGCATTCCAGAAGCCAACAAAATCCATGAAAATTCCTCTCTCAGTACTAAGCCAAAATCTAATCCATTGGCAGGAATCAATTCCAATGCAGATGACCATAGAACCAGACTAGAACTGCTCTGTAGTGTTCCCAAGGCTTGTCAGTCTTTATGGGATCAGACAGCCTTGTGTTTCTCCTGTGGAGGAGCTGGTAGGTTCCAACTACTGATCTTGCAATTAGTAACCAACACTCAATCCTTTAAGCCACCAGTATGCTGTATCTCATCACTAGGCCAAATCAAAAACCCCAAAGATTCAGGAGTTGGGAGGAAAAAGTAGACATGGTATAGTGACAAAGAAATTTTACCTAGGACAAATATACTCTACATTTTATCCTTCCTACTTTCCTTGTTTCCCAGAAGAATTCCATCAACACGTGTTCTGTCTCTCTTTTTATCCTTTTTTTTTCCCTCGCATTTTGATAAAACAACACCAGTGTTACGAGGTATAACTGATAGACGATTAACTGTATATTTGTAAAGATTACAGTTTGCTACATTTCAACACCTGTAAAACCATCACCACAAACAGCATAGTGAACATGTCCCTAACTCACAAACATTTCCTTCATTTTACAGTTCTTCCCTTTGGTCCCTCCAGCCCCAGTGTCACCGATAGGATTTTTGTCACTAGGAATTGGTTTGTATTTCCTAGAGTTTTATATGTATATACCCTTTTCACATAGCTCTCTTCCCTCAACATAATTTATGATATATGTTGTGGGTATTGGCAAATTTTTTTTTTTTTTAAATTGCTGAGTGGTATTCTATCCTGTGAATATACCACAATTTGTTTATTTATTCATCTGTTGAAGAACATTTGGATTATTTCTAGTTTGGGGCTTGTTTTAGGTTGGATTTTCTAAAGTAGCAAAACCAGTGAAGCTTATATATGTACATAAAGTTGTTGTCATTCTGTCGAGTCAGTTCTGACTCAGAGAGACCCTATATAGGGTTTCCAAGGAGTGGATGGACCACTGACCTTGCAGATCAAACTGACCTTCTGGTCGAGTGCTTACCCTACAGCACCACGCCCAGGACTCCATGTACATATGTTATTGTTGTTGGTAAGTGCCATTGAGTCAGTTCTGACTCATAGCGAACCTGTATAGGGTTTCTGAGGAATGACTGGTGAGCTTGAACTGCTGACCTTGTGGTTCAAACCGACTTTGCAGTTCAGCACATGAACCCACAACATCACCAGAGGTTTCTATCAAGGAAATGGCTCGCAATGACATTGAGGTGGACAAGTCCCAACAGATGGCCAGAAGTCAGGCTGGAGGCTTCTGACTCACGTAGTTGCTCATGAACTAAGATCAGCAGGTCAGGTGGCAGACAGGTCAGATGGCCAGCTGCTGACCACTCCCATGAGCGGCAGGCAATAAGCAAGCCACTGACTCAAGTCCAAAGAACTGGAGGTCAACTGACGAGCCAGAGGAAGAATACAGACCCAGCAGAAAGCAATCAAGCCTTGCCCAAGTGTTCAATATATTGGAAGCAGGTTGTGCCCTGAGGAAACTTCCTCTCCATTGATTAGCTGCTCATTGCACATCTCATCCTTGTTATTGTTGTGAAGTGCCGCCCAGTCAGTTCCGACTCATTGCAATCATGTATAGCGTTTCCAAGGAGCAGCTGGTAAGTTTGAACCACCAATCTTATGGTTCATACCGAACATGTGGTTCTGGTATCCCAGAACTACCAATCCTCTGAGAATCTTGGCACAGTCAAGTTGACACAAAGCCTTCACTATCACAAGGCTATTACACATAAGGGAGAGCAGTGGCTCTGTACGATAAACATTGGACTGTGAACCACAAGGTCCAAATCTGAGCCCACGAGCTACACCACGAGAGAAAGATAAGGCTTTCTGCTCCTACGCATATTTATAGTCTCAGAAACCCTATACAGGGTCGCTGTGAGTCAGAACCGACTTGTCAGCACTTAACAATAACACCATTACATTCAAAGATGCTATGAACATTCATGTCCTAGTCTTTGTGTGGAGATAATTTTTTTCTACTTGTGGATAAATACACAGAACTGTACTCAGTGAGTCAGTACTGACTCGACAGCACTTAACAACTACGGTAATATAAATAAAGGTGTTATGAACATTCATGTACTAATCTGTGTGGACATAAATTTTCTTTACTCTTGGATAAATACATAGACGTGGAATGGCAGGGTTGTACTGTGGGTGTATATGCTTGTGTTTTATAAAATGGGAAAAGGAGAATTTGAGAAAGAGATGGGGTAGGCACTGGCACCCCAGGCCCATTCTGAGATCAGTGATGTGTAGAGAGAAATTAATTCCTTTTAGGAGAGTCAATACCTGCTAATCTCTGAAAGTTACTCCTGTAGTCCTTGTTGTTAAGTGCCTTCGAGTCAGTTCCAACTCATAGTCACCCTGCATATGGTTTCTGAGGAACCGCTAGTGAGTTACAACCGCCGACCTTTCCAGTCCAGTGCTTATCCTGAAGCGTCACACAAGGACTCCTGCCGTTTGGAGGACAGCTGACTTAGAGAAGCCCCCCAGGCACTTCTCTAGCCTCTGCTCTGCTTTGTATTTCAGACAGACGTCTGTCCCACTGACATTTTTATGATGGTGCACTCCAGTGTAAGCAAATACTCTTGAGTTCTTTTGTTTTCAGTGGGAGTTTATGGTAACACAGAGGGTTAACTCAGAGAATCTAAGAATGGAAAATGAACTCAGACAAGCTTCATAAAGATGATTTTTCAAGTACATAAAATCTAAAGAAAGTTCAAAGGCATTTATAAAGTCTAAATTTGATTTCAGGCCTTAGAAAAGGCAAAAGATGCTGGAAGGAAAGAGAGAGTCCTAGTAAGACAACGTGAACAAGTTACAACTCCAGAAAATATCAACTTGGACTTGACTTACTCAGTAAGTATTAAAATATCTGCTGAGTGAAATGGTTTTGCCTTAAGTTTATGAAGCTTAGTAGTCTTTTTACTTCTTAAATTCTTTTTCTCTTTTAAAATCTTATTGGACCTTAAGTGCTGAGAATTAGATTAATAATAATTCTTAGTTCATGGGCTACTCATCTTTGATCCATGCACGCGTCCTTTTTGAAATATAGCTATTTATTATTAATAATAATGTAGTAAGTACCTGCCAACCCAGCATCCTCTCATCTCCCCCTCCAAAATGCTCTGATCTTGAAAACAACTGGCGTGCAACTGTATAGCCCCTCTTACTGACCCATTCCCCCACCCGAGGCAAACGTCATTTTAAATCATGTCTTTATCATTCTCTTGCTTTCATTCTTATATGGTTCTTCTTATAGCTATGTAGTTGTTGTTTGGTGCCATAGAGTTGGTACCGACTCATAGCGACCTTATGCACAGCAGAACAAAGCACTGCCCGATCCTGGGCCAACCTCACTACTGTTGCCACGCTTGAGCCCATTGATGCTGCCACTTGGCCAATCCATCTCGCTGGGGGTCTTCCTCTTTTTCTCTGACTCTTCACCTTACCAAATATGATATCCTTCTCCAGCAACTGGTCCCTCCTGACAATATGTCCAAAGTATGAGAGATGAAGTTTGGCCATATTGGCCTCCAAGGAGCACTCTGGCTGCACTTCTTCCGACACAGATCTATTGGTTCTTTTGGCAGCCCATGGCACTTTCAATATTCTGCTCCAACACCATAACTCAAATGCATCAGTTCTTCTATGGGCTTCCTTATTCACTGTCCAGCTTTCGCATGCATATGAGGTTATTGAAAATACCATGGATTGAGTCAGGCACACCTTAGTCCTCAAGCTGACATCTTTGCTTTTCAACACTTTAAAAAGTTCTTGTGCAGCAGATTTGCCTACTTGACTGCTATTTCTCTGAGTGTTGATAGTTGATCCAAGAAGAATGAAGTCCTTGACGTCTTATATCTATATATTTCCTAAAATAATAGGGGTTTTTTTCTAATAGTTTTAAACTTTATAAAAAGTATATTAGGCTATTTCTGTTTATAAAAATAATTTGGTTATTCTTTTAATCACCAGTAGGTATAATAATATACATTTAGTTTTTTATAGGTCTTCTGGAGATTAGTGATTGGCAAATATTACCTAACTTAGAATACATAAAAAGTTAAGGTGAAATTTAGAGGACAGCTCTACTGATCTTAATGTTCTCGCTCATTTGGATACAATTTCTCTGTCATATTTCATTTTCTAGTTGGTTTGGTTCTTTGATATAAGCAGGTAACTTTATTGTAGGGTTTTAATCTCTAGAAATATTAGGGTCAAAGGGAGCCTAAAATGGTAATTATTATTATTGCATTATTGTCTTCCTTAGGTTCTTTTCAACTTGGCCAGTCAGTATTCAGCTAATGAAATGTATGCCGAAGCACTGAACACATACCAAGTGATAGTGAAAAATAAGATGTTTAGCAATGCAGGTATGTGTATAGGATGAGTTTTCCCCCCAAAAGTGTCATTTTTTTATAATGTTAATTTATATCTCCTCACTTGACTCTTCATAATGAAATGCATTATTCTCTAGGCAAATTTATATTTATGATAAGAGTTGTTCTGATTGAAGATACTATGTATGTGAAAATACATACAAATACAAATGAAGAAATGCTTACTTGTTGTAAGATGTACTGCCTGATTAGCTGGTAACCAGTTGCCATTGAATGTAGTCGATGGTGACCTCATGTTTGCCAAAGTCTAACTGTGCTGCATAGAGTTTACATTGGCTGATTTTTCACAAGGAGCATGCCAGGCTTTTCTCCTGAGGTACCTGGGAGTGGACTCGAATCTCCAACTTTTCAGTTAGCAGCCAAGCACATTAACTATTTGTACTACCCATACTGCCATAAGAGAAACAAAAAATGTATTCGGTCATCACAAGTAATGAATGAGCTACTGTAACCCCATGGAATCTGCTTTCCCTATGTAAACCTTTCCCCAAGGAACTCCAGTGTTGATGTCGCATAATGTTTTATAGCAGTGTTATAGTTTATTGGAAGTTCTAGTGTGGCGCTATAGGATAAGCCCTAGACTGGTAAGCCCCATAGGGCTGGTGGTTCAAACCTACCAGCCACTCTTTTTTTTTAAATCTCTAGAAGTGTGGGTTTAATGCTCGAAGGTTAACCACATTACACTAAGAAAAAAGAATTTTTGGTTAATGGCCACACCCTTTTAGACAGGTCATGAAAATATCTAAACTTGGAATTTTATATATATATATATATATATATATTAAAGTTTTTATTGTGAATTGAGTGATAGTTTATGCTACCAGCCACTCTTAGCAAACCCTGTACAGGGTCACTGTGAGTCAGAACCAACTCAACAGCACTTAGCAACAATTATAATTTATTAGAATGTCATTTTCTTTAATGTTACATTAAAATATATGTGATAGAATTACATTGACTTTTAAATGTCATATATTTTTTAAGTTCCATGTTTTTCTTAGAAGAATGTACTTCCAGTTTTAGAATGTAAATCAGTTGTCTTCCATTCATATTTCATGACCCATCTGTCCTACATTCTACTTCCCCACAGAAGAATAATGTGTGCATATATGTGAAAATAATGTAACTGTTTCAAAGTTAAAATTTTGGGTAGTATCTGAAATCTAAGTTGAGAAAAATATGAATTAAAGTATCTGAAATATTACTGAAAGAGTAAAAAAAAAAATGAGAATAGTATACATTCACTAATTTTATTTTAATTAGGAAGACTAAAAGTGAATATGGGAAATATTTATTTAAAGCAAAGAAATTATTCCAAAGCCATTAAATTCTACCGGATGGCATTAGATCAAATTCCAAGTGTACATAAAGAGATGAGGTAAGTTTATATCATGGTAATTTTATAAAACTTTTAAGTGTTTTATTGTTACTTTTTTAAGAAAAATGTAACTCTTCTGACCTGTGTGGTCAACGTTTGCAGGTGTATCTATATAGTAGACATCAGATTTATTCTGTCTAGTATTTCGATTTGTTCCCTTGTAACTAGTTCCAAACTTTTGTATAAGAACAAGTTACAGCTGAAGACATAATGTGCGATACAGTGTGGAAAACTAAACTTCCCGGCCTGTGTAGGCATTGACTGGGCAGGCCATTAGCACCACAGTACTGCTGACATCAAATCAGACTATCTGGCTGAGCCCTGGTGTGCTACTGCAGATTAAGCACTGAAATGGGAACTATAGAGTCAGCAGTTCAAACCCACCAGCCACTCAGAAACTCTGTACAGGCTTCCTATGAGTATAAACTGATTCTACGACACTCAACAACACAGAACATATCAGAGTCTAGTATGCAAGGCTAGAAAGTTCGAGTCCCCTATGACCTTGATATGGCTTAGGAGTGACATGGTGACAAGGGGATGCTTCCGAGTCTCAGAAGAATGGGAGAGAAGAAAAGCTGGAACATTTTCTCTTCCTAGAGCATGTCAGTAGCAGAAATAGTAATTACCTACTGATCTAGTGCTAACTGGGGAGCATAGGCGGTTTGGTCATCTTTTCTTTCTAGGCATGGTACCTCTCTGAAAGCTAATGTATTTATAAATGCCATATTTTATTATCATACGTGTCTTAGACTGGGTTCTCTAGAGAAGTAAAACCAGTGAGTTAGAAGAAGCATATATATGTTGTTAAGTGCCATTAAGTTGGTTCCGACTCATAGAAACTTTGTATAGGGTTTCCAAGGAATAGGTGGTGGGTTTGCACCACCAACCTTGTGGCTTGAAATCCAGTGCTTATTCTGCAGTGCCACACCCGGACTCCATGTATACATAGAGAGGTCTGTATTAAGGAAATGGAGTCTTGGTGTGACACTGAAGGTTAAGCACTGAACTGGTAACTGCAAGATCAGTGGTTCAAACCTAACAGCAACTTGATGATGCGCAGTAACAACATGCAGAGGAAACGATTCACACAGCTCCAGCAGTGGGCAAGTTCTAAGCAAGTGGGTCAGATGTCAGGCTGGAGACTTCTTCTGACTCACGCAGTTGAAGGGGCTGCTGAACCCAGAATAGGCCATGTGAGGATAGGCAGGTAAAATGACAGGCCGCTGACATTGGGGGTACAAAACAGTGTTGCTATTTTGGGAAATAGGAACTTTCTAAAAGGGCTCAACACGTATTTACCATGTGACTGCTGAGCAGTTTCACTCCTAGGTATTGACCCAAGAGAAGTGAAAGCATGTCATACAGGCTCGTTTGCAGATACACAGCAGCGTTATTCACAACAGCCAAGAGGTAGAAATAACCTAAATGTCAATCAAATAGGTCAGGGAAAATCAAAACGTGTTATCTTCATACTAGGATAATACTATGAGGCATTAAGATAGGAATGCAACACTGATCCATGCTACACCATGGATGAAGGTTATGTTGAGTGAAAGAAGTCAGACCCAAAAGGCCGCAAACATGATTCCGTTTATATGCAAGGTCTCAAGAAGACAAATGCATAGAAACAGAAATTAGATTAGTGGTTGCTTAGGACTAGCGGTGAAGAATGACTGCTAAGGAGTATAAGGTTTCATACTGTTGATGTTGAGTGCCGTACTTATAGCGACCCAACGTAGGGTTTCCAAGGAGCCTCTGTTGAGCTTGAACCACCGACCTTGTGGTACAAGCTGACTACAGTCCAGCGCATTAGCCCACTGCATCACACTAGAACCCCAGGTTTCCTTTTAGGGTACTGGCAATTTAAGAATATGGTTATGGTTATACATTTATGTAAATATAGATAATAATCACTGAATCATATATACATATAACAAATGAATTTTATTATATGCAAATTATGCTTCAATAAAATTTCAACAAAGCAAATTTTTTTAAAAAAAGGGAAAGAAAAGAAGGAAATTGTTTATGGAATGGTCTTGAATGTCAGACTTACGAGTTCAAACTTTTAAATCTAATCCCATGCTTATTTTCCTTTAGGATTAAAATAATGCAAAACATTGGAGTTACGTTTATTAAAACTGGCCAGTATTCAGATGCAATTAATTCTTTTGAGCACATAATGAGTATGGCGCCAAATCTGAAGGCAGGCTTCAACCTGATTCTTAGTTATTTTGCTGTTGGAGACCGTGAAAAAATGAAGAAGGCATTCCAAAAATTGATTGCTGTTCCATTAGAAATTGATGAAGATGATAAATACATTTCACCAAGTGTGAGTATGAAGACTGTTGTGTAGCCAGTTCTTAGTTATCTGTGGTTTTCTGTTCCCAGAAATGAGAAGATTGGATGGGATCACTTCGTAGGCTTCTGCCAGCCCTATGTCATTATATTTTATCCTCGATGCATTTCGTATGTTATTTACATTAGATTTAGATGGAGTTCTTTATGGAAATGGAACTGTTGTTGTTGTCGTGTACTGTGGAGTTGGCTCTGATTCATAGTGATCCTGTGCAGAGTTTCCAAGGCTGTAAACCGTCAACGGGGGCAGAATGTCTCTTGTTTCTTCCATGGATCGACTTGTAGATTCAAACTACTGATCATGCAGTTAACAGCCTGTAGACTGAACAATTTCAATTTCTGCCAGAAAAAATGAAAGGACAATCTATTAAAAATAACATTAGACATCCTTCATTAGAGTAATTTCTTGGCCAAAGAATCCCCCAAGCCTTTTTTAGGGCCCTTTTTTCAGTCAGTGTTCAAAATGTTCATGGAAAATTTGAATGACAAGATAATGGATTTTTCCACAGCCTTTTTGAAGCCCGCTCACATTTAATCCTTTTCTTTCCAACATTACTTATCCCTGGTCAGAATCTATGCCAGCTCAGTGCACAGTGAAATAAGAATTACGAAAAAAATTGTTCTACTTGACATAAGGGAAGATAATTTACAAAGATAAATTTACTCTCCATTTTACACAATGAGCTCATGTCAGGTTGATAAGAAATGCAAGTTCGTAGGGTTTGCTTCTAAATTACTCATGTTTTCCTCCATTTTATTTTCACAGGATGATCCCCATACTAACTTAGTGATTGAAGCTATAAAAAATGATCATCTAAGGCAAATGGAACGTGAAAGGTACTATTTTGAGCATCTAATAATGTAACGCAGTTTTAATTTTCATGAAAGAGTTGAAAGTGCTTTCTTATTATCTTTTTTAATTGCAAACACATTTAAAAAATTGTTTTTAATTTATCGTGAACTGAGTGATAAGTTACATGGGAGAACAGGTAGCTTTACACCGTTTCATTACAATGATTATAGTCTCCTCTGTACAACATCATTTAGCAGTATTTGCTTCCATTTCCTCTGTTTTTCTTTTATTTGGGGGGGGGCGGAGAGGTGCAGGGGAGATGTACACAAAAACACTCAGGAATATATAATAATTTAAACAACCAAAGGGCACATTCTGCAAGCCTGCCTCCTGGCTGCCAGCTCTCAGTCCCTCTTTTTCCAAGATCTAGAGTCTTTGGCTTCTCTGTCTCTCCATGTCCTCATCTCTACCTCCATCTCTGGTGTCGCTCTTTCTCTTTATAGGGTCCCACATTCCACTTGTGCTCTTCTCCCTTGATAGTCGTA
>NW_006408523.1:10477658-10486921 GCF_000296735.1 Chrysochloris asiatica | reverse complement strand
AACAAGGGAGTGGTTAATCTTACAGTCCAGAAACAGAGGACCCTAGGACCATCAAGGGAGAAGCACACAAGCAGAATGCAGGACCTTATCCAGAGTAGTAGGGAAGCCAGAGACGAAGGCAGCGATGGGGGCATGGAGAGGGGGAGCCTCCGGCTGAGGACTCTAGATTTATAGGAAGAGAGGGACTAAAAGCTGGTGGTCAGGAGGAAGACTTGCAGAATCTGACATTTGGAGATGTAAATTATTATATATGTCTGAGGTTTGTTTTGGTTTTTTAATAGCTAAAGTGGATAGAGAGAAATACTGTTAACTGATGATACATGGAGGGGATTATAATCATTGTAATGAAACAAGGTGTATGATTTGGTGAATGTAAAACTGATGATCTTCCCTGTAAACTTTCACTCAATCCACAATACAAACCTTGAAAATAAATTAATTAATTAAATAAATAAAGACTTAAACTTGTGTTTCCTCTTTGTGTTGTTGTTGTTAAGTGCCGTCAAGTTAGTTCTGACTCACAGCAATCCAGTAGGGGTTTTCCGAGGAACAGCTGGTGAGTTTGAACAGCTGACCTTACAGTCCTGCACTTATCCTACAGTGCCACACCAGGACTCATCTATAAGTACAGCTAAAACTTTGGACATTATGTTTAAACCAAACATAAAAAGAAGGGTAGAAAGAAGAAGGTAGACTGGCTAAGGAATGTGGAATCCAAATCCATATGGTGAACTCTCTCATATACCCCAGATTTGGAGCTGAGGAAGATGACAACCAGGAAATGCTATTGGGTGCAGACAAAATTAAAAATAAAATTCCAAGAAAAGCCTCCTTTCCTTAACCAAAAGGCCAGGAAGCAAGTAAGCTTAACCATGCAAAACACTTTTAGACAATAACTGCTCTACTCCAGTAACACAAGCAGCTAAGTGCTTAAATACTAGCTGAAAGGTTGGTGGTTCAAACCCACCCAGAAGTGCCTCAGAAGACAGACTTGGTGATTTGCTTCTGAAAGGTCGCAATCTTGAAAACCCTGTAGTGCTCAGTTCTTCTCTGAGCCAACTCAGTGGCAACTAAAATAGTAGAACGTGTCAGCTGAGGCAAGTGGGGAGCCTGGACTTGCAGCCTCAACGTCACCTGCTGGAGTGGTATCATAGAAGACTACCTAGGGAGTCAGAACTTGATCTCCAATGACTGTTTATGTATGTAAATATAGTAAATGACTGTTGATATATGTAAATAGAGTAGGCTTTCACTTTCTTCTTGAGGTTACTAAAACATGTTTGATCATTTCGATTTTAAAAAATTGTTTTAAATATATGTTGGAGATAATATTGAAGTTGCCAAGGATTTCATTTTATTTGGATTGCTACTCAGTGCCCATAGAAACAGCAGTCAAATCTCAAGCATTAAGTCAACTGATGTATTACCTTAGGCAGATCTACTGCAGAAGACCTCTTTATAAAGTGTAATAAAGCCAAGATAGCACTTTGATGACTAAGGTGCACCTGGTATTTTAAATTGCTTCATATGCTTGCAAAAGCTGGGCGATGAACAAGGAGACCAAAGAGGAATTTGCACGTTTAAATTAAGTTGTGGACAGAGAACACTGACTATGCCGTGGAGTGCCAGAAGAACAAATCCATTGTAGAAGAAGTCCAGCCAGAATACTCCTTAGAGGTGAGGTTGGCAGGAATTCTTTTCAAGGACTTTGGACCTGTTATCAGAAGGGACCAGTCCCTGGAGAAGGACATCACGTTTAGTCAGTGAGAAGAGGAAGACCTTCAATGAGATGGATTGACAGAGTGAGCACAACTGTGGCTCCAACACAGCTATGGTTGTAACACGGGTACAGGACCAGCTGTGGTGGTTAACGTTATGTGTCAACTTAGCTAGGCCTTGATTTGCAGCATTCTGTAATCAGCCTATATTTTGTGATCTGATAAAAGAAGAGCTTCCTTGGCAGATGTTCTGGCAAAGTTCTATCTCTGTTGATCCTGCCTCTGACTCCTCATCACCTGACCTCCAGTTCGTGAGATGTGAGTCAGCAGCCTGCTACCTCATATGTTAATTTTGGAATTCACCTGCTCCCGCAGCCCAGTGAACTAGTAGCTTGCTGCCTGACTTGCTGATTTTTGGTTTGTCAGTCCATGCAACCACCCAGGTCAGGAGAAGCATCCAGCCTGACACCTGACCTGCAGATTTGGGACCTGCCAGCCTCCACAGCTACTTGAGTCATTTCCTTGATCTACTCTAGGAATGCAAGATTAGTTCAACATACCAAATTCCTTATAGTGCAGCATATTAGTAAAATAAAGAGAAACACAATCATCTCAGTAAAAGAAGCAAAAATAAATAATTTTGACAAAATGCAGTAACAGTAAAAGAGGGAATATAAATAAATGGAAAGCCATCTCCGGTTTATGGATTCAAAGACATCATATTGTTGAGGTGACAATACTGTCCATATTAATCTATAACTATAACACAACCCTATCAAAATCCTAGTATTTTTTGCAGAAGTTGACAAGTTGGTCTTAAAATTCATCTGAATTTTAATCAATCAAAATGGAAGCAAACCAAAAACCAGTTGCCTTCAAGTTGGTTCTGATTCATGACAACTCCGTGGGTCTCAGACTAGAACTGGGCTCCATAGTACTTTCAATGACTGAGTTTTTAGAAGTAGATCACCAAGTGGTGCTAGGTCAGCTGAGTTTCAGTCATATGCAAAAAGCTAAAATTAGATCTTTCCCTTATGCTGTATGCAAAGATTAACTCAAAACGGATCACAGACCTAAGCGTAAGTTGTTGTTGTTATGTGCCGTGGTGTCGGTTCCGACTCATAGCGACCCTGCATGGGGTTTCTGAAGCTATAAATCTTTATGAGAGCAGAAAGCCTCATCTTTCTCCCATGGAACAGCTGGTAGTTTCGAACTGCTGACCATGAGATTAGCAGCCTGATTCGTAACCACTATGCTACACTAGGAGAAAATAGAGTAAACCTTGGTGAGCGTGAATTAGGCAAAGCCTAACTATGACACCAAAAGCACAAGTATTGAAAGACCATAAATTGAGTTTTATAAAAATTAAGAAGCGTTATGCTTCAAAGAATGTCATCAAGAACGTGGGGGGGAAATGTACAAAATGGTGCAAAATATTTGATAATCACGTACCTAAAAATGGGCAAGTATTAGAATATAAAGAACGCCTACAACTGAACAACAAAAAGACAATTCAATTGAAACGCTGGGCAAAGCACTTGAAAAGACATTTTTCCAGGGAAGATGTACACATGGTCCATAAACACATGAAGAAAATACTCAGCACCGTTCGTCGGTAGGGAAATGGATTCATGAGCCTAATGAGTTGCCTCTTTACACCTGTAGAGCAGATGCGATAGATAACAAGCGTTAGTGACAATGTGAAGAAACTTGTGGGTATGTGAAGTGGCAGTCACTTTAGAAAAAGTCACCTTAAGTTCTTCAAGAGGTTAAATACAGTGTTTACCATAGAAGAAGTGAAAGCAGATCCACATAAAAACTCATACACACATGTTCGTAACAGCATGAGTCATAATAGCCAGTACACCTAATGGTGTTCTGGTGTGGCGCTGTAGAATCAGCACTGGACCCTAATGATGATTGGAAAAGTCAAATTGGATGTATACATACAACAGAATATTGTTGTTGTTGTTCAGTGTAGTCAAGTTTGTTTTGACTCCTAGTGACATTGTGTAGGGTTTCTCAGGAATGGCTGGTGGATCTGAACCACTCATTTTGCAGTTCAAACCAGCCTTGTGGTCCAGTGCATCATCCTGCAGCACCAGACCAGGACTCCAACAGAATATCTTCACCAACATGGTTGAACCTTGAAAACATCATGCCAAGTGAGAGGCCAACTATAAAGGCCCACATAGTTTGTGATTCCATTTCTATGGAAACTTCAGATTAGGCATATCTGTTTGCTGTTGGACTCCTGGTATGGCGCTGTAGGATAAGCACCAGACCACAAGGTCGCTTTGAACCACAAAGTTGGTAGTTCAAACTCACCAATTGCTCCCTGGAAACTCTATGCGGGGTTGCTAAGAATCGGAACAGACTCGACAACACTGAGCAACAACAACTGCCTGATTTCTAGCTTAGCTATCCATCCTTTAGTAGGCTTGTGCAGTATGTTAGCTCTGTTCACGGTTATGTTTAAATTTTAAGAAATACATTCAAACTAGTTTCTTACCATGCGTCTAACAGTAACTTGTCTGTTTGTTTGATACAGGAAAGCAATGGCTGAAAAATACATCATGACCGCTGCAAAACTCATCGCTCCTGTAATTGAAACATCTTTTGCTGTAGGTTACGATTGGTAAGAGATTATTTTAAGTGTAACTAGACATAGTGTTTTCTTTTCATGATTTTTACCTTTATTGGCTTAAAATTAATGTTATTAGGGAAATAAAATAATCGGGAATGTTGACTTGTACTTACAAACCAGATAATACATGTTAAGATTAATGTGGATAATTCTAAAATTCTAATAAGATATTTTTCTTACTGTTCATGTCATTCTGTAAATTACATAGGTAGGGCAAGTGTCTTGCCATTTTATATAAAGTTAAGTAATTACTTTTGTTTTACAAATTAATAACCTGTCATGCTTTCTGTTTCATTTCTTTTGTTTTGTTTTCTCCTTTTCCTGCCTTAAGTCTGTAACTAGTACTAACTCTATCTTGAGTGGGAGCTTTCACACCTAAAAAGTCTGTTGGCTCTAGATGTTATATTTCCTATTTAGCAGTGAAGAGATGGAAAATCTTAGGTTGTATTTTGAATGAGTGATTGAATTTGGTTCATGCTTCCACCCAATAATCCCATTTAATTCGTGGCCATTTAATCGCCTTTTGGATTTTTCTAGTGTTCATTTATTTGAATTTCTGAGTGTTGCAAAATTCTTCCTTGTATTGAATCCATAATTGTTCAAGAATCTGTTTTCTTTGATCTTTTGTGTAATCATGGCATAATACATAATTTTTAACCCAAAATATGTGTACATGGTTAGAAAATCAAAGTACTTTTCTGATTGCCTTTCATGTTTCTTGTAGGTAGAAGTAATATATTCCTTCTTTTATCTCCGTATTATCTTTAAGATCCTTATCTGTGTCTGTTCCGTAGAGAGAGTCTTCATTTTGAATCTCGTTGCCTTCCTGTTTTAATTTGGTCTGGTGGCTTCATATTTGTTTTTACTGGAATTGCTGGTTATCTTTCTTGGCTTGCATTGTTTTCTCCCCATGCTGGCATGGGTCTTTCTGGGAGTTCTCCCTCCAATAATTTCTCTCTGTTCCATTTTCTGAAGTCCTGGTGTGGTGCTGTAGGATAAGCACTGGATTGCTAACAAGGTCAGTGGTTCAAACCCATCAGTCACTCCTCAGAACCAACTCACCAGCAACAACACCCAGTTTCTGTGAGCTAGGTTACTGTAGTGGATTGATATTAAAGTCATCTCGGGGCTTACCTTTACTTCTTGCCAGGTTTGGATCCTTTTCTTGTGTAACTCTTTAGTCTTTATTTTTTTTCTTGATTTCATCCTGAACGAACTCCCTAAAGTCTGTCTGTAAATGTCTTGTAAATGTCTGTGTTCTCCCCTCATTCTTGAGTGATCATTTGATCAAGTATAAAATTCTAAGTTTTAAAGTAATTTTCTTAAAGAACCTTGTTTCTCCATTGTTAACTATCATTGTTGATGACTAGATGTCTAATACTAGTTCCATCCTGTTATTTGTACTTGTACTTTGCCATTTTTTCCCTTTACAAGTAGTTCCCAACTCACTTCAGGGTTCCCTACCAACGATCCCACTGTAATTTGGTTCTAATATAAGTTGAAAACCTGTGTTTAAAGTTTTTTTTTTTTCATTTTTACTGCCTTTTATTATCAATATCTTTTGATCTTTATTTGTCTTCGGGAGTTGGCATGAGAATGATGACATCCTCAAATTACACACTGCAGCATTGTATGTACCTTGGTGGGCATTACAGACTCACTAGAATTAGTGTTGTTAAGTGCCATTGAGTTAGTTCCAATTCATAGTGACCCTGTATAGATAGGGTTCCAAGGAGCAACTGGTGGGTTTGAACTGCTAACCTTATGGTTTACAGTCTAGTGCTGACCCTATAGCACCACACAAGAAGTCTATGACTAGTAGTGTTACTAAGTGCCATCAAGTCAGTTCTGACTCATAGTGACCCATAGTTTCCAAGGAGCAAGTGAGCTTGAACCTACCTTGCTGTTCAAACCGACCTTGCAGTCCAGTGCATTACCCCACAGCGCCACCCCAGATTAGATCATTCACTGTACCATGTGACCCTGCACACTAGAATGAGCTACTGCTCAGTATTGCACAGTCCTCAAGCTGTTACCACCACTGGATCAGTCCAGCTCATTGAGGGCTGTGCCTCTTTTTCACTGACTCTCCACTTTACCAAGCATGGTGTCCTTTTCCAGGAACTCGTCCCTCCTGATAGCATGTCCAGAGGACAAGAGAGAAGCATCACTGTCCTCACTTCTAAAGGAAGTCCTATCTGCATTTCTTCTAAGACAGACTTGTTTGTTCTTCTGGCAGGTCCTGGTACAGCGAAAACCAAAAACGAACAATGCCACCTGAACTGTTCTCTCACGGCGCTCACGCCTCCCCTGGGTTCCATCCTTCATTGCTCTGGTCACACAGAGCTGAGACACAGCATCCACAGTGATGGGGTTTATTAGGGAAGTTAACTAGTTAGAATGCAGGCTCAGAGCTGCTCAGGGCGGTACAGTGCTTTCAGTCAGAACAGCCTCTCCTCAGCCGTGCTCACATGAAGGCCTCTCTCTGCCTGGGTCCTGTTAACCGAGCTCTTTCAGGGCTGCTGATCAATGGCCGTAGGACACACTCTTCCACCTTAAGCCTCCGCCTGCCTGAAGGCACTTCATGCCAGCTCCCTGACTCAACAAACTTAGCTCCAACTGAGTGTCTGGAGGGACCCCACATAGCTCCTCCAACTGACTGTCTGGAGGGACCCCACTTAGCTCCCCCAACTGAGTGTCCGGAGGGACCCCACTTAGCTCCCCCAACTGAGTGTCTGGAGGGACCCCACTTAGCTCCCCCAACTGAGTGTCTGGAGGGACCCCACTTAGCTCCCCCAACTGAGTGTCTGGAGGGGCCCCACTTAGCTCCCCCATCTCAGTGTCTGGAGGGACCTCACTTAGCTCCCCCAACTGAGTGTCTGGAGGGACCCCACTTAGTTCCCCTATCTGAGTTGTCTGGAGGGACCCCACTTAGCAAGCAAGTCTCCTGCCCACAGTCCCTCAGCGTTACTTGCTCCATGGACTGGGAAGCTCACTGCTGCGTCATGTGCCGCTGTTCCTCTGCCACTCCTTGGTGTCAGTTTTCTGTCGCTGGGTCGAGGAGATTCAGTGCACAGGCATCTGTGGGTCCAAAGGACACACTCCAATCCTGGTTCTGCTTCTTAAGAGTATAGAGAGAGCCGCCCTCCTGCTTCTGAAACGTTCATTTTATACGCATGCTAGAGTTTAAAGTTTTCACAACTACAATTACAGTGAGCTCTGTGAACACCCACAGCTAAACCCCGTTACCCTCTCAGTATCTGCCACCACTTGGCTGTCAGTTTGTTGGACCTGCATGGTAGCCTGCATGTTGCTGTGATGCTGGAAGCAGTATTTTAAATACCAGGAGGGTCACTCATGGTGGACAGGCTTCAGCTGAGCTTCCAGGTAAAGATAGACTAGAAAGGAGACATGGGTTAGCCAATGAAAACCTTATAAATAGTAGTAGATCACTGCCAGATAGCACCAGAATATTGAAGGACTAGTCTGAAGAGGGGAAATAATACTGAGATACTTGACTGTCTTATGAATATTGGTTTCTCTTGTCTACTATTGTAAAATAGACGCTTGAGTAGGATAGAAGGGAATGTCAGGAAACATGATTACAGAAAGCTTGTAAGCCTGTATTCAGCCTATAACTGATTGAAATACCTAAAAGGGGTTCTAGAACTTGCCCATTGAAATAAGCTTCTTGAGGCGCCTTTATAGTGTATAGGACCTTAGGTGAACTCCTGAGCCCAATCCTGAACCTTCTGAGGTGGGACTTTCCCACTAGAAATGACAAGCCGACCAACCTGGAACAGCTAGAGTGACAGAAGATGTATCTTCAAACAAAGATCAGTAGGAAAAACCCAGAATAAAAATGGCAGTATGATTGGCTACTATAAGAATAAGCAAGTTATTCACTGAGAAGCCATAAAGGCAAACAATCAAGTTCCTTCAGGACAAACCCCCCTCTAAGACTGAAACTTAAAGGGAACACAGAAGCAGGCATGTAAGCTTGCTGGCAACCACATTGGTCTACTGGTGAGTAAAGAGGGGAAAGGCAGCAATGAAGAAAAGGGCTGAGTTTAACCACGTTCCATAGACTCCCGTTGACCTGGAGATAAGAGAAAGAAGAGGAAGGGCTGGATGGTCCAAAATGTGGTGAGACCTTGGGACACCTGAGCCCATGGACAAGGACTTCGCCACAGAGGGCTAGAGCTGAGAGTGAAGCATCCAGCTGATACGAAGTGAGGGGAGATGCACAAGAGCACCCAAACTTGCAGATAGTACCCATTGGACCTAACCTCAATGGCTCAATAATCAGAACTCGACTAGAGGAAGATAAAAATTTTTGATAACAGAAAAGAGGGTAAATTGCTACAATTTCATGAGCTTGACCTCTACTCATGGAGGTAGTAGTTCCTAATACCAACAGAGAGGGACGGAGTCTTTGCATCCAGGATCAATGCTATCCCCTCTGTACACAGGGTAGATAGGGACGGGCAGCTTAGACACTGGCTACCTAAAAGGGGGGTGGGGGGGTGGTAAAGGCACTAAGTGACTGGCTTATGAGGCTTCAAGAGGGAGTTTAGTTTAAGAGTGTGGGGGGGAAGATAGAGTCCCCACTGAATAGTTTTTATCTTGTCTAGATGGATCTGGTAAAAAGAGATGGGGATAAGATTCTTATGATTCAGTATGAGTATGTGTTATCATGACTAATTGCGACTATCACAATTGTAAAGGTAGAAGTTTTGTAACAAAAATGGGCAATAGTTAACCTTACAGTCCAGAAACAGAGGACCCTAGGGCAATCAGGGGAGAAGAGCACAAGTGGAATGTGAGACCTTATCCAGAGAAGCAGCGACACCAGAGATGGAGGCAGAGATAGGGACATGGAGAGAGGGAGCAGCTGA
>NW_006408523.1:10474183-10475478 GCF_000296735.1 Chrysochloris asiatica | reverse complement strand
CAGGGTCACTATGAGTCGGAACTGACTCCACAGTGCTTAACAACAACAACAAGCCAAGCCCTGGTATTTTCAGTAGCGTCATATGTGTGTGAAAGTTGGACAGTAACTAAGGAAGACTGTGGAAGAACTGATGCATTTGAATAATGGTATTGGAGAAGAATATTAAAGTACCATGAACTTTCAGAAGAACAAACAGATCTGTGTTGGAAGAAGTACGGACAGAATACTCCTTAAAGCCAGGATGGCGAGACTTCATTGCTCACATTTTGGACATGTGATCAGGAAGGACCAATCCCTGGAGAAGAACATCATGCTTGGTAAAATGGAGGGTCAACGAAAAACAGGAAGACTTCCAATGAGATGGATTGGCACAATGGTGGCAGCAATGGGCTCAAGTGTAACAAGAATTACAAGGAAAGTGCAGGGCCGGTGGCTCAGTGTTTCATCTTGTTGTACTTAGGGTCGCTTTCAGTAGGAACCCACTGGATAGGACCTAACACCAACATCAATATCTTCTCAGACCCAGAACCAGCAGGGCAAAAATGTCATTTGGTGGGATTTACAGACTATGGCTAGACGAGACATTAGATAATTCATTATATCACAGTTACTTTTGGGGAGCATGGTGGCTTTGTAGAAGAAGCTCTGGACTGCGAACCACAAAGTCAGCAGTTCAAGCCCACCAACTGCTCCGAGGGAGAAAGTCACTTTCTGCTACCTCAAAAATGTATAGCCTCGAAAACCTTAGATGGTGTCACTCACTGTGAGTTGAAACCGAGTAAACAACACTTACCAGCAACAGTAGCAGTACTTGCAATATTTTATACCAGCGCCATCATTTAAATGTATCAGTTTTTCCTCCCCTGTTCCTTATTCATGTCCAGCTTTCACATGCATCTGGGACTTTTGGACCAGGCACACATTGGTTCCCTGTGCAGCACCTTTGCCTAGTGTAACACATTATTTGGTTTCTTGACTGCTGCTTCCATGAGCATTGATTGTGGATCCTATTTAAGTGAACTGCCAGACAACATCAATCTTTTCTGCATTTATCATGAGGTTTTTTGGGTTCCAGTTGTGAGGGTTGTTTTTTCCCTTGCTTTGTAATCCATATTGAAGGCTTTATTCTTTGATCGGCTTCAGTAACTGCTTTAAAACCTCTCTGCTTTTAGCAATCACAGCTATGGTATTTGAATGCATCAAGTTGGTATTGTGCCTTCCTTCAGCATTTTTCACATAGTCCAGCTTCTTAGATTATTGCTCAGCATACAGATTGAATTGTTGTTGTTGTTGTT
>NW_006408523.1:10467458-10473858 GCF_000296735.1 Chrysochloris asiatica | reverse complement strand
ATTTATCACAATGTTATCCATAGTTTGTTATGATACTCACAGATGATTAGTCAGTGAACACAAGTAAACATGTTACTGGTATTGTCTGCTTTCAGTCAAAATCCATCTGACATCAGCAATGATAGTCCTCATTGCACATCATTTTCTGAACCCAGTTTGAATTTCTGGCTGTTACTTGTCGATGTCCTGCTACAACTATTTTTTAATTATCTTCAAATTTTTATTTGCATGTGATATTAATGATATTGTTTGATAATTCCTGTGTTCTTTTGAGTCTTTGGAATTCACAAAAATTTGGATCTCTTCCAATCACTTGACCAGGTAGCTATTTTCCAGGGCTACATCAGTTTGTTGAAACATTTCAGTTGATATTTCGTCAATTCCTGGAGTCTTGTTTTTTGCCAATGCCTTCAGTATAGCTTGGACTTCTTCCTTCAGTATCATTGGTTCCTAATCTTGTGCTACCTCCTGAAATGGTTGAATGCCAACCAACTCTTTTTTGGTACAGTGATTCTGTATTTCTTCCATCTTCTTCTGATGCTTCCCGCATCATTCAACAATTCAACAATCAATTACAAACAAAGCTTGACATTTTTCTTCAGTTCTTTCAGCTTGAGAAATGTTGAACATGTTCTTCCCTTTTGATTTTCTAACTCGAAGTCTCTGCACATTTTATTATAATACTTTATTTTGTCGTCTCTAGTTGTCCTTTGAAATTTTCTGTTCTATCTTAGACTTTGTCATTCTTCCCTTGGTTATAGATAGCTACTCTGCAATCAGAAGTAGGTTTCACAATCTCTTCTGACATCCACTTTGGTCTGTCCTTTCTTTCCTGCCTTGTTAATGACCTTTTGTTTTCTTTATGTACGACGTGCTTAATGTCATCCCACAACTCCACTGATTTTGTGTCATTAGTGTACAGCATGTCAAATCTGTACGTGGTATGATATCTGAATGTAAGTGAATCTAGTCAAAGTCATATTTTGGCTCTTGTGGACTTGTTCTAATTCTTTTCAACTTTAGCCTGTACTTGTTGTTGTTGTTAAGTGCCGTCGAGTCGTATCCGACCCATAGCGACCCTGTACAGGGTTTCCGAGGGTGTAAATCTTTACGGGAGTAGAAAGCCTCATCTTTGTCCCACGGAGCAGCTGGTAGTTTTGAACTGCTGACCTTACGGTTTGCAGCCCGATTTGTAACCACTACGCTACCAGAGCTGTACTTGTACTTGAGCAACTGATGGTCTGTTCCGTAGTCGACCCCTGGCTGATGATGTTGAGCTTCTGCTCTATTTCTTCCCACAGATGGAATCAATTTGGTTACTGTGTATTCCATCTGGTGATGTTTTAAAAAAATATTTTCATTGTATAATTCATTGGTCTTGCAAAATCTTTTCTATCATTTGATTTCCAGTGTCATTTCTATCACCAAAACCATATTTTCTAAATACGGATCCTTCCTTTCTGTTTTCAACTTTTGTTTTCCAGTCACCAGTAATTATCAGTGCACCCTGACTGCATGTTTGATCAATTTCATACTGAAGAAGTTGGTCCAATTCTTCTATTTGTTCGTCTTTGACTTGGTGGTTGGTGCAGAAATTTGAATAATAGTTGTATTAACTGGTCTTCCTTGTAGGCATATGAATATTTTCCTATCAGATAGCAGTTCTTAGTTTAGAACTAGAGAATTTAGTAAATCAGTTCCTGTATTGGAAGACACCAACTGTTAACCTTACATAGCAAATGTTGTTAGTTGGGGTCGAGTCAGCCCTAATTAATGGTGACCTCAATGCAACATAACGAAACATCTCCCAGTCTTATGCCTTCTTACAATTGTTAGTATGCTCGAATCCATTAATACAACCACTGTACATTTTTAATGCCTTTTGCAAAAAAATGGTACCAGCATCCCTCCCAAAGCACTCTCTACTCAGCTGGTTCAATAATTCATTGCCGTGCCCATACAAAACTCAGGTATCATACTCACAGTCATGGGTTTATTAGGGAAGTTACAAGGTTCCAGTGTAGGATCCAAAAATGCTCTGGACACCGGTCTTTGGTAAGGACAGCTTCTTCTGTCCTTGGCCTGAGCTCTGCCCAACTCAGGCAGTGTAACAAAGCTCTTTTAGCACTGCTGATAAATGCCCAAAGGGCACTCCACGCTGCTATAAGTCTCACCCCAAAGGCACTCAGCTCTAGCTCTGTGAGTCAGCAAACCTGCTTAGAGGTAACCCGCTCCACAACGAGCCTCCTGCCCAGAGACATTCAGCTTTACTTGCTCCGTAGGTCAGGAAGTTCACTACTCTGTCTCCTCCTCTGCCTCTTGGCTCTGCTGCTATGGCTCCTCTGCTATCCTCTGCTAGTCCTCCAGTGTTGTCACAGCTTTCTGTCCCTGAGTTGAAGAGGTTCAAAGGACAGGAATCTCAGGAATTCAAGGACTTGCTCCACTCCTGGCTCGTCTTCCTTCTCTGCTTCTGCTATGGTTTATTTTATACCCAGTTGACCAATCATAGTTAGCCCTGTTAGCAGTCCCTCATAGCTGAATCATATAATCCATCAGCATCTTCATCCATCATCTCTTACACAAGCCCATCAGAAAAAATGTTTGGTGGGAGTTTACCAAGACTATGGTTAGGTGGTGGTTGTTGTTGTTAAGTGCCATCGAGTCAGTTCTGACTCATAGCTACCTTGTATAAGGTTTCCGAGGAGCAACTGATGGGTTTGAACTGACAACCATGTGGTTCGCAGTCCAGTGCTGATCCTACAGTGTCACACCGGGAGTCTGACATTGACTTGTTCCCTGTGCTGCACCTTCTTACTTATGGGGCTGACTTCCAGAGCTCTACTGGACAGTATTCTGCTGTGACCCACAGGGTTTTCATTGGGTGGTATTTGAAAGTCAATTGTCAGGCCTTTCTTCCCAGTCTGTCTTAGTCTGAAAGCCCCACTGAAACCTGTATAGCATGGGTGACCCTACTGGCATTTAAAATACCAGTGACATGTTGTTGTTGTTGTTAAGTGCCGTCGAGTCGGTTCCGACCCATAGCGACCCTGTATAGGGTTTCCAAGGCTGTAAATCTTTACAGGAGCAGAACGCCTCATCTTTCTCCCACAGAACAGCTGGTAGTTTCAAACTGTTGGCCTTAAGGTTCGCAGCCCGATTCATAACCACTATGCTACCAGAGCTCCTCTGCTGGTATTAAAGTAACTTACAGGCCACAACAGCACCACAAACTGACAGACCGATGATGGTACATAGCAGCTGGGGTACTCTATAAAAATCTTTGAAAAGTCACTTTGATAAACCAGCAACAACTCAAGTATACTATAACAAAATAACCTATTTTATGCTTCACATTACAGGTGTGTCGAAGTTGTGAAAGCATCTCAGTATGTAGAGTTAGCTAATGATCTGGAAATAAATAAAGCAATTACATACTTGAGACAAAAGGATTTTAACCAAGTAAGTTTTAAAAATATCTTTTTAGATGTAATTTCATACATTAACTGGCCCAAGCAATGAAGTCAGGAACTTCTTTTCTAGAATAACATTACATATGATTATTCAGGGGTTAATATTTTTATTTCTGTCTTACATAATTTGTATTAGTATAGTACTAATGTATTTTAACTTTTACATTTCTCGTACTTTAACACTGTGAATAATTTTCATATAAAGCATAATTGCTAAACCAGTAAGCCATATTCTTGTCCAGAGATTAGCTGAAGCTCTCATTGAGTTCTTTAGAATCAGGGATCGTGTAAAGGGAACAAAGAAGGCAGAGCCTGAGTAATAGTCCTGATGTTTTCACCCACTGTTTTCACCCAGCATCCTCCCTGTTAGGTTGTTCTAGAGTTCCGTAACCCATTAGCACTGGGAATAACAGAGACTCCATGCTGAACACAGTGACTGGGAGTCTTGCCAGCCTGCTCACTTTGGATGGAAATGAAGCAAGCGCTATTTCTCCTTCAGTTGTCTGTCTCATGTGACCCCTCCTTGAGATATAGTTGAGACAAGATCAGATAACTTAAACCACTTTAAAAAAAAAAAAGAGGGGGTGGGAATAACAAAAGACAATAAACGTAGAGTAAAACTTGATGATCTGCTTTTATAAAACTAACGGTTGTGCCATAAATACTCACAAGAAAGCTCAGTGCTTCCAAGTAAAGACCCAGAGAGCAAGGGTGAGAGAAAGCCACTGTTGACTTAGTTCAAGTCAGTGTTTCCCATTTTTCCTCCTAGTTCAGGATCTTCCGCTTTTCTGAGAGACAGCTAACCCTTCATGAAATGACTAACCCTTTCTAGGAGGTCTGGGGAGAACACCATCTACCCATAGAACATGGAGTCCCATAAGGGATTCTTGTGGTAACCAGTATGATGCAGTACCAAAGAATGCACTGCTCTGCATCATGGTGTAGAGTTGACAGTGCACTTTTAGTCTCTTGATGTCTGCTCTGTCATTTCATCATCACACCCTGCGCCATTAAAAATCTCACTGCTAACTCACTTTTTCAGTGGAAGTAGAGGGAGAAAAATTGGTCTTTATTAACTTGCTAAAGTGGTCTGTGGACGAAAGAACATCTGTGTGTGTTTATGTGTGAAGTATTGTTATGTTAACAGAGATGCCAACATAGAGCAAACTATGTTAGTTTATTTTCTTTTGACATTTTCTTTTTAGAAGGATTTCACAATGCATTGCCGTCATTCATGCTTTAAAACTTGAGTTCACTAAGATGTGATGGACATATTCCCAGTTAGAGCTCATTTAAACCAATTCTTACTGTCAGCTGTTTTCATAGCTGATCTCATGTAAAATATTTCCTGTTCCATTTGAATTGTCACATTTTTAAGATCAGTTGGTTTACTGATATTTGTTAAACACACACCATTTCTGCTTTCTTTTCAACATTGCTGCTTTCAATTGTTTCTTTTGTGTGTGTGTTGTAAGTATGACCAGGTGGGTACCATAGATTCTTATCTGAAAGGAACACTATTAGGTTAAAAATAATTGGGTTTCTCATTTTATAAAGACTGATTTTATCATTCAAGGTAAAAGAAAAAATGCATACTTTCAATCTATAGTCAACATTGAATACTTGGTTGCGAAAAGATGCCAAAATCACATCCTTGTGATGACGGTGTCATTTTGTAGTCCCCTTGGTAAGTAGAATGAAACAAAAAGCAGAAAATGGATGAAATTAAGTAGCTAGGTTTGGGAATCAGTGATGGCTTTAGGGACAGACCTGGTGGAAACTGAAGCCAGTAGCTAGCTGACATCAACCAAGAAAAAAAAAAAGAATGGAGAAAGTATGTTTTCCTAATGTTGTTGTTGTTGTTAAGTGCCATCGAGTCGGTTCCGACCCATAGCGACCCTGTACAGGGTTTCCGAGGGTGTAAATCTTTACGGGAGTAGAAAGCCTCTTCTTTCTCCCGCGGAGCAGCTGGTAGTTTCGAACCGCTGACCTTAGGGTTCGCAGCCTGATTCGTAACCACTACGCTACCAGAGCTCACTTATGTTTTCCTAATGGTTTATATTTAATAAAAAAACTATCAATACTTTCATTATATGTTTTGTCATTTATAACTAAATTTGGTTTTGTCATTAAATTCATATTTGGTATCAGTGTCATTTATAAGTAAGTTGATTTATAGCATTGTAATTTTGAAAACATATTGAATATGCATTCAATATATTGAAAATGTCAAGAACAGTTACACAAATGACCTATTTGAGAAACGAAAAACAGAACAGAAAATAACCTGAGAGTGTTCCTTTTATTAAAATAGTTAAATAACTTTTTTAGAGTAGATTCATAGTTTAGAAACATAAAATGTGAACTGTGCTTTTATGCTGATAAATATTTTGAAATGAATATTTTAAGTTCCAAATACTTTTGACAATCCTTGTAAGTAATAACTTCGGATTACACTGGATTTTATTGTTTGACCCTACAGTAACTATCTTGAGGTAGAATATATTTGATGTTAGTTTGTCTTAAAGTTATTAATGAGCCACAGAGTAGTAAATCTGAAAATAATAAAATTCAGTATATGTGAATGGACTTCTAAAAAGAATGATGTAAACTGTTATAGCATTAAGTGGTTTTGTTTGTTACCCCAGAGAGCTTAATGGATATAAATTATGCCTATTCAACTCATTTATGTATGTGTGTGTGTGTGTGTGTGTATATATATATATAATCTTTTTTTGTTGTTGTTTTCATTGTGAATTGAATGATAGTTTACATGTAGAATATCAGTTTTACACTCATCCTATCATATTTCGTTTCAATACAATGATTCCAATCCCCTCTGTGCATCGTCATTCAACAGTATTTGCTTCTATTCCCTCTGTTTTTTGTTTGTTGTTTGTTTTTGTATTTTGGGGATGTACACAAAAACA
>NW_006408523.1:10464966-10467203 GCF_000296735.1 Chrysochloris asiatica | reverse complement strand
CTTTACAGTGTGACAGTCATAATAACAGTTACTCACTATTGATTCATAAGAAACTTATCCCCAGCTCCTTTCACCAGACCCGTCTAGACAAGATGAAAACTATTCTTTGAGGATTCTACCTTTCCCCGAACACTCTGAAACTAAACTCCCTCTTGAAAACTTCTAAGCCAATCACTTTGTGCCTTTATAGCCCCCCATTTTAGGTTGTCAATGTCTAACTTGCCCATCCCTTATCAGCCCAGTGTACAGAGAGGATAGGATTGATCCTTGATGTGAAGATTCCTTCCCTCTCAGTTGGTATTTTGAGCTACTCCATCCATAGGGCAAGTTCATCAAATTGTAGCAATTTACACTTGTTTCCTTTATCTTTTATATTTTTAAGTAACATATATGTATTGCGATACAGTCTAAAAGTAGAGATAAAAATATTTCAGTTCTTATTAAAAAGTGAAATGTATCTTATAAAAGTAAGAAAATCAAAGCTGCAGTGGTTTCTAGATGAATATCTGTGAAGTCTGTCGATGAGATAGCTTCTACTGAATGAGCAATAAGAGCAGCATTCGTTTTTGAGGTAAATTCCAGGTGCTTCTTGACAGTTTGATAGAAGACCTTTCTGAGAAAGAGACTGACAATAATGAAGGCATGTGTCGGATGTTCTCTTCCAGAGTTTACTTGGTGGAATTATAAATTGCTGCCTTTAAAATGTCTAATGGTTTTCTTTAAAGTCATCAACAACTCTTTAATAGAAAAACAGTTTGGAATCTATTATTTTAGAATCTCTGACCCTTAACAAATGGAGTCAACGTGCTTAATGTTATTTCACTTGAGGCACCTCAGTAGAGGTCAGGCACTGCCCAGACACAATCTGTCCAGTGTTTCAATAGTAGTACTAGCTGACAGCCAGTCTAAAATCTAAACCAGGATTTTGGCTTGGTTACAACTGCTTTCCAAGAGCAGGAAGCATCAAGTAGAACATTTTCTACTCAAAAATATGTTTAAAGGAAGGAAAATCCACTGCCTTCCTCTACATTTTTCTCCCGACATTGCTTGGTAATTTCTTCGTGGAGTACTGGTACCTTTCAGGTAAGTGTCTGTCTATCATTCTACATTTCCTGTTTGTTTAGGGTGATCTCAGGAGTGTTACTACTGACCCTTCGTCACCAATCCTGCCTCCAGCTGTATCTAATCTACTGTTACCCTATCTTTGAGTTGTTCATTTCAGTTATTGTATTTTTCAGTGCTGGAATTTCCATGTTACTCTTTTTTTATAGTCTCTCAAATGAAATTCTCATCCTGTCACCTGTTTTTCTTGAACTAATCCGCTATTCTTGTGCCTCTCCCCACTCCAGGCACATTGAACTGATTTTCAACTGTAAGCTTACCTGAGAACACTGCATTCGATTTCCTTCATCTAGAATGCCATTCCTTTATTAATAAGCTCCTGCTTGTCTTTGAAGTTTAAATATTATCTTCTCAAGAAGCAGTTCTTAAGTCTTTCTGGAATAGTTACTTTCTCCTATGTCTTTAAAAGGAGCTCTGGTAGCATAGTGGGTTACAAGTTGGGCTGTTAGCCTCAAGGTCAGCAGTTCGAATCTACCAGGTGCTCCTTGGGAGAAAGATGAAGCTCTGCTCCTGGAAAGATTTACAGGCTCAGAAGCCCTATACAGGGTCATCATGAGTCGGAACCAGCTCAATGGCACATAACTCACCACCTGCATCTTTTAGGAGTCCTGGTGTGGCACTGCAATATAATGCGCTGGACCGAAAGGTCCATTTGAACCAAAAAGATGGATGGTTCAAATCCATCAGCTGCTCCTCGGACACCCTATATAGGGTCACTATGAGTCAGAACCAATTCAACAGCACTTAACAACAACATGTCTTCATAGTGCTTTTAAAGCAGTTTTAAAATTATACTATTTCAGTTTTTCTTTATTTTAGGACCTGTCGTAATAGCAGTGCTGGTGTGGTGCTGCAAGATAATGCTCTAGACCACAAGTTCGGCAGTTCAAACTTACCAGCCTCTCCCCGGGAACCCTCTACAGGGTCACTGTGAGTCGAAACCAACTCATTGGCACTTAACAGCAACAGTAATAGCAGTAAGAATCGTAACAGCTAACATTTGTTAGGTGACAGATACTGTTGTTGGTGAGTGCCATTGAGTCGGTTCTGACTCCTCGTGATGGTGGTGGTGTGCGGTGGGGTCGGTTCTGACTCCCAGTGATGGTGGTGGTGTG
>NW_006408523.1:10460730-10463987 GCF_000296735.1 Chrysochloris asiatica | reverse complement strand
AAAAGCCGAGACTGTAAATTCCAAAAAGGCAAGTCCCCCCCACCACACACAAAAAAAAAAAAAGCTAAAGAGGATAGAGAGAAACACCGTTAACTGGTGATATATGGAGGGGATAATAATCAATGTAATGAAACAAGCTATATGAATGGTTGAATGTGAAGCTGATGGTGTACCCTGTAAACTTTCACTCAATCCAAAATAAAAATAAAAAAAGTTAATGAGATTTTTCCTTGAACTTTTGGCAGCCCCTTATATTTGCCACAACTATATTCGTAACTAAAATATCATCAGTATTTAAAATAAAATTTGTATCTTGGTAATGAGAATCTTGAAGATGTTAATCTTTTGACTATAACATATTGCCTCCCTAAGTTTACTATGGCTGTACTAGTTAGTATAGACTTTATATTTACAAAATCTTATTCAAATTTAACAGGACTTAGAAGAATTTACCAGTTACTTCCCTGTGTAAGCATGTGTCAGAGTGGATGGAGTCTTCAGCATGTATAGTACTGTTCCTTAAGTAAAAACTTAGCAGATTGTTTTTATAATTTTTTCAAAGCATTTAAGTGTTGTCAATGTTAGTAACTCACGTATTCCATTTCTAGGCTGTACAGACCTTAAAGATGTTTGAAAAGAAGGACAGTAGAGTGAAGAGCGCAGCTGCAACCAACCTTTCCTTCCTGTATTACTTAGTAAGTCTTGGTTTTGACAACTGATCATTGGGCATGTATTTGGGTTTTTTTTATTGAGGTAAAATTCACCTGACATAAAATTAACGATTTAAAAATGAACAATTCAGTAGTGTTTAGTACATTCACAGTGTTGTGCAACTATCACCTCTGTCTGGTCCCCAAACATTTCTCAAAAGGCAATGGTGTACACATTTAGCAGCCATTCCTCACAGCGCCCCTAACCCCCTCTGGAACTCTGTATGGATTTACCTATTCTGTATATTTAATGCCCCCTCTCCTTACTTATCAATAGAGTTAGGGCCCAAAGACTCAGGGGTTGTGTAAAAATGGATGTTATGTGAAACTTCGCTGACCCAGTGCTCTCCTCAGACTGCAGGGGTCATTGCAGACGCTGCCCCACTGGCTGTCCCCTCCAGTGCAGCCACCAAGATGTCCATGTCTAGGCAGATAGGAGGGTAGGCTTGTGCCATTTAAAGCCATAAGCAGAACTAATTGGGTCAGGCTTTGTAGCCAGTGGAAGGGACCCACCCTATCCCAGCCCATGCAGAGTTCTTGCTTTCCATGAAAATGCCCACCTAAGGAGCTCTGGTAGCATAGTGGTTACAAATCGGGCTACAAATCGCAAAGTCAGCAGTTCAAAACTACCAGCTGTTCCGCGGGAGAAAGATGAGGCTTTCTGCTCCCGTAAAGATTTACAGCCTCGGAAACCCTGTGCAGGGTCGCTATGAGTCGGAACCGACTCCACGGCACACAGCCACCACCTGGGACAGTTGCCTAGATATATGTGCAGTGTGCCTGAACTCAGTGGGACCGCCTTTGTTTTCTGAGACTGGAAAGTTTTCTGTCTTTGACAGATTGCACTCTTAACCAGTTTTCTATCACTGATTTTTAGTGGGACATATTTGAGTAATATTTATAATTAATATTATACATAAAGTGGAAAGTTGGAGAAAAAGAGGGAGCCCCCCTCCCCCAACTAGATGGACTGGCACAGTGGCAACAGTAATGGGCTCAAATGTAGTAACAATTGTGAGGTTGGCACAGGACCAGGCAGTGTTTCGTTCTGTTGTGCATAGGGTCGCTATGAGTCAGTACCAACTTGATGGCACCTAACAACAACACATTTGAGTGTCCTTGTCTAACAGGTTTTTGCCTTACACAGGTTCTGACTTCCTCAGGTTTTACTGTAACTGGGAGACTGTGAAGTCAATTATAACTTACTTGAGTGGTTGAGTTTGATGATTAAAAAAATTGAATATCAAGAAATGGAAAATATTTTGTTTCTGTTTCTCATGTCTGTAAATCTTAGAAAGTCTGTTTTGTCATGTCTGTTATCTCTTAATAGTCAGAAAAGATGAAATTTGCTAAAATGAAAATATATATTTTGTACTTTCTTTAGGAAAATGAAGTTGCACAAGCCAGTAGCTATGCAGATTTAGCTGTGAACTCTGATAGATACAATCCGTCGGCCCTTACAAATAAAGGAAATACTGTCTTCGCAAATGGTGATTTTGAGAAGGCAGCTGAGTTCTATAAGGAGGCTCTGAGAAATGATTCCTCTTGTACGGAAGCACTGTATAATGTTGGTAAGTGTAGCAAGTGGAAATGATGTATCACGGTGAACAGCGGCAGCTCAAAGAACTCCAGCTTGTTAGATGGAGAGTTACCTGCCTTCGAGCTAGAAGTTGAAAAGGGGGCGACCGCCTCTAAGACTGTTGTTGTTGTGAAGTGCCACCAAGTCAGTTCTGACTCATAGTGACCCTGTATAGGGTTTCCAAGGAGCATCTGGTAGGTTTGAACCACCAACCTTGTAGTTAGCATTATGGATGATTTTAAATGGAATTAGTGATTCAAAATGTATACATAGGTCACATTTTGATAAATACTTATTGATAAATACATGTTGTCTTCTTTAAAGGTTTTCCCAGTTTTCATTTCCACCACAGTGTGAGACTGGCTGATATCCCAAATTCTGGATATAATTATCAATATCAATACTGGATATAATTCTTTTGAACTTTTGCCGAACTGATTAATGAGGGGCAAATTGGGACCCACACTTCTCCCTTTCTTTAGATTTTGTTTTTAATAAAATGTTGTTGTTGTTAGTTGCTGTCGAGCAGTACTGACCCATAGTGACCTTACACACAACAGAATGAAACACTGCCCAGTCCTGGCCCACCTCACAATGTGGGCGCCCACTGCTGCTGCCACTGTGCTAATCCATCTCATTGGGGGGCTTCCTCTTTTTCACTGACCCTCTACTTTACCCAGCATAATGTCCTTCTCCAGGGACTGGCCCCTCCTGATAACATACCCAAAGTATGAGAGACAAGGCCTGACCATCCTGGCTTCTAAGAATCAATTTGGCTGTACTTCTTCCAACATTGATTGGTTTATTCTTGGCAGTCCATGATACTGTTAATATTCTCCACCAACACCCTAATTCAAACGTGCCAGTTCCTCTATGGTCTTTCTTCTTCATTCAAATGTTACAAGACTTGAATACTCACCATGATCCCATTCCCTTCCCTGCTTGTCAGAGGTAACCTAACATTAGTA
>NW_006408523.1:10452032-10460396 GCF_000296735.1 Chrysochloris asiatica | reverse complement strand
TGAGTTATTAAAGAAATTCCTTTTCAAGTTTTCTTCTACCTGCATAGCCTTTTTTGCTTTTGGGGGTGGGGGGTGAGGGGATTGTTTGTTTTGCTCTCTCTCTTTCCTGTTACGGCATTCCCTCAGACGTCTTATGATCTTTGGTTGTCTCGTTATATTTAAGAGTTTGTAGCTGAAGAGCCAATTGTACTTTCTGAACACAGGAGGGAAATTCATGGACCAGCGACTCACTGGAGAATACGCCATCTGGTCTACTTAGTTGAGAAACTGCTCTTAAATCCATTTTCTCTTTCTTCCCAGGGAGCACTCTTCATATCTCCTTCTGGAAGGATGCCAATGCTTGAGCCTAGGAGAGAGTTGGGAGCAGAGGAAGCACAGAGGAATTAGCCACTTTAGACAGATTGAATTAGGAAAAGGCTCCTGATACATAGATCAGTGGAACAGAATTGACAACTCAGAAGTAAATCCATCCACATACAGTCAGCCCATCTTTGGCAAAGGGTCAAAACACACTAAATGGGAAGACATACTCTCGTCAACAAGTGGTGCTGGCAAAACTGAAAGTCCATTTGTAGAAAAATGAACCAAGACCCATATCTCACACCACATACTAAAACAAACTCAATGTAAAAACCTAGAACTGTTAGGATCATCAATGAAAAAAATGTGGACAAACTTAGGGACTTCAGTGTCTTCCCTGTTTAAGGTGTCTTGCCCCCTAGTCTGAGAGCAGCTGATTGTATGTGTGTGGATGGATTTACTTCTGGCTTCTCTGTTCTGTTCCATTGATGTAGGCATCGATCGGTGTACCCATACCAGGCTATTTTGACCACTGTGGTCGTGTAGTCGATTTTGAGATCAGGGAGTGAGAAGCCTCCAACTTTGAATTTGAACTTAGTATTATGAAATAGGAAACTAAGATTTTTTATCTTGTATACCATATTGCCACAAGTCACGCACACATTATAAGTTTTGCATACTGAGCAACGCTGTGTGTTACTTTCATACATGCACTCACTATACCAATATCTGGTTCACATGCTGCTGATTTGCACTGAGTTTTGTTTTCTATCCAGTGGACTTAGTGTCAGGTCTTCGTCTTGGTGCCTGTTGATATGGCCCATTGGTTCCCAGCAGCAGATCCTAAGTCAGCTGTCCTTGAATTTCTAAAGCAGCCCTTCTCTCAGCGGGATTCCTACCTTGCTGGGCAAACTGCAGGAAGAAATCACCTTGTCCTCCCTGGAAACAGTTCTTGCCAAGGCAGTGGCCCCGGCCAGAGAGGCCAGTTGGCACCCTACAACGGTGCATGTTCTGCCCTGGCTGCTCAGCCGTCACACTTAGGCCATTTGAATCTCCCATCTGCTTACCATCAGTGAGAGACTTGGGTGCAGAGGGATTGTGTGTCCCTCGCTCAGCGACAAGGCAGTCCGATTGGCCCCCTGGGGCTCTACAGGGCCGGGACAGTGCGAGTCCTCCCCGGCATCTTCCTGCTGCTCGACTTCACATGGGGCTGACACCACAAGTCCTGGGTGTGTGAGGGACCAGCTGTGCTCAATCTGTGACAGCCTGACCCTCAGCTCATCTCCAGCCTGCCGTACCTGGGCGTAAGCAAGGCGCTCTCAGCTGTGCTCTCAGCTGTCCCAGAGCAAACACACGGCTTCAGTCATTTATTTTCTAATCACCAGAGTGCTACCAAACTTGATCCCTGACTTCTTAGCCTTGGCTTGTACCTGTATTATAGAAATAGGATCCAAAGTAACATTTTGAGATGGCTAAAGGAGGATGAATAATCCTGAAATGTGACAAACCTTGCCTGGTATTGGCGTAGGCACCATGTGCCACATCTTTTTTTTTTTCCACAATGTGTCATTCCCCCCATTAGATATGTGTGCATGTTATTTACGTGGGTGGGCTATTTGCAAAAAATACAGTCCTCAGTTGTCCTGGCACTGTTTATTGGCTACTGTACGTTTTTGCATACACTGCGCCCATGTAAATAGTGCACACACATAATAACACAGATGGTGCACATAGGAAGCTTAACACATGGGGTGGGCATGGTTTGCTAGGAAAGACAAAGTATAATGCATGCGTTATCTGCATAATAATAACATTATAGTCTCTTCCCCAGGTAGCTCTGGTAGCGTAGTGCTTATGAATTGGGCTGCTAACCTCAAGGTCGGCAGTTCCGCGGGAGAAAGATGAGGCTTTCTGCTCCCGTAAAGATTTAAAGCCTCGGAAACTCTGTGCAGGGTCCCTATGAGTCAGAACCAACTCCACAGTATTTAACAACAACAAGTTCCTTCCCCACTGATTTTACATGCTCATTAACTAAATTCCGTAACTGTATCCATTTCTGAACTACTTATTTTACTGATGATCAGTTTGTCTATTCCCGCCCCCACCCCGCCCCACCATCACACTTCTAGAATTCCTGATGTTTTTAGCAGGTTTTGTCAAGGAAACCTTGACTCCCACCTCCATTGTTCTTTGTAAACAAAATTTCTCAGTTCTTTTTCATTCTCTCTTCTGAGTGTATATTTACATATATTTATAAGTTTCTCCTGTTTCTTAGAGTAAATTAGTACCAACAGTAATGCTTATAACTTTTCTCTTTTTTTTCTCTTGAAGGCCTTACTTACAAGAAGCTAAACCGGCTAGATGAGGCTTTGGATTGTTTCCTGAAGCTCCATGCAATCCTACGAAACAGCGCCCAAGTTCTTTACCAGATAGCAAATGTGTATCTTATTTGTGAAATTTACAGGCAGTTAGTAATTCACTGGGTGATCAACTTAGCAATTTTAAGTTAAGCATGAGTGATGAATTAATTGATGAAGATCATGTTTTAAAACCTAACTCCCAGGTTTATATGTGATAAAAATGTTATTTGAGTGATTCTACTTTAAAAGATAACTTGTATCATGAGAGGAATTATTAACAGGTTAAAACTGCTTATTAATTTTTGGTTATTTAGTGGTATGTCTGTAGGTACCACTATTTCATTTAGAACTCTGGAGAATGTAGAAATATAAAACACTTCTCTCATGTCAATTTCTTCTCCAACGCTTTGCCTTCTGTAGTATTTGTTGGTTGTTGTTTGGTGGTTTTTTTTTTACTTCATGTCCTTGTTGGTGATGGTGATAGTGTGCCCTAGATTCACTTCCACCTCATAGATTTTCCAAGACTGTAAATCTTTACAGGAGCAGAAGGCCTCATCTTTCTGCTGTAGAGTAGCTGGTGGATTTGAACAGCTGACCGTGCAGCCCGCAGCTTCATGCATAATCCAGTATGCCACTAGGGCTTCTTCCAGCCCTTAATAGAAAGCAGAAACTTGTTGTTTATAATGCTTTTTACACTATTTGAAAAACATTTTAATTTCCTTATTTTAATGGAAACCCTATGTTGTTGTTAAACTCAGTTGAGTTGGTTCCCATAGAGAGTCCGAAGCAACTTGCCAACCCCTAACAGCATTAGCAGTGTGTAGAGAAAGTATGGCATGCTGTTTTCCATGACTTTCAGTGCCATGTGTTGTGTTGTAGGAGGCCTGGTGTGGTGCTGTGGGTTAATGTGCTGGATTTCAAAGTCAGTTTGAACTGCAAGATTGGCTGTCCAAGCTCACCAGATGCTCCTTGGAAACCCTATACAAGGTCGCTATGGGTCGGAACTGACTTGATGGCACTTAGCAACAACAACAATTGTGTTTTAGGAGTCCTGGTGTGGCGCTGTGGGCTAATGCGCTGGACTGCCAGGTCATTTTGAACCGCAAGGTCGGTGGTTCAAACTCGCCAGACACTCCTCAGAAACCCAATACAGGGTCGCTATGGGTTGGAACTGACTCGACGGCACTTCACAATAACAACAATATTTTAAGGAGCCCTGGTGGTGCTGTGGGCTAGGTATTGGGCTGCTAACTTCAAGGTCATTGGTTCAAACCCACCAGCCATTCCACAGGAAAAAGAGGTGGCAGTCTGCTCCTGTCAAAATTGACAGTGTTAGAAACCCCGTGTAGGGTCACTGTGAGTCACAGTCAGCTCAATGGTAGTGGTTTGGGTAGTCAACAAACATTTGTTACTGTTAAATGCTGTCAAGTTGGTTCCGACTCATAGCGACCCTGTTCCAAGACTTTTCATCTTTGTCAGAACAGAATGCTTCATCTTTCTCCCCTGGAGCAGTTGATGAGCTTGAACCACTGACCTTGTAGCTCGCAGTCCATTGCTTACCATATGGAGCCTCCACAATTTTGTGGGAATAAATTTCTGGGTGTATGTAGAAGACTTACAGAGCTCTGGTAGCGTAGTAGTTATGAGTCAAGCTGCTAACCTCAAGGTCATCAGTTAAAAACTGCCAGCCATTCCACGGGAGAAAGATGAGACTTTCTGTTCCCGTAAAGACTGGCAGCCTCAGAAAGCCTGTACAGGGCTGCTATGAGTCGGAACTGGCTCCATGGCACCCAGCAGCAATATCATCATCATTAGAAGACCTGCTAGGCACTCAAGGACACTTCAAAAAAAGAACTCTCAAGTCTTGTGCTGATGTGGCGCTGTAGGATAATAAGCACTGGACTGCAAAGTCAGTTTGAATGGCAAGGTCAAGGTTGACAGTTCAAACTCACCAGCTGCCTCTTGGAAACTCTATACAGGGTTGCTATGAGTCAGAAGTGACTTGATAGCATTTAAAATAATAACATCCTTGGGCTTATAATCTAATGAGGAAAAATTTACAGGAAAAATGCATGATAACTATTCCCTTAATGGCCTGAAATGGTGAGAGGAGTAAACATTGAAGTCATTCAGGAATTTTCATCAAGGGTAAATTGGGGTGGTGGTTATGTGCTGTGGAGTGGGTTCCAACTCACAGTGAGCCTGCATCAGGTTTCCGAGGCTGTAAATCTCTATGGGAGCAGAAAGCCTCATCTTTCTACCGCGGAAAGGCTGGTAGTTTTGAACTGCTGACCTTGAGATTAGCAGCCTGACTTATAACCACTACACTGCCAGAGCTCCTTGGGATAGTGCTTTAAAAAAAAGTGACAAACTTAATTCTACTAGGAATTTGAGAGATAATCTTAGTGGGTATTGAAGCTAAAAGAAAACAAGGTGCATAGAGTGAATAAAAATACTCTCTGTAGTACCATTCCATTTTCTATGTCTTTTGAAAAAATCCAGAGTTAATAGTATTAAGTGGCATATTACTGTAGGCTAAGAACTGTCTTTCTTGTAATGCTTTTGTGGGGCTTGCTTGTTGATTAATGCATTCAGAAAAAGTCATGTTGTCCTTAACGCCCATGCCCAAGATATGAGTTAATGGAGGATCCAAATCAAGCTATTGAATGGCTAATGCAACTAATCAGTGTTGTTCCAACTGATTCTAGAGCTCTCTCTAAACTCGGAGAATTGTATGATAGTGAAGGAGATAAATCCCAAGCTTTCCAATATTACTATGAGGTAAGTCTGTAATCTTACTTTTCTTCCACTTTCTAGTGTTGTATGAATTGTTATAAAGAAGGCAGATGGCCTTTTAAATTTATTATGGTATAACACACAATTTGCTATTTTAATCCTTTTTAGAGGTGTATTTTGCTGACATCAGTCGCATTCACCATCACAATTCATTTCCAAACGTTTGTCTTTCCCCAAACAGAAACCCAGTACCCCTTCAGCAATAATTCCAGTCCTCTCCTCCCCTCAGCTCCTGAGGACACTAATACACTTTTATCTCCATGCATTTGCCTAACCTATACATTTAATCAGTGGGATTATACACTATTTATTCTTTTGTGACTGATTTATTTCACTCAGCATAATGTTTTCAAGGTTCACTCATATCATGTTGTTAAGTGCCGTTGAGTCGATTCCGACCCATAGCAACCCAGTATAGGGTTTCCAAGGACCAGCTGGTGAGCTTGAACCACCAACCTTGCAGTTCAAACGACTTTGCAGTCTGATGCATTAGCCCACAGTGCCACACCAGGTCTCCATTCATGTCATAGCATATATCAAAATTTCATTTCTCTGTATGGATGAATAGTATTCTATTGTATGGACATACCACATTTTGTTTATCCATTGATCTGCTGATGACCACTTCGGTTGTTTCCACATTCTAGCTATTGTGATTAATATTGTATGTTGTTGTTGTGTTGTGAAGTGCTGTTGAGTCAGTTCCGACCCATAGCGGCCCTGTATAGGGTTTCTGAGGTAGTATAGTGGTTAATATTGTATGCATGCATCCATTTGAATCCCTGCTTTCCAGGTTCGTTGCATATCCCTAGAAGTGCAATTGCTGGGTCATAAGATAATTCTGCTTAACTTATTCAGGAGTCACCAAACTAGTTTTCCTAGCTGTTAGCCCATTTTACATTCCTACCAGAAATACAAAAAGATCCAAGTTCCCAGCATCTCTGCCAACACTTGGTTGTCTTCCATTTTTCTGATAATAGCGAACCTAGCTGGTATGAAGTGGTATCACATCGTGGTTTAGATTTGCATTTCCCTAGTAACTAATGAGGTTGAGCATCGTTTCATGTCACGTCCTATTAGCTATTTGTGTATCTTTTTGGGTTTCTGAGACTTTGCCCCTTTTTTAATTGGAATGTTGGTCTCTTTTGTTGTAGAAGTCAGCCTTTTAATTTTTAGAAGTTAAAATTGCTTTACTCCTTTTTAAATGAATAAGAACTTATTTAAAATAATGTAAAGCAGTTCACTTTTGATTAAAAAATAAAAAGTACAAACGCTGTTTACTTCCGAAGCATGATTTGCATCCCTTATTGGTTCTGTTAAATATTTCATGTAACTCATGGATCAGTATATGAAAAAGATATTTACCGCTAGAAAATATATCACAGACTTTCAGTTTTAAAGTTTTGAACAGTTTTAAGACTCATAAGGTATTGTTGTCAGCTCATACATTTTTAATAAGAAATTTCTTATTAGATAAGTTATGCATTGCCCCTGAAATGATCCATTTCTATATTTTTTCCAGTCATATCGGTATTTCCCTTCTAACATTGAAGTAATCGAATGGCTTGGAGCCTACTACATTGATACCCAGTTTTGTGAAAAAGCCATTCAATACTTTGAAAGAGCTTCTCTTATACAGTAAGTAATTGTTACTATTTAACATTGAGTTAATGTGTTGGGATTTTTTTTAATCCCTTGAATGCTGTGTAGTAGACATATTAAATTCAATATAAAAAAATGAACATGTATTATTTCCATTTTATTATGCTCCATTTTACTTGGTCTTTATTGTGATAAATCTGTTTCCCTTTGCATAATTTTTCTCCATGTCTTTCTTACAGTATTTAATGTATTTTTGTCATGCACATCTCAGCAAACAACTATTTATTTTGTCAATCAGAAAATAAGACTACCCCAGTCGTAGGACAAAGATTCATTATTCAAAGAGTCCTAACAGAAAAAACTTGCCCAACCTGAAATATCTCATCAATAGTAGAATGAATAAATAGTAATATAATCATGCAATGCTTTATAGCAATTAAAATAAATTATAACAACAAAAATAGATGGATCTCATAAGCATAATAATGAGCTAAAGAGGCCAATACAAAAGAATAAGAGGAGGCTATGAGAGAAGATGTAGGCTCAACCTTGGAACAACAGGGCTCTGTGATAAAGGGATTGAGGTATAGTATGAATGTGTAAAAAAAAAAAAAAAGTACATGGAAAAATGGAATGCATAAATAATGGACTTTTTCCACGGGCTTTTTGAAGCCCCCTCATACATACTATGGAGTCGTGATGTGGCGCTGCAGGAGAAGCACTGGGCCAGTTGCGAGGTCAATTCAAACAACCGTTAAAACTCACCAGCCACTCCTTGGAAACCCTACACAAGGTCACTATGAGTCGGAACCAGCTCAACAGCACTTGACAACAACATATGTTTGTATCACATGGCGTTCAAATCCAGACAAAAAGTACAGTGGTGGATGTCAGACCTTTAGAGAGAAAAGAGAGGTAATGATTGGAAGGGGGCTAAATGAGTCAGGATTCTCTTTCTTAAATCAGCATGGTCATGTATGTTCATGTTACGATCATCTGCACAGTTAAGTTTTATGCATATTTCCTATTATGCTTAACAATAAAAACTTTTAATTAGAGAAAAAGTGAAATATAAGCCCAAAAGCAGCACTGCCCGTCTCCCTTGGAAATGTGAGCAGGGGCATTTTTATTGCCTTTATGGTGGAGAAGCACTGTGGGCATCAGGTGTGTGTGATCTTGGGCTGTTAAACGCTCACTTGTGTGGGGAAGACTCCTCCAGTGGGTTGTTTCACTCAGGCTGCCACTGGCATCTTCCCCCACACACTGGATGTGAATATTTTGATAGGATAATTTCATTAATCTTAAA
>NW_006408523.1:10449010-10451356 GCF_000296735.1 Chrysochloris asiatica | reverse complement strand
AAAAAAAAAACTCTAAATTCTTATCCCTGAGGCCATTCCATTTATTCAGAGAATCCTCTTTCGATCCACCCAATCTGGGAGTTAGAAAGGGGTGGGACTGAAGAACACATTGCTCTGGAAGCAGATTCTTCATCTCATCCTCCCGTCTTCACTCCACTGCCTCCCACTAGCCCTCCACTGTTCCTCAGCCCCCAGCCCAGAGCCTTCCTCAGCAGTTTCTGAGAGAGAGGGACTGTGACCTTGTTGACAGAGTAAAGATTTCAGTGTTTCTTATTCAGATTTTTCATCTTTTCTTCCTTTTCTGATTGCATACTTGACTCACTCATTCCTCATTACCAGGCATTCCCATTCTTGAGCAGTTCTAAAGTCTGTTACGGAAGATCTGCTTGTTTCTCTTCAGTGTGCCTTTAGTAAGCACTTGAGTTTTTACGTTTCTTTGCCTTGGTAGTCAGTTTCCATCTCCTTCATCTGTTGTTCATCTGCGTATAGTCTGAGATTCATCAGAGATGAAGTCTGAGTTTATCTTTCTCATTCTCCTTGGAGATTAATTTTCAAAAATGACAGTGTGGGGTTAAAAGATCTTTGCCATCTTTAAACCAGAAGTCAGACTCTTTCTGGCACTTAGTTATCCCAATGTGAAGATCATAGTTCTTCCCGTTCAAAATGCATCCTTCATTGCTTTCAGGAAATATGAACTAAGGGATTTACACAATATAGTACAGTAGTATCACCACAGTACAACATACTGACAGACAAGTGGTGGTACCACTATACTATTCATGTAATTCCCTTAATTCACAGTCCAGAAAGCAATGAAGAATGTATTTTGAACAGGGAAGAATTATGACCTTGACTATATCCCACCTGAATTTAGAGATTATCTGAAGAACAGATTTTATATATTCGACACTAAAAACCAAAGACCAAAAGAGTTCTAGGATGACATCAAGAACATCTTACAGGAAAAAAGCAAAAGATCATTAAGAAGACAAGAAAGAAGGAAAAGACCCAAATGGATGTCAGAAGAGACTCTGAAACAGCGTAGAGCTGCTAAAGTAAATGGAAGAAATGAGGAGGCACAAGAGCTGAACAGAAAATTTCAAATGTCAGCTTAAGAAGTCAAATATTATAACGAAATGTGCAAAGATCTGGAGTTAGAGAACCAAAAATGAAGCAGTCACTCAGCATTTCTCAAGCTGGGGGACCTGAAGAAAAGATTCAAGCTTCAACTTTCATTATTGAAGGATTCTCTGGGCAAATTATTGGATGCAGAAAACATCAAAAGAAGATGGAAGGAATACACAGAGTCATTGTACCAAAAGGAAATGGCTAATGTTCAACCGTTTCAAGAGGCAGCATAGTCAAGAGCCAATGATACTGAAGGAAGAAGTCCAAAGTGCATTGATGGAATTGGCAAAGAACAAGCCACTTGGAATTGATGGAATACAAATTGAAACCTTTAAAGAAAGTGAAGCAGCACAGGAGGCATTCACTCATCTCTGCCAAGAAATTTGGAAGACAACTATCGGGCCAACTGATTGGAAGAGATCCATATTTGTGCCCATTCCGAAGATAGGTGACCCAACGGAATGTGGAAATCAGTGGACAGTATCCTTGGTATCACATGCAAATACCTTTTACTAAAGGTAATACAGAAACGACTGCAATCATATCTTGACAGAGAACTTCTAGAGATTCACGCCAGATTCAGATGAGGATGTGAAACAATCAGTATCATTGCTGACATCAGATGGATCTTGGCTGACAGAGAATACCCAAAAGATGTTTACTTGTGCTTTATTGACTATGCAAAGGCTTTCAGTTGTATGGATCATGACAAGCTATGAACAACATTGTGAAGTATGAGTATTCCAGAACACTTAATTGTGCTCATGAGGAACCTGAACATAGATCAAGAGGCAGTTGTTCGAGCAGAACAAGCGGTTTAAAATTAGGAAAGGTGTGTGACAGGGTTGTATTCTTTCATCATACTTATTCAACCTGTATGATGAGCAATTCCGAGAAGCTGGGTTATATGAAGAAAAATGTGGCATCAGGATTGGAAGAAGATTCATTAACAACCTGAGGTATGCAGATGATACAACCTTGCTAGCTGAAAGTGAAGAGAGCTTAAAATACTTATTGATGAAGATCAAAGACCACAGCCTTCTAAATGGATTGCATCTTAATGTAAAGAAAATAAAAATCCTCACCAGTGGACCAACAAACAACATTCTTATCAATGGAGAAAAGGATGAAGTTGTCAAAGACTTCAGTTTTCTTGGATCAGCCGTCAACACTCATGGAAGCAGCAGTCAGGAAATCAAACGATGTATTGCATTAGGC
>NW_006408523.1:10444294-10448565 GCF_000296735.1 Chrysochloris asiatica | reverse complement strand
GACTCGATGGCACCTGACAACAACAACAACAACAACAGCTACTCTTATAGATGTTCTTTGGAATTTCCCAATAGAGGGCATACATGAAACATAACTTTCCTCAGAAGCAACTAAATAAATGGTTATAATAGGTTATAATAGCCCTGGTGGGGCGCTATAGGTGAAGCACTGGACAGCTAACCTAAAAGTCAGTGGTTCAAGCCCACTAGCCACTCCTCAGAAACCCTATGCAGGGTCACTATGAGTCAGAACCAGCTTAGCAATACTAATAACTATTGTTTATTGGTTACATTTAGTGTGTATATGTATCATCTTAAGTACTATTGTTATCCATAGTTTACAGATGAGACATATACTTGGATATGTGAAGAAGCAGCAATGAGAGAGATTAATCCATTCCCAGTATCGGGCACTATGCTGGACCCAGGGATACAAAGATTTCTGCAGTGGGTTGATGCGCTGGACTGCAGAGTTAGTTTGAACCACAAGGTCATCGGGTCTAGCTCACCAGCTGCTCCTCAGAAACCCTATACAGGGTCACTATGAGTCAGAATTGACTCAGTGGCACTTAACAATGACTTAACATCCTCTAGGAATACACAGTTTGATGACGGATTCATAATCATCAACAAATAATAAAACAGTATTGTAATTGCAGTGCTAAACAGATCCAAGGAGATTATGGGAGCACATAGAAGAGTCTGATTCAGTCTGGGACAGAAGAGAGTAAAGGAATTGGAATGAACTTAGATGAAAGGGATGGCAAAGTCTGGGAGTCTAGAAAACGTAAAGTCCACAGGAAACATACAGTGCTAGGCAGAGTGGAGGCAGGTGATTTGGAAGGGAAGTAAGGGGTTAGATCCCGACTTTGGTAGAAGGGAGGAGCGAGGTTGGTAGTAGAGTTAGATGTGCGGCTTCTTTAGATCACTGTGGGTGACTGCGTAGGTCATGGGTTTGAAGTTACGTATCTTGCCTAGAGACATAGCTCACAAGTTGTTGCTGTGTGCTGTAGAGTCAGTTCTGACTTATAGCGGCCCTGTATAGTGTTTCCAAGGAGCAACTTGTGGGTTTGAACCTCTGACCTTGCAGTTAGCAGTCCACTGTTTATCGTACAGTGCCACACCAGAGATTTAAATGCAAATCTGTCAGAAATTTCAAAACTGGTCTATCGTATTTTCAGCAATAGTGATCTTAGAAATGGTCAGAAACTGCAAGGTGGTATAGATATTTGGTATGCAGAACTGTTAAACACCACAGCTCTTTCTGTTTTATTCCTAATGTCTTGTCATTGATTTGCTTACAGGCCTACCCAAGTGAAATGGCAGCTGATGGTAGCTAGTTGTTTTAGAAGAAGCGGTAAATGCTTTTAATTTTATTCACTTTTAATATTTGTGTCTATATTGTTTTAGAAATTATGCATATAAATGTGTTCTAATTGCATATTTGTTTATTAAAATACAAACGTTAAGTAACTATGCATATCTGAACTATTATGTGGAAAACATAATTATTACATGCAGAAACAGTTATGTTTACAAAGCAGATGTTATTCGTGTATTCCAGTACCATTATTAAAAATACTATATTCATTATCCAAAATATCCCTCAATATTTCTCAAAGTTAGCATGTAATCATTTTCACAGTTTGTCCATAATGGTAAATAGACATTCAGTTTTATTTCTATTTTCTACTCACCTTTAGGTTCTCTGGAAGCATAGTGGTTACAAGTCAGGATGCTAATCTCACTGTCAACAGTTCTAAACTATCAGCAATTCCAGGGGAGACAGATGAGGCTCTTTGCTCACATAAAGATTTACAGCCTCAGAAACCCTATACAGAGTTGCTGTGAGTCAGAACTGCCTCCACGGCACACCACCACCCCTCACCTCATTTTAAATGTCCTTGTGTGTTCTGAGGCCTCTGCTATCCAGATCACCTAAACAGCCTAAGGAAAGTCTAAAGTTAGGACTATGGATTTTAATACCAAGCAAGACAAGCTGGCTTGGTTTGTTTCTCCTGTCGCTGCTTTCATTACACACGGTACTGATGACACTTGTCATCAAGTAGATTACCGCTAATCAGTTTGGACTAATTATGAAGTGGATGATATGGGAAAGTATTAGAGATTAAGCCGGGAGATAAATTTAACAAATTTGTAATCCCTTTTGTAGAACAAAAATTGACCCTACCTGGAAAGAAATTCTTTAGTCCAAAGAAAGTTCAAATTATTAAGATACTGGAGATGTGTTTTCACCAAGTTTCTAGAAGGAAGTTTCTTTTTTAATCTCTGCGAGCTTCTTCAAATGCTATCCAAAATGTTTTAATACTTACTTAGTGTAGTTATTAGGAGTCCTGGTGCGGCACTGTGGGTAAATGTGCCGGACTGCAAAGTGAGTTTGAACCACAAGGTTGGCTGTTCAAGCTCACCAGTCGCTCCTCGGAAACGCTATACAGACAGAGTCACTATGGGTCAGAGTCGACACAACAGCACTTAACAACAACAAAATGTAGTTATTACATCATTCAAGGCCTTGATTTTGAACTTTACTATATACACAACTTGACTATATTGTGTCTATTTGATTTACATCAACAACAGTTCTGAATTACCTGTGTCCCACTCAGCAGCAGTTACATATAGGAGGGGGCTTCAGAAAATTTGTGGGAGATGTTGGTTATCCTTTGATTCCTTTTCTCCACAAATGTTTGAAGCCCCTGTGTATTTATATAAATATAAGCTACTCTGATCGATTTAGAAACGTTAATCAGCTTGGAGGATTAGAGTCCCAGTAAGACGAGGACACAGTAACGTTTGTTGAGACTTCATGTCTTGATTGTGTCTCACTCTTCACAGCAACTCTTTAAGGTGATAGGACAGCCATCCTGTTTTATAATGACATTCTGAGAGATGTATGATGTTCTTAATTGAGACTTTTGCAAAGATACTCATGTTTGAAAATATACTCACTGGAATCCTGGCGTGGCACTGTAATGCACTGGGCTGCAAAGTCTGTTTGAACCACAAGGTCGGTAGTTCGAGCTCACCAGCTGTTTCTCAGAAACCCTATACCAGGTCGCTGTGAGTCGGAACTGACTTGAAGGCACTTAATAACAACAAATGCTCACTTTTTATTATTTCCTGCTGCCTGAATCGAATTTATTATCAAACAAATTGCTTTCTATATAATGGTATTTCCAAATCAAAACTAAAAAAAAATTTATTATTGTCTTTTCCAATTAAATGGGTAACATTAAAATTAACTTTGATATAACTTCAATTTAAATTTTTTTCAATTCATCTACAAACATCTTTGTTAGGAAAATGAATGGGTCTTGATTTTTTGCCACTAAAATACTTATTTTAAGACGTGTAACTAAGTTTCAACTATCATTCGTGTCTTCTATTGTTTTTCACATTTTATTTGTAAATTTTCCTTATAGAAGTTATATTGTTGTTGTTGTTGTTGTTAAGTGCCGTCAAGTCCATTCCGACTCATAACAACCCTGTATAAGGTTTCCAAGGAGTGACTGGTGAGGTTGAACCTCTGCCCTTGCAATTCAAACCACCCTTGTAGTCCAGCGCATTAACCCGTAATGCCATACCAGGATGCTTGTGGCAAACAAGCAGCCTTCCTACCAAACTGATAAAGCAGCTAATATATTAGGTTAAAAATAATATTTTTCAGAGTTCTGTTAATTTCTGTAATCTGCTAGTATATATGTTTGTTTTTATTGTTTACAGGTAACTACCAAAAAGCACTGGACACTTATAAAGATATTCATAGAAAGTTTCCAGAAAATGTCGAATGTAAGTGCGATTTAATTTTGCACCTTTTCAGATATAGGTTCTTTTTAGGTTTTAATATGTAATAATGATCCTTCAGCTCATTGTCCAAATGTCCAGGCCACTGATGCCTGAGCCTGCGGGCAGTGCTGCTGGGACGCAGAAGACTGGCTCTCACCATCTCAGATAAAGCTGTTTATCTAATGGGACATAAATGCATAGATGTGTGTTTTTGTTGTTATTAAGTGTTGTCAAGTCAGTTTCAACTCATAGCAACCCTGCCCAGAGTTTCTGAGGAGCAGTTGGTGAGTTTACACCACGGACCTGGTAGTTCAAACCAAGCTTTCAGTGCGAGATATTTTATTTGTTTTTTTTTTTTTAAGTGTTTTATTTTAAATTATATGATAGTTTACATGGGAGAACATTAGTTTTACATTCATTCTATCGTACATCGTATCATTGCCATGGTTACAATCCCCTCCATGC
>NW_006408523.1:10436556-10443494 GCF_000296735.1 Chrysochloris asiatica | reverse complement strand
AAGTCTTTTGATGCACATAAGTTTTTAATTTTTAGTATGTCCCACTCATCTATTTTATCTACTTTTGTTTGTGTGGTTTTCAAAATGTTTTGTAGTCTGTGTATTCCCTGAATTAGTGCCCTCATATTTGTCCCGAGTTTTTCATTGATGGCCTTCATAATTCTGGGATTCACATTTAGGTCCTTCAGTGCGAGGTATTTTGTGATATTGATTAGAAGCACTTTGATGAACAATGGAGCTGTTGTAATAAGCCAGTCTTGTAATAGTTTACAAAAGCATTACTTCTAGAACTTTCGTAAACTATAAATTTCTTACTTCACTCACAGAGATTTGCAGTAGGACCCAGGTATCTCTTTTGTTCTTGTTTCTTTTTTAGAAACTTTCTATGTAATTCTTAATTTCAGTCACCCGAGGGAATCATGTTTTAGAGATTAAATGAGCAATGCCAGTCATAACCTGTTTGTGAGTAATCCCCTGATCTCAGTCCTTGAGGCAAAAGAGTTTCTCAACTCCTGGCATTTGGGACTGGATATTTCTGAATTTTGGAAGCTTTCTTGTGCATTGTAGGATGTTTATCAGCCTAGCCTCTACACATTAGATGCCAGTAGCCTCCCCCTTCCTATTGGTGACAACCAATTAGGTTTCCCCCAGTTGACAACCACTCCTGTAGCGGTGTTGTTGTTGTTAAGTGCTGTTGAATCAGTTCTAACTAATAACAACCGTGTTCACAACAGAATAAAACACAGGCCGGTCCTGTACCATCCTCACCACTGCTGTCCTTGTGTCAATCCATCACATTGAGGGTCTTCGCTTTACCAGGCATGATGTCCTTCTCCAGGGGACTGGTCCTTCCTGACAACATATCCAAAGTTTGAGAAATGAAGTCTCACTATCCTGGCTTCTAAGAAGCATTCTGGTTGGCTGTACTTCTTCCAGGACAGATTTGTGTGTTCTTTGGCAGTCTGTGGCGTTTTCCATATTCCTCACCAACACCAGATGTGGCAGTAGTTAGGGCGCCTCTAGGTACCGTAAAGGGGAGGTCTTCACACATGTCTCGGTGTTTGTCTTTATAAAGACACATAAGACTTAGTCCAAAAAATGAAAAATCTATGCCATGGGGCATGTCCAACATGACTTTGGCTTGTATAATTTTCAAAGCAAATGCAGTCAGTAGTCTACCTAAACTATATGTTGTTGTTGTTTTTGTTAAGTGTACTTGAGCCTGTTCCTATTTATAGCTATCTGTATAGTGTTTCCAAGGAGCGCTTGGTGGGTTTGAACTACCGACATTGCAGTTAGCAGTCTGGTGCTTATCCTACAGTGCCACACCAGGAGTCCAAAATTCGCACCCATTCTCTATTTAGAGAGCTTTCAAAAAAGAAGGTCCAATCCAAATTGTGGCTTCCAGGGACCTCGGCTGGGCTAGTTCAGTTCTCAAGACAGAGAAGTCAGCCGGAAGGTTATACCAATTGTTTTTCAGGGTTTCTAAGGGGTAATCTTGGCAGTTTTTCTCAAAGGACACAGGATAATCACAGGGGCTTATGAAGACTGTTTAAGAAAACTGCAAGTTGTATAGGTTAACAGTTTGGACCAAGGAAGTTTTTCCTATCACAACAATGCACCTGCTCATTCTTAGAGGGAAGCAAGAGCGGCCCTAGGAGAATTTTGTTGGGAAACCTTCCCCTATGAACCTGATAGCCATGATCTTGCCCTTCAGACATTGTTTTGCTCCCAAAACTAAAAGAGCATTTCCAAGGAACACCATTTGTGTCCTTCAAGGATGTCGAAGCTGCTCTTCTGACATGGTGTAGATGAAGGAACACAGAATCCTTCTGGGAAGGGTTAGAGAGAGGGAAACAACCACCTTCAGAAGTATATAGACCTAGATAGATATTTTTATTTAATAAAGGTTTTCTATGATTTTCTGCGAGTGCTTTTTCACTTACCCTCATATGCAGTATATAAAGACTTTAAGTTGTATTTTCAGAATGATGATTAGCACATTGGATTATTCAGAAGATGGGAGTAATATGACTTGACATATATATTTGAAGAATCTCTAGGTTATGATTAACTCAAGCCTCCTCACCTTAGATCCACATATAAACATCACTTCAGTTACTTTGTGGAACACGAAGTGGATGAGGACAGGGCAGTAGAATAAACTGGGAAGGGCTTGGGGCAGTAGACCAATTTTATAGTAAGAACATTAGCTTGGATTAATGTTGGTAGCAATGAAGGTGGTAAAAAGTGCTTTGATTCTAAATATAGTTGGAAGGTATTGGTGATGTTATCGTGGATTTTTGGGAACCAATCATGTGACACCTAAGAGGATGATAGAGGAGGCAAGGGTAATTCTCAAGATCTAGGTCTAGACAGCTGAAGGATGGAGTTGGCCATTCATTGAGAAATGGAAGACTGAGAAAAGAACAAGATTTGTAGGGAACTGATTATAACCATAAAGTCATATGGTTTAGCGACAATATTTTTTAAAAGTTGAGTGTTTGTTAGCTTTATATCTTCCCTGTATCATTTATTCCTTTGTTCCCAAAATTTTTATCGTATTTCTTATGGACTAAATGTTGAAGATCTAATTTATGCCAAGTCTTTATTCCTGCCCTTCTGATCTATTAACTCTGATAACAATATGATAAATGTGTGGGACAGGAATGCTGTAATAACGGGTCACGTAGTAAGCCATCACCACAAGTCTGTCAGTTTGTCTTACTGGGGTGGCTTGCGTGTTCAGCTAAACTTACAGACTAAGACAGAGTAGGAACAAGGAGAAAAAGCCTACTTCCGAATATTGAGTCACTGAAAACCTCATGAATAGCAGTGGAGCACTGTCAGGTAGCACAAGAATACTGACAATCGAAACATGATGAAGAGCACCGGAATATTGCCAGATATTGTGCCAGAAGATGAGCCCCTCAGGTTGGAAGGCACTCAGAATCCAACTGGGGAAGAGCTGCCTCCTCAAAGTGGAGTTGACCGTGATGACATGAATGGAATAAAGCCTTCTGAACTTCCATTTGCTGATGGGGCACAACTCAAAATGAGGGGAAGTAGCTAAAAACATCCATTAATAATCAGAACATGGAATGTATAAAGTATGCATTTAGGAAAATTGGAAGTTGTCAAAAATGAAATGGAATGCAGAAATATTAAAATCCTAGACTTTAGTGACTGAAATGGACTGGCATTGGCCATTGTGAATCTGACAATCGCATGGCTTACTATGCCAGAAATGACAAAGTGGAATGGCATTGGGTTCATCACCAAAAATAACATTTCAAGATCTATCTTGAAATACAGTGCTGTCTGTGATAGGATAATACCCGTATGGCTCAAAGAACCAGTTAATAAAACTATTATTCAAATTTATGCACCAACCACTAAAGCCATTAATGATGAAATTGAAGAATTCTACCAACATCTTCTGTCTGAAATCAATCAAACATACAATCAAGATGTATTAATAATTATGGAAACTGGAATGCAAAGAGGTTGGAAACAAAGAGGAAAGATCAGTAGTTGGAAAATATGACCTTGGTGATAGAAACAATGCTGGAGAGATTGTATGGTAGTCTAATGACGTCTTCATTGCAAATGCCTTTTTTAAACAACATAAAAAAAAACGACTATGCACATGGACCTCACCAGATGAAATAACACAGAAGTCGAATTGACTATATCTGTGAAAAGAGATGGTGGAAAAGTTCCATACCATAACCAAAACAAGGTCAGGAGTACATCGTGGAACAGACCATCAATTGCTCATATGCAAATTCAGGCTAAAGCTGAAGAAAATCAAGTCCATGAGAGCCAAAATATAACCTTGAACATATTCTACCTGAATTTAGAGATCATCTCAAGAACAGATTTGATGCATCAGACACTAATGACTGAAGACCAGAAGAGTTGTGCGATGACATCAAAAACATACAGGAAGAAGCAAAAGGTCAGTAAGAGACAAGAAAGAAGGAACAGTCCAAAATGGATGTTTGAAGACACCCTGAAACTTGTTCTGCAGTGTAGAGATGCTAAAGCAAATGGAAGTAATGAGGAAGTAGAAGAGCTGAACAGAAGATTTCAAAGGGCAGCTCGAGAAGATGGTCAATTTTCTTATTGAATTTTGCAAGGCCTTGGAGTTAGATAACCAAAAGTGAAGAACATGGTCAACATTTGTCAAATGGAAAGAACTGAAGAAAAAAAATTCAAACCTCAACTTGCAATATTGAATGATGGGTAAAATATTGAATGATGCAGAAGGCATCAAACGATGATTGAAAGAATACACAGAGTCACTGTACTAGAAGGAAATGGTCAGTGTTCAACCATGTCAAGAGGTGATTTATAATCAAGAGCCAATGTTTAATTTTGTTGTTGTTGTTGAGAATATACACAGTAGAACATACACCAATTTAGCCATTTCTACTGGCCTTGCACTTAACAACAACAACGTGTACAGTTCAAGCACGTTGATTACGTTATTTGGGTTGTGCATCCATTCCTACCCTCTTTTCCTGAATTACTCCTCTCCTGTCACATAAATTCACTGCCCCCCAAGGTTCTCCAAAAGGTTTCAGTGGCTGCGGTTTCAAAAGTAGATCATCAGCTACCCAAAAAGGGGGCCGGGGGGCGGGCTACAAAGGCAAGAAGTGACTGGCTTACAAGCTTTCAAGAGGGAACCTAGATCCAGAGAGCATGGAGGAAGATAGAATCTCCACTGAGTAGTATCCAATCTGTCTAGGCGGGGCTGATGAAAGGAAATGCGGATAGGTCTGTTGTGATACAATAGTGAATAATTGTTACCATGACTGATTGTGAGGGTTGGAAATGTTAAGGTAGATGTTTTGTAGCAAGAAGGGAAGTGATTGACTTTTCAGTCTAGAAGTGGAGGTCCCTAAGACCATCAAGCGGAGAGCAGGACCCTACCCAGAGACGCAGTGATGCCTGGGATGGAGGCAGAGATGATGACATGGAGAGATGGAGCAGTTGGGGACTTTAGACCCAAAGAGGGAGAGGAGCTGTGTGCTGATGACGGGGGGAGGCTTGTAGGCTGTACCCTTTGGTTGGGTGATGATGCATGGAGGGGATTGTAACCATAGCAATGAAACAATATACGATAGGATGAACGTAAAACTAATGTTCTCCCATGTAAACTATCACATAATTCACAATAAAACATTAAAAAAAGTAGATCATCGGGTGTTCAAGGTGCCTTCTGGGTGGATTCTTAACAGTCAACTTTTAAATTCGCAGTCATTGTACCCATTTGTACCACCCTGGGACTCTAATAGGGGACTGTTGTTGTTATAAGATGCTGTAATGTCTGTTTCAACTCACAGGGACCCTATGTGACAGATTAGAACTGCCCCCAGAGTTCTCTTGGCTGTAACTTCATGGAACAGATCACCGGTCTTTCTCCGGTGGAGTTAATGGGTGGATTCGAACCAACCTTTCAGTTAACAGCCAAGAGCTTAACCGTTGCATTAACTAGTTATTAACTGGTGCCATAATAAGAGACTAGTTCATGAAGTTACAGCAATGGCAAAATAGTTTTCAGCCGTCAGAAACTTTTCAAACCCTAACAGCCTGGTATTATTGTTTTGAAAACGGCAAAACCTAGGAAGGAAGACATTAAAATGTTTAGTTTTATCTCCAGGTCGGGGAGTAATGTTCAACTTTTATTTTCTTCTTTGTATCTTTATGTATTTTACTAATTCCTTACAGTTCATAGTGATATGTATTTTGCTTGTGTTAGGGAAACATAATTCTCAACTGAAATAATAAAAAATATTTTAAAGTAATATAGACCAGAAATGGTAGAGGTCATTCCTACAGAGATGTAAACATAATACTTGTATTTTCTAGCATGGACCCTGTGTCTTAAATCTCTTATTAATTTTAGAAGCACAATATTAAGTGAAAACAGTCCCAGAAAATTGCCTGCAGAATATGCCTATTTTCATAAGACTCAATATCACTCAAAACTAAACAATATCTCATTGGGGGATGTGCATAGAAGTACATATGTATAATTTTTGTTGTTATTTCGTTTTGTATAGTTTAAGCCAGGAAATGATAGATGTAAAATTCAAAGGATTAGAATGTGATGAGGGCAGGTAGGTATTGGTAATGTATGAGGTCAGTAGTTGAATGCGTTCATAAGTGTTCGTTTCCACCCTTTACTGTAGTTATTTTACATACATTTGGAGTCAGATGTAAATGCAATGACTATAAAATATAAAACATATTCTTTACAGTCCAAGTGCTCTGCCTGTAGCATGAATATTTATTAAAAGAATGACTCTATCAACATTAAATTTTTAAAGAGAAAGAACACTTATTAGTAACTTTTATGATGATGGTATGTGCAAACTGTCCGTATTTTTAGCCTAGTCTCTATTATGACTTCTGAGATGCATTTCTGAAACTGGCAGTAGCCTGGCTAGGTTCCGTCTGCCTTTAAGTTCCTTCCCAGCCTGTATTGTGCTAGTTCCCTTGGAAACCAGCCTCAGGAGGACTTAAGTGCAGGGACCCAGGCTGGAGGACAGTTTTCCCGAGCCTAGAGAACGATAAGAGAAATTCTTCCTCAAGAAACACTATTTGTGAGCGTCATTCCTGGACCCCACAAGATTGGATTTACTGGTTTCTTATACCTTCAACACGGCGCATGAATGGTTTCCTAAATATGTTTTTCATATTTTAGGCTTGCGTTTCTTGGTTCGTCTCTGCACAGATATTGGATTAAAAGAAGTTCAAGAATATGCAACAAAACTCAAGAGATTGGAAAAAATGAAAGAAATAAGGGAACAGGTATCTCATATGGGCTGAAAACTGCTTTCTGCTAATTTTCAAAATGTTAGCCTTTTATAGCTCAAATGAGAGCGATTGGGAGCGTCGGTCTAAAACACAGAGTTGAAATTATGTAT
>NW_006408523.1:10401303-10436246 GCF_000296735.1 Chrysochloris asiatica | reverse complement strand
CAGGGGGCAGACTTGTAGGGTATATCCTGTGGTTGGGTGATGATGCATGGAGGGGATTGTAACCATAGCAATGAAATGATATACGATAGGATGAATGTAAAACTAATGTTCTCCCATGTAAACTATCACATAATTCACAGTAAAACATTGGTAAATAAATAAAAAGGATTTCCACATAGGAGCAAGTGCGATAGATTGAGTATAGTCTCTGGCGATTAGCTACTAACAGACAAATCACTGTAATTTTCCACAGCATGAAATAGCGTAGAGGTGAATTTGCAGACCTGGTTTTAATTGGAGAGTCCCGTGGCCCTTGGAGAATAAGCAGCATTTGTACACAACACTAGTACATTTTCATTCTGCTGTTTCATCGTAGAGTAGAGCATAGCTTTGAGATTTAGGGTAACACAGCTGGGAGTACTTTAAGTCTATTTTTATTTTTCAAACAGTATGTGAAAAGCAATTTTCTTATTTATACTTCTTTAAAAGAATAACTTCTACAAGTTTGAATTTAGGATATGTCATACAATTTTTTACTATCTGCCTTTCACGGAAAGAAAATATAGTCTTAAAATCTCTGTCGCTATATTGTAAACAGTTTTGAGAGAGGAACTAAATTGATTCTCATTTTTTGTTTGTTTGTTATAACATTGTGAAAATGTAGGAGTAAAGGACTTATCCAAGAATGTCATTATCTTGGGTATGGCAAGAGTAGAAATTCCTGGTTTTCAAGATATGATTATCTGGTTTATGCATTTAAGTAAGATGTGATCAGATTGCTTGGCCCTCTCCTAAAAGTATCACTTGTAGAAGAATCATGAGCACTACATGATTTTTCACTTTAAAAGTTCTGTAAAATATCAAGTTGATATTAAAATCCTGCTCTAGGGTAGAGATAGAGTCAAAACCAACTGGGAAGACCAAAGGTAATACCATTAGCAAAGGCTAATTAAATTGGGTAGCCTATATGGTGGTGGTGGTGATGTGCCGTCAGGTCAGTTCCAACTCACAGCGACCCTGTATAGGGTTTCTAAGGCTATAAATCTTTACGGGAGCAGAAAGCCTTATCTTTCTCCCAAAGAGCAACCGTTGGTTTCAAACTGCTGGAATGCAGTTAGCAGCCCAATACATAACACACGACACTAACAAGGCTGCTTAGCCTATATGATGGTGGTGGTGGTTATGTGCCGTGGAGTCGGTTCCGACTCATAGCGACCCTGGGCAGGGTTTCTGAGGCTGTAAATCTTTACGGGAGCAGAACACCTCATCTTTCTCCCGCAGAGCAGCTGGTAGTTTCGAACTGCTGACCTTGCTGTTCACAGCTCAATCATAACCACTACACTACCAGAGATATGATAGCTCTGTAAAATTTAAACTGTTTATAATCACTATTAAATTTGTTTCATAAAGTGTAATGAAAAAAAGTGGGTAGTTTTCAAGCCAAGAACATTATTTAGAGCTCAAAATTAATTATGTAAAGTATAGAACCTTAGATGTATGTGAACAGAATCAACTTCTTCAGACTTCATGAGTTTAAGTTAAGCATCAGTAGTAGTTTGTTAGTTACACTGAACAGTGTGTAAAAACTAATACAAATTATGGATCTGTGTAATACACTACTCAACTTAAACCTTAAACAGCAACATTGATCTAGGAAGTACCATCTCTATGAGAACCCCTGGTACACAGCGGTGTGGCACAGTACTAAAAGTACTGGTCCGCAAGGTCTGTGGTTCAAACTCACCAGCCGCTATACCGGTGGGGGGTGGGGGGGGGACTACAAGTCAGAAATGACTCAATGGCACTTAACAACAAGAAGCTGATGTTAAGGTCAGTGATTTAAACTCACCAGCCACTCTGATGGAGAAAGAAGTGGCAGTTGGCGTCTGTAAAATTGTTGTGAAGTACCATTTAGTCAATTCGAACTCACAGCAACCTTATATAGGGTTTCCAAGGAGCAGTTGGTGGGATCGAACCTCCAGTCTTTTGGTTAACAGTCCAGTGCTTATCATACAGTGTTACACCAGGACTGCCTTGGCAACCCAGCGAAGCAGCCCTATAGGGTCTCTCTGAGTCGAAATCTACTGTCTGACTGTGGGTTGGGTTTGGTTTTATTTCCATTTCTGCTTTAGCAGACTTCGTGTGTTGACTCTTTTAAAAGACAAGAAGTGGCTTTCTATTCCCTGGGGACATCCTTGCAGCCAGGTCATAAGGGATCATGATCAAACTCAGGAAACATTGAGTCCAAGGAATTCCTAGGAAAGGAACTCAAGGGGTGAAGGCCAAAGCATTCCCTTTCAATGAGATCCAGAATTACTTTTATACACAACAGTCTCTAGTTTACCATTTCATTTTCCCATTTCTTAATTATATCTTAGTTGAGCCACTGTGGATATACAAGCAGACTTCAAAAAGTTACTGGAAAAATGGAATTGGAAATTTTTCCATGAACTTTATGAAGCCCCTGGGATTTCTCTTTTTCTGTTAGTAGACTACTTGTGGCTTCTTTCTACCTTTGCCTTTTCTCCTTCCTAAATCACACGTTCTCTCCACATATCGTTCAACTCTTTTATTTCATCCAGCTGATTACTCTGGTGGTGGTGACAGTGTGCCGTGGAGTCGGTTCCGACTCAGCGACCCTGCATGAGATTTCCGAGGCTGTACATCTTTATGGGAGCAGAAAGCCTCATCTCTCTCCCGTGGAATGTCTGGTAATTTTGAACTACTGACCTTGAGGTTAGCAGCCCAACTCATAACCACTACACTACCAGAACTCCTTGACTACTGGGGAGTAATACTCATATGGGCTCATGAATTTTATTGTTACAAATGAGTCTATGGATGCCGTTAAAACTGCTCTCCCCCCCTAATTCTCCATCTCTTTTCTATCAAAATATGTATTCTTTCAGTGTACTCAATGTTATTCTGTTCTTCTCAATATTCCTGGATTCTTTTCATAGTCATCAGTACTTTTTAAAAAATAAAACTGCTTTTTTATGGTGAAACATAAGACTTTCTACTGAGTATATTTTTATTAATTACCTCTTTGCTTAGTGAGCTTAATTTTCATAAGTGAAGGAGGCTTCCTGCAGAACCTCTGCATTGCATAAGACCATAGGTGGAATCCTGAACCCCATCCAGAATCTTCTGAGGTGGGAAATTTCCACTTGAAAGGACAAGCAGACCAGCCTGGAGCGGCTAGAAGGACAGAAGATATTTCTTGAAAGAAAGACCAGCAGGAAAACTGCAAAGCAATAACGGCAGTCCTATTGACTACTACAAGAACGAGCAAGTTGTTCTTGGCCCAGGAGCCATCAAGGCAAGTGGTCAGATCCCCTCAGAGTAAACCCCCTTCCAAGACTAAGACTCAAGGGGAATACACGAGCAGGTGTGTGGTCTGGCTGGTGACCACATAGGTCACCAATAGGGGAAGAACAGCAATAAAGTTGTGAGCTAAATCCGACCATGTTCAATAGACTCCTGTGAACCTGGGTTGGCCAGCAATGTGACAAGACCTGGGGACTCCTGGGCCCAGAGACAGTGACATAGCTACAGAGGACTAGAGTGGAGAGTGAAGTGCCCAGCTGATAAGAAGTGAGGGGAGATGCACAAGAACACCCACACTTGCAGATGGTACCCAGTTGACCTGGCTTCAATGACTGGATGATCAGAACTTGACTAGAAGAGATAAAAAAGAGTAATCTGCTACAATTTGATGAACTTGACCTATACTTAAGGATGTAGTATCTCAAAAGATGAAACGAATCTTTACAGTGAGGATCATACCCACCCCCTCGGTGTGCAGGGTTGACAAAGATGGGCAACTTAGACACTGGCTACCCAAAAGCAGTGAGGGGGCGCTACAAAGGCAAGAAGTGACTGGCTTACAAGTTTTCAAGAGGGAGCAAAGATCCAGAGGGTTGGGAGGAAGGTAGACTCTCCACTGAGTAGTATCCAATCTGTTTGGGTAGGGCTGATGAAAGGAGATGGGGATAGGTCTCTTGTGGTACAGTAGTGAATAATTGTTATCAGGACTGACTGTGAGGGTTGAAAATATAAAGGTAGACGTTTTGTAGCACAAGGAGGGGAGTGATTGACTTTGCAGTCTTCTGCTCCTGGGTTATCTTCATATGACTTGTCATCCCTGTTTCCCTGACTTTTCTTTTTCTTTGCTTGTTTAATCCTTTTTATTTCTCAAAAGAGATTACTTTAAGACACACCCTACACTAAGCGTTTTCATTGACATAACAGATTGATTATAACCACAGGCATAGAGGATGTATCATATAATCACATAACCAGTTCAGGATATGGAATCCAACTGAAGAAAAATTAAGTAAAGAAAGAAAGCAAGAGGACGTAAAGTAAATCAGGCCTGGGATTTGGGGGAAATGTTTAAATGTGGAAATGAATTTGTATAGATCTATGAAGGACTCCTGGTATGGTGCTGTTGGATAAGCACTGGACTTCGAACCACAAGTTCGGCAATTCAAACCCACCAGCTGCTGCTCAGTAACCCTGTACAGGGTCTCTATGAGTCGGAATCTGCAGCACTTACAACAATAAGAAAGGAACTCTTAGCTTTTTGTGGGTTAGAAAAACTCATGTTTTAGGATATTAAGGTTAAAATGTTATGTAGACTGATTGTTCTGAAGAGAATATAGTCCTCTTCCTGAAATGATTTTGGAAGATGGTCCGTCCCCCCCCCTCCCCCCATACACAGGGTTCCATAATTCCTGAGTAAGAAGAAACTTTGAGCATTGCATATTCATTAGAGCCAGTCATGAGCAGTTGAGGCTCAAAGACTATGGTTCCCTCAGGTCAGAATGCTGGCTGCTCCTTAGCAATGTTGCTTTGTTTTTTTGTTTTAAGTTTTGCTTTTCTGCTTCTCTAAATATGAAAAAAATAATACTATAGTCAAGGAAGTCTGCCGAGATTAGATTGTAGGGCTTTAAAAGAGCAAAATGGGAAGAAGAGGAATTGAGGATCAAGTGTTTTCAATGCAAAACAGGAAGGAGTAAATATCACCCCAGTAACACAGAGGGTTAGAAAACAAGGGGACAAGGAGAAGGAAAGGAAATTCTTTATGAAACAGGGGACGTTACCTGCAAGTTCAAAAATACAAGTATTCCAGGTTTCAGATCAGATCTCTATAAAGTTTCAAAATAATTCCCCCCCCCAAAAAAAAAATCAGCAAAGAATTTTAAGAACTATGTTCTTCTGGCCAGATTTACAAAATATGACATTCAAAATTAATATAAAATATAGTCAATATTTACTCCTGAATTTTCTGTTATTTCTAATAAAAGGAAATAATGGAATTAAGTTTATAATCAAGTTGGAATTCCTTTTGATTATATTTCCTAAAAGGGAAGAGATCCATTAGTAAGAGCTCAAAGAGTTGGCTTTAAAGTTGACTATACAGAAAAATTACAAATTCAAAAAAGGTTTATATAAGTAATAAAAATTACCAGAATACCTTACACTTTTTATAACTGCATTTATAGAATTCATCAAAAACACCAAATATACTATCGATCCTTGGCATCAACTTTGGTGATTGGGACATTGATTGCATGTTCCAGGGTAGGATTTACCAGTTGCTCCTTTTCTTAAAGACCATTAATTGCATGTTTTTTCCTGTGTTGACTTGGGGTCATTTCCTAGTTTGTTCCCTGGGAAGCTCAGATCTGCTTGGCAGCAGCTACTGCGGGCATTGTGGAGACAGAGTGACAGAGGACTGTCAGGATAACCTGGGAGCTTGTAGTGTTTCTGTTATGCTTGTAATGTGATGGTGAAGGAGATAAACCCCATTTGTTCAGCCACACAGCTCAAAGACAGATGCTTCCAACATGGCGCAGTAAACATCAAGAGCTGTGGGAATCGAGAGGTGGAGGGATTCAGCCCCACACCAGGGAATCCTGACTAGTTTCTGCAGGAGGGGCTTGCGACTTGGAGTTTTGGAGTGGGGAGGAAGAAGTGTGAGAAGAGGTCTGATGGCAGCATGTGAAGACCAGCCTCCTGGATTCTTGGGAGCTAACCAAACTAGTTCCACCTCGTAGCAACCCTACAGGACTGAACTGCTCCACCGTGTTTCCCAGCTGAATCTTATGGAAGCAGGTGCCCAATCTTTTCCCCATAGAGCAGCTGGTGGGTTCGAACCCCAGACCTATTTAGTTATCAGGCCAACAGTTAACCACTGTGTTACCAGGACTCCTTTTAGGTTTGAAGCCACTAAAGAATGTTTTAAGTTCATTTTATTTCTCTGGAATTTGAAGAAACAGTGAATCTTTTTAAGAATCCTTAACTAGGTAACAAGTCTCTGTTCCACTGGGCAAAACTTAAATGGTTATTGTGCAATGGAAGTGGCCTAGTACGGTGACCATGGGTCAGTGCTGTGACCTCCCTGAGTCTCATTGTCATCAACTGTAGAATGAGGATAGTATGACGTGACAGTCTGTGGTGAAGTTGGTTTTTTCTAATCCATCATGGAATGAACCTACAATAAAAAGGAACTTGGGTCAGTGTGACGGTGCACTTGGATGCCTGGTGGGAGAAACCGCAGTGAAGGTGTGAAGCCTTACTATCCACTTCCATTCTTCTCACCCCGCAGAGAGCTGGCAATGTACGGGCTCACAGGGTCTGCCTCATGGGGCCATCTAGCCAACTGTATTCCAGTTCTAGGAGAGTCATAGATTACGGATCTGGGGTGTGTTCATTCTAAAGAGTCGCTGTGAGGGACTCAGAGGCGTGGCTTTTCTCTCCCACCATGAACGTTTCCCAGGCCGCTCCCAGGTCTACTGTGTTGTCCTCCATGCTGTAGCCCTGCCTTGTTTTTATAAAAAATGGAAATGATGTCCTATTTTGTTTGGAATAAAAGTGCCATCTTTTTCATTATTCATAATATTAAGATGATGTGTTCTAAAAATTAGGCAGATTACTCTTTGAATAGTTTTATTTTTAATTTCAGTAAAAATGTATAAAGAAAAAAGTGAAAATCGCCTACCCCATCTTTCATGGTTCACAATTAGCCATTTGGTAGGTACCCTCCCAGGCATGTTTACAAATATACAAGTATATAAAGACACTTTTTTCCTTAGGAAAATGGGACTTTTTTTTTTTAACATAAATAGAATTTTTTAAAACAACACCCAGCACTTTTACCATTATTTTCCCATTCAGCAACATGGTGTGGACAGCGTCCCGCGTCAGTCAGTAGAGACCTGCATCACTTTTTTGGAATTCTGGTGTGACGCTGCGGGCTAATGTGCTGGACCACAAGGTCGGTAGTTCAAACTCACCAGCTGCTCCTCGGAAACCCTATACGGGGTCTCAGTGGGTCAGAACTGACTCGATGGCACTTCACAACACCATTACACATTTTAGCACTGGTGTGATGAGAATCCCATCTCATCAGATGAGTAGGAATGTCTGCAAGCTTTCTGAAGTGATGAACCTCTGAGATAACAGAATCCGGATTCCTATTCCACATCTCTGTATGTCACATGATTAGAGCATCAGTAAAGCTGTGCAATTCTCTCACTAAAGTACATCGGGGACCGTGCTAGATTCTGAAGTAGGATCATGTGTCTGGTGTATCAACAGAAGACAGGACCCTAGTTTCTCCAGGAGACCAACAAAAACAAGCCCACGGCCATCGAGTCTATGCCAACTCATAGCGACCCTATGTAGGGTTTCCAAGACCGTCCCTCTTAAAGGGAACAGACAGCCTCATCTGTCTCCCTTAGAGCAGCTGGTAGGTTTAAACCACCCACCTTGTGATGAACAGCCCACAGCGCCACCAGGCGGGTTCTTTTGGTTTCTCCAGGAGAGCCACGGAATATAGTTCTCAGCATGCGTGCACGCTGCCATGCAGAAATGGGTTTGCTGTGCAGCTCACGAACTTAAGCTTCAGGCCCTTCATTTGGGCCAATGTTGTTGCCGTTGTTAAGTGCCGTCGAGTCATTTCCAACTCATGGCGACCTGTTTAGGGTTTCCAAAGAGTGGCTGGTGAGTTTGAACTGCCAACTTAAACAGTCCACTGGCACACCAGGACTCCATTTGGACCAATGACCCCTTCTAAATAAATTTGTATTTCCATATTTTGTATTTTTCTCCTTCGGAAGTCTTCCCCAAATTCCACAAGCTTCCAAAAAACCAAAGCCAAACCATTTGCCATCAAGTTGACTTGGGCTCATGGCGCCCCGTGTGTGTCAATGTAAAAGTGTTTTCCATAGGATTTTCAGTGACTGGTTTCTCACTATTAGATCACCAGGTCTTTCTTCCAACGCACCTCTGGGTGACTTGACCTCCGACCTTTGGGTTAGCAGCTGAAAGTCCCCCAAAATCTGAGGAACTACAGCCTTGCTGCGAATACTCTTTGCTCATAGCCAAAGATGTGCAGTACAGAATCTACACAGGGTCTTTATCTTCTTGCTTCCCACTCAATCTTCAAACCAGTCCAATCTTGATTCCTTCCACTGCACTCAACCAAAATGAACCTGAGATTAGTCGCCTCCACCTCATAAATCTAAGGAACATTTTGTCGTTTCATTTTGCCTGACGTACCAGCAAGTCTCTTCAGCTTGTATCACACACCCCACTTCCCTGGTTTCCCTCCTACCTCTCTGGTTGCTCCCACTCTCCCTGCCAAGAAATGTTCCAGTTCCTCAAGGCTCTACCTATGCCGACTTTTCTTCTCACCACACTTGAAGGGCAAGACCAGCTCATAGGCTAGCTCCAGAACAGCGTGGGCTGAATCATGAAGTCTGATCCACCCACAGAGGAATCCAACTTGCAGAGCACAGCTCTGTGCCTGGGAGACTCAACTTTGCATCTACTAAGAAAAAGGTTGTTTCTTACGGAAAAACACCAGTGATCCAACCTATATAATGTAAATGATATGAGAGATGGAACTTTGAGTTTTCACAGTTCATATGTCATTGAACTTTGAACTTTATCAAACAAACGTCTTGAAGAATGCTTTGGTTTTACTTTTGAAGTTGCCATTCTGTTTTTAAAATAGCCTCTTCTTTCTCCGGCAGAACAGCTGGTAGTTTCGAACTGCTGGCCTTGCGGTTCGCAGACCGATTTCGTAACCATTACGCTACCAGAGCTCTGCTCCCATAAAGATTTACAGCCTAGGAAACCCTATACAGGGTCGCTGTGAGTTGGAACTGACTCCACGGCATATAACAACAACTTCCATAGAACGTCTTTGCTATCACCTCAAAGGGACTCTTGCTGTTTATGGTGAATTCATTGGTTCTGAACTACACATAGGTATTGCGTTGGAAGACAGGGTGAAGCATCCATGTTCTGCCCACAGGGGAGTGAGGAAGCATAGTGATTATCAGCTAAGTGTTCTGGTGCCATGAGCACAGTGAATGAGCTCTGCTGGGACAGATTGGAAGTCTCCCTGAGGAGATGAGAACACCACCCAGCCATACAGTATTACCATTAGGAGTTAGTAAGGAAGATGAGGACAGCCATTCCAGATAGAGGGTATACCCCGAATAAATTCGTAAGGGAAGAGGGCTAGCATGTTCAGGGAAATGCTGGTCGTTAAGTAAGATAACTGGGAGATAAGGAAAGGCGATAAATTGAAGAGGATACAAAGTGGTCTTTCGAAGCAAGCAGAAGATGTGAATAGGATCTGACCAGCTCCCGCATGTAGAAGGACCGACAAGCAGTGGAGAGGCCCACTAGAGGCTGGCAACGGTCTACATGGTCTGTGTTTCTCCAGCAGGGCACAGCGTCCTGGGAGTAGTAGAAAGAAAAAAAAAACAAGTGGCTGATTCATCCAGAGAGATAAGAGGGCAAGCAAGGAATTTGGAGGCATTGATGGCAAAGTATTTAAGGTGGTGGATTTAAATGTGAGTATTTAAAGGACTCATTAGGAGAAGGTGAATGAGAGAGGCAAGGGATTGGAAACTTCTAGATGTGGGCAAAAGGCAGGTCTTGTGGGAATGCAGAAGGTAGTGACCCTGACCAGTACTCACCTTCCTAAATTGTCCAGTTCCAAGTTTATGGCTGCGTAGGCAAGATGTAAGATCTTTTTACACGTTTGATTTGAAAATTTGTTTAGTTACGTGAGCATTCGTTTTTATTAATTTTAATTATTTAATACTACTTAATTCTTTAATGTGGATTCCTGGTGTGGCACTCTAGGATAAGCACTTGACCACAAGGTCAGTGGTTCAGGCTCACCATCTGCTCCTCAGAAACCCTACACAGAGTCACCATGAGTCAGAACTGACTCGATGGCATTTAACAACAACAACAATTCTTTAATGTGTGCTTGAGATTTTGGATCCGTTTTTTTTCAATGACGTCTCATTGGTTCTGGCTCATAGCAGCGCTGTACAGGTTTTCCAAGGAGCTGCTGGTAGATTTGAACTGCTAACCCTGAAGTAAACAGTCCAGTGCTTATCCATCCTACAGCCCCACACCAGCATGAAACTTGAGCTTGGAAATAAAATCAGATTGTTGTTGTTAAGTGCTGTTGAGTCAGTTCTGACTCATAACGACCCTCTATAGGGTTTCCAAGGAGAAGCTGGTGCGTTTAAACTGCCAACCTTGATGTTACCAGTCCAGAGCTTATCCTACCGTGCCACGCCAGGACTCCAAAACCAGATTACAGATGTTTAAATTCTTATTTTATTACATCATTTTTAGATTTCTTTTTGTCTCTGAAGGCAAGGAGATTGATGGGGCAATGGCTGAACAGTGTTTCAAGGAAGGTTTTGTTCTTATTAGAAAAAATTAGAATATGTTTACATATATTTGATAGTCCTGCATTTTTGAAGAATGTTTCACTTTCCAGAGATCAGACTTGAATTATTGAAAGGATTTTTTCTCAATAACTGTATCCGTCATCTGATAGTATATAAATAAATGGAGAGTTGTCAGGGTTGAGGGAGTAAATATGAAATGATGCTAACATTATTGAAAATTTAAGATACCAACCTTAAGGAGCTTTATGTAATTAAATTATAGAGTAAATGTTTATCAAAACATGTCTATGTCTGTCCACTAACTGTCCTGTGCATGGGCAATGAAATTGTAATGCATATGAGAATTGGGAAGTATGACTTGAAGCAAATGTGTTAATACAGAAATTCTAATGCTTAGTCAAAACACAAAGTAACCATAAAGTAAAAAAAAGAAACTTAAAAACATCACAGTTTGGAGATAATTTTGTTTTGAAGGGTGGGTTTAGATCTAAAACAGTAGTCGGCTTAATAGTGCCTTTATTTTAAATATTGAGTCTCAAAGATCAGTGTGTCTTTTTTCCCCACTCCATATATTTGAGACTCAACCATTAAAGAGAGTGGTGAGTGTCGGAAATACCCCTTTGTCAAATTTCTTTCTCTGTCAACCATCCTCCTTAAATTCTGTTTAAGCCCTGAATCATCACATCAAGGAGGTACTACTGGATTTTTAAGGTGTATATGTACATAAAAGACTTCTGTTGTGGTATTGTAGGATCAGCACTGGACTGCGAACCACAAGGTCACGAAGTTGGCAGTTCAGACCCACCAGCTGCTCTTCAGAAACCCTATACTGGGTTGCTATGAGTCAAAACTGACTCAACAGCACTTAACAACAACAACATATACACGAATGTTGTCCTGCATATTTTGACTGATGTCATTTTGACTATTCTATAAGAAAAACTATCCAAGATCTTATAGGGCTTGCTTTGAAACCTTGTCTTACAAAGCAACTCAATCTTTGTTCTCAAGAGTGAAATCTCAGGTAACATATTTGAACCCAGCTTTTAGGAAAATAGTATTAAGAAGGGTAAATCCTAAAGATTGTACAATATTGTTCATTTTAAATATTGATCTTTAGTTTTCTATTCAGTTTGAAGTGGTATGGCTTAGTCTTGAAATGTGTCTTCTTGCTCTAGCGCATAAAGTCTGGCAGAGATGGCAGCGGAGGGTCCCGGAGCAAAAGAGAAGGAAGTGCTGGCAGCGGTGAGTAGCCCCGCAACTTGAAATACTGGGTTTGACGGATTTCTTTTACATGGACTTCTAGAGAAGTCTTAAAACGCTCCCAAAGTGCCCTTTATCTGTTTGTATACTTGCTTTGAACACAGTAAAACCTCACTTACTTTCATTTGAAAAGCAGTCAGTCTGAGAAGTAAACAACTATTTGTAAATGTTGGGAGATTTTTTAGTTTTTAAATAACCATACCTATTTCCGCCATTTAATTAGTAAATAAGCTTACAATGAGCAGGTTAACATAGAAGACATATTAATGAGGTTTTACTGTGTTAATATTTTTTTTTTAATTTTTTACTTAAGAAAATACCATGAGAAGTAGAATGCTGACAGTCAAGAATCATTTGTCCTACTTTTAGTATCAAAATAATGCCGGTGTGGGAATTAGGAACCATGGTTGTAGTCCCAGTCCTCTTCACAACTGTCTATCTTTGTCCAACCACTTAAATGCTGTAGGTTTCAGGTGTTTAGTAAAGTCCTTTGTATCTTTAAAATTAATTGCCTCTATGATGTGTGACCTAAGTTATTTACTAAGAAATTCCTTCCCCTCTTCTCCCATCAATAGAATCTACTCTTTTTCTATACTTCAGGGGATCATATAATTTCAACTTATTAGAAATAAGGTGATCTTGACATTAATTAAACAACAACAAAAAAAATTAAAACGCTCTGTTGGTATCTGTAAATAAGCTTACTGTCTCCTATATTGACACTTAAAACCATCATGCTCATATGATGGTGCTTCAAAAAGTTCTTGGAAAAACGGAATTGAAAGATAACGGAGTTTCACCATGAACTTTTTGATGCTTCAGCGTATGATCCGTCATTGTGGTCTAGGAGTCTCAGAACAAAGGAGAAGTGTAACTCCTAATTTAGGTGGGCCTTCCGTTCACTCACAAACATTTCTCAGATGCATAGCATGTACCAGGTACTATGCTAATGCCAAGGACACAGGAATGGGTAAGAAGGGTCCCCTGTGCTTGAGCTTGAAAGACAAACTTCCGATGTGCTGAGACGGACAGCGAAATGCTCATGTGTTTCTAATTGCCTAAGGAGCGCAATATCCTTTGAGACAGATTCCTTCTTGAACTGAGAACACTGCTTTGTGAATGGGTTCAGACAGTTGCAATCATCAGTGGCATCTAGTTCTTGCCAAACCACCTGATTCTCCAGGGATCAGTCCAGCTTCTCCAACTGAACTTCCAATGTCTGGACCTGTTGACCTTTTAGCCGTAGGTGTCCTGAGCCAGGTTTTTGAGAAATTAGAGAATCTCGGTTCCAAACACAGTCAGCCATGCCAGCCAGTAGCCTTCTTCTGTCTCTTCATCTAGTCAATACGGATTCCTCTTGACCCCATGTGTTATGGAGTCAAACTGCCCCATAGGACTTTCTTGGGGGTGATATTTATAGACATTGTTCCCATGCTGTTGCTGGGTGGGTTTGAATTGCTGGCCATTTGGTTATCAGCCAGTGCACATCATTTGTACCAGCCAGGAACCTCACTATCGCCTTACTGTCTCGAAATTTCCAGATGTGCCTTCACTTCCTAACACCCCACCAAAAACAACGCCTACCTAATCTCATCACTTGGCCATGTGGGACTGGATTTTGCTGAGTCCTGAGTCTGAGAGATCAGTCTCAATCCTTCTCCATAAGCCAGAGAAAGCTACCCAGGGCCACAGTTCATTATCCACAATCGCTGGGGACAAATGTGTTTTGGAATTAGAATTGTTTGTAGTTTTAGAGAAGTAATATGTGTACTCGCCATATTTCCTGGAACACCCCCTCAAGAGCACCTCGTAGTCAAACAGTGTTATTTCTTACTAATTCAATGAAACATGAATATTAATATAAGGATAAGTAATGGCTGTAAATAGCTTCAAATTAGGTCAGGTGTTCTACCCCGTGAGTTCAGGTACTACCAGCAAACCTGGTTTTCAGAGCTTGTTGGATTTGTAGCTGAGAGATTATGACCCTTTACCAGTAACGCTCGTTACAGCCAAGAAGCCAATAGAGGAGCCTGTGTGTCAATTAACAGAAACTGTGCAAATTTCCCAGACCTGCTTGACGCTGCTCCCTTGTTCATGGAAAGCAGGGATATCTGATACAAGTGCTTGTGAAATTATGTTCCTTTAAGGCAGGGGTGGTGGTGGTGTGCCATGGAGTTGGTTCTGACCCATAGCGACCCTGTACAGGGTTTCCAAGGCTGTAAATCTTTACGGGAGCAGAAAGCCTCATCGTTCTCCCACGGAACAGCTGGTAGTTTCAAACTGCTGACCTCGTGGTTTGCAGCCCAATTCGTAACCACTACCAAAGGCAGGGGTTGGGGACTGTTTATCTGCCGACATTTATAACATCATTTGCAGGCCATACAAAATATGCAGAGGCAGACTGCTCCATAGAGCTTTCTTGAGTATAATCTCTATGGATGCCCATGAGCAGCTGGTGAACTTGAACCGGCAACCTTGCAGTTCAAACGACTTTGTAGTCCAGCGCATTAATCCACAGTGCCGCACCAGGACCTGCTATATTTAGCCAAACATTTAATTAATTCACCCTTCATGTGATTGGCTCCTGCTATGGCACTGTAGGATTAGCACTGGACTGCGAACCACAAGGTCAGCAGTTCAAACCCACTAACTGTTCCTCAGAAACCATATATAGGGTTGCTATGAGTCAAAACCAACTCGACAGGCCCATGGGCTGAACGTTCCCCAACCCTGCTCTAAGGAGATACAAGTGTCTCTCCTTTTTAAAGGTTCGTTTATGCCTTCATTAGTACCTATTTTTGTTAGGTACTGATTTTTGATACAAAGGAAAATCTGAAGAGGATTTTTTTTTTTTCTTTATGGAAAGAAAAAGGCAAAAAGTAAAACTAGCGTTCAGCATTTGTTTTGCAGTGTGCTGTTACAGAGACAGCGTGGAGCAGGAGTGGGGCCACCAAGCTCCTTCCCAGGAAACTACCCACAGCATGAAACGGCCATAGCTTAGATCTGCATGTGAATGCTATAGGTTAGGATGACTTTAGGTTCTAGTTGCTGTCTGACATGATTTGGTGGGTTAATTTTTGGCTCTGGGAACGCTCAAAAGTGTTCCCCATGTAAATTAATGGTAATTGTTTCTTCACTTTGTACTATTTCGTCTTAAAGAAGGCTCCACAAGAATGCTCTGCTTTTAGATAGCAGAGGAAGCTTGTAATAGTCTTGAGTAATCCCTACCTTGTTGTTGGTGTTAAGTGTTGTCAAGTTGATTCTGACTCATAGCGACTCTGAATAGGATTTCCATGGAGTGACGACTGGTGAGCTTCAACTGCCGACCTTGCGGTTCAAATCGACCTTGCAGTCCAGTGCATTAACCCACAGTGCCACACCAGGACTCCAACCCTAAGGAACGTTAATTATCTATTGAAATTGTAAGACCAACTTCACCATCCTCTGAGGATTCTAAACTTGCCTTTGGAAATCTTTAGTTTAACCAATGAGTCCTCCAAAACAGCATCAAGGTTAAGTTTGCCGAACCTTCCCTTTATGTTAATGAAATGTCTTTAAAACCCAAACGTCTTCACTTTTAAAATCCTGACATGAGGTCCTAATAAGACAGTAGAGGCTGCCTTCAGAATTGTCGAATAAATTGGTGCTGTCCCTGAAGCTTAAAGCACAGTTTCCACAGTCCCACCCCAAGACAGTGTCCCCAGCAGGCTCAGAGGTCTGCCTCAGAGCAACAAGGTGCCTCAGGGGTCCCTGGGTACCAGATCCTTTGACAAGAATGCTCCATAGGGTTTCCAAGGCTACCAGTGTTTTTGGAAGCAGCCTCCCCTGTCTTTCTCCCAGGGAGCAGCTGGTGGATCCAACCACAAACCTTTTCAATTAGCAGCTCACCGTGTAACCCACAGTGACAACAGGTCTCCTTGCCTGTCCCCCAGTACTCCTTAAATCAGGTGTGTCTCAGAACTAGCAGAAAGGGTCTGTGATCAGAAGAATGTGAGGGTTCTACCTGAGCTGGAACCCTGGAACCCTCTCCCAGGGTTAAGGCTGGGTCAGTCAGCCAAACACTGATGACGTTTAAAAGGTCAGATTGCCCCAAATGCCGTACCTATGTATCAAAGAAAGAGAAGTCTTTTGTGAAAAACCCCACCTCCTGCTCTTGGCTTTCCCTCACTACTTCTTTTTTTTAACCCAATTTTCATTCCTCCCATCCGGTCACTTCAGTCCAACACAAATAGTCAGTCGTAGTGCACAAATGAGCTCTATTTTCACAGGCGTCGGGTTTGGAATAGAAACAGCAAGCTTCCGAGGTGTATTTACAAGCTTCTTGTTTCATGTTACTTGGTTCTCTTGGCACAAGTTTAAAGCACTACACAGTCCTTCCAGGTCTGCTTGATGGCTTTTTTTCCCCTAGTGCTTACCTTTTGCATCATTATCTCCTGATAGCCGGAGCTTCATGGCCTCCTAGAGGTCTTCCTTTCCACTCCCACTCCAGGTTTGAGCTCCTCTTTTGGCAAACATCACTAGGTCCATCCTGACTCTTGCTGTCTCGCCCCTCTAGTTCCTCGTACATACCACACCAAGGCTGGCCCCAGGCTTTGAAGCCTGGATGATCCATGTTGTGCATTCCCCTCTCTTTCCCCTTCCTTGTGGGGACCTGGCCATCTGTTTTAGGCTAGAGAAGCAAAACCAATGATACATATGGTGACAGTGATTATGTGCTTTGGAGTCGGTTCTGACTCATAGCGACCCTGTGCAGGGTTTCTGAGGCTGTGAATCTTTACAAGAGCAAAAAACCTCATCTTTCTCTCGCGGAGCAGCTGGTAGTTCTGAACTGCTGACCTTGAGGTTAACGGCCCGACTCATAACTACTATGCTGCCAGAGCCCCTTAGTGAAACATATATGTGTGTGTATGTATATAGACATATATATATATATATGTTGTTGTTAAGTGCCATTGAGTCGATTCCGACTCATAGTGACCCTGTATAGGATTTCTCAGGAGCAGCTGGTGAGCTTGAACCACCAATCTTGCAGTTCAAATGACTTTGCAGTCTGATGCATTAGCTCACAGCACCACACAAGGACTCTATATGGATACATAGATAAATAGATAGATAGATAGATAGATAGATAGATAGATAGATAGATAGATAGAGTTTATTATCTTACATTTGTAGAGTCCCAGGTCCCAGCAGAAGAGAGAGAGGAAGAGTCCATCCTGTGTGTCCATTATATTGGGAGAGGCCACATCCCCAAGGAAACATCCTTTTAACTGATTGGCTGCTCTTAGCCACTAATCACTTAACTGTGCCTGTATTCAGTTTCATCATCATGGGAAGACGCACATCTCAAGTGCTAAACCTCTGGAAATCCTTGCCTAGTTAAGTTGATGTAGAACCCTACCCATTATACAATCCTCACCCGTGTTCTCCCCAGAGAACAGTCTTGCTTGGGGGTGGGGGTGGGGGGCGTGTTCACAGATCCATTGATAATATCCCCATTTAAGAGTTTCCAGTACAGATTTACTTGTCAGAGGTAGCCTCATTTCTACCTGTCTTCCGCTTCTAACCTGTGAAATATAGAGAGTCACATTTATGTTTTAACATAGAAATGTCAGGTCCTTCTGTCTGTATTGGACTCCCTGCTCAGAGAGGAGAAAGGGAATATTGTGTTTCTGTGGATCTAAGGGAGGCTGCCTTCATTAAGTAGAAGATTCTCATGTTCTTAGAGTGCCTACCACTTGATTTTTCAAGTATTTCCTGGGACAAGACCCTAAAGAACTTACAAGATCTTAGAATTCTTAATTTATATAAAATAGCCATGTCTGAAATGTGTGAGGGTCTTTGGAAATCATTCTTGCTGGGGGATCACACTAATCTCACCGAAGTCTTATCTTTGCTGGAGTTTGTCTTTGTAAACTTTTTGATGAAGAGTGCCACGCGCTTCCTCGTCATCAGTTCTCACACTTCAGCATGTATCCAAAAGGCCTAGTGAAGCTCAGTGCTGAGCTCCTACTCCTTTCCAAGTCAGTGAGTCTGACTCAAGAATCTGTCTTATCTAACACACTCACAACTCATGCTGACGCTGCTGATCCTAGGAACCACAGGTGTGTTAAAAGGTGGTGACCGACATCCCACCACATACAATACATGACAGTCTTCAGTCACTTCTTGTCTGGCTCAAGCCACCAACCTTAGACTCTGTCCTGCTCTACGTGCTGTCTTCGGAAAGTGATGTGTAAGCTTTCTAAAGCTTCAGTAAGAACGTTGTGTTAAATGAGACCCTGCACAAAACATACCTGCCACAATGCCTGGCATATACTAGATGCTGAATAAAAGTTAGTGGCAACTTGAATCCACCAGTGACTCTGCAGGAGAAAAGACTTGGTGATCTCTCACAAAAGATGACAGCCTAGGAAACTCTATGGGATGGTTCTATTTTGTCACATGGGTCATGGCATCAGAATTGATTTGATTTGGTATGGCAGTGTAGGATAAGCATTAGACTGCAAGGTCATTTTGAACCACGAAACTCACCAGCCACTCCTCATAAACCCTATATGTTTGGGTTGCTATGAGTTGGAACTGACTCGATGAAACTTAACAACAACAACTGCAAACCAATTGCTATTTTATACAAATTGCCTTGAAAGGAATCGTGCCTAGTTTAGAATTTTCAGTATTCATTCCAGGATCTTCAGTATTCCCGTTTGTTTTTGTACAATTAACTTAAAATGAAATGAGCTTGTCTTAAAGTAAAAACGCGTAACTCTTTAGATATACAATTATGGGATTATATTTGGCAGCTTGGTGCCAAAACATCAATTCAGAAGAAGAAGAAGAAAAAAAAAAACTTAAGCCATACTGAAAAATCCCAAAAGTACAGGTAAATCGGCGATTTCAGGGTCTTGGTAGTCAGGAATCTGTGTGGTGTCCAAGGGTAAAACCGATCTAAAATCGGACTAACCATGTTCCTGCCTGTTGCATCGGGGCCCTGGGAAGGCAGGGACCTCCCCACAAACATCTGCTTCTTGTGTGTCTCTGCCCTCGTGCCTTTCCTGTAATGCATTGTCCACTTCAGCATGCGAGTTGCATTTTGTGATTTATTTCATGGACTGTGTTATAAAGGTTCCTTTTTTAAGTTGTTTTTCTTTATTCTGTGTGATTCTTGATGGCTTGCTCTATTTTTGAGTTTGGTTTCCATTATATCTCAGATATGAACTTTCCCTATAAGAATGTACCTCTTGATTTTACAATGAAAAGAATCTTTGAAGGAAAATCAGCAGGATCATATGACTTAATGAACAGAAATTCACTTTACAGTCAGCATTGGGAGGAACACCTATTTTATAAAGGTTATTGTAACCATTGTTTCATCTTATTTTTTTTTAATTGAAGTTGTATTTTAAGATTTATAGTCCGAGGGTGAGCAAGTTCTTTGGTAAAAATCCCTTGTCACGGTTCTGCTGGGCCTTCATGATGTCACAGAGTCACTGATTCATGCTTAGCATCTACCACGTATGAAGAGATGCGGCTATTGGCCTTCCTGCCAAGAAGCACACTGAGCTGGTAAGATAGAGACAACACACAGGAATGCACCTAACTACTGAGGACCGCGTAGCCACACACAGCTTATCCTGCAGAGCCACCATGCTGTGAAGAAACTGATGCTGTTATAGTTCAATACCATCAAGTCGGTTCTGACTCTCAGTGACCCTATATCCGGTTTCCAAGGCTGTAAATCTTTTCAGGAGCAGAAAGCCTTATATTTCTCTTGCAAAGCAGCTAGTGGGCTCAAACTGCCACCTTTGGTTCAGGGTCCAGTGTTTATCCTACAAAGCCACCGTGCTCCTAAGAAAGTGACGTTGTTGTTATTAAATACCATCAAATTGGTTCTGACTCATAACGACACTATATAGGGTTTCTGAGGCTGTAAATCTTTTCAGGCACAGAAAGTCTCATCTTTCTCCCCAAGAGACTGATGGTGGTGGTTGGTGGTTGTGTACTGTTGAATTTGGTTCTGACTAGAACAGTTAATAGTCTTTTTTACTTAAGGGAAGGAGGAAGTCAGTTGACGAATTGTGTATTGTATTAATAAATGGGCCTTAAAAATGAAAAAGACTGGTTTTTCAGCTGAGATGTCTGTATACTACAGGAGGCATCAGATTACAAAGATTTAACAAGTGAAGTGGGTTACAGAGATGTGGAGAAAAAGATGTAAACTGTTTTTATGTATGATGATAAAAATATTCACTAGTCAATAACTAAAGAAATGCAAACTTGCCTATAAAGTTAACAAGGCCTGTATCCAGTTGGAAATAATTCAGCCATGGCTGTGGCAAATGAAACAAAGCAACAGCGGCGTATGCCTTGTGTAACATTAACTCAAGTAGGAGACAGGCCAAGGAGCTCTGTCATCGTAGTAAGTTATAAGTCAGGCTGCTAACCACAAGGTCAGCAGTTTGAAATGACCAGCTGCTCTTCAGAAGAAAGATGAGGCTTTCGGCTCCCAAGTGTGGCGCTGTGGGTTAATGCTCTGGACTGCACTGTTAGTTTGAACCGCAAGATGGGTGGTTTAAGCTCACCAGCTGCTCCTCAGAAACCCCTACAGGGTCTCTGTTAGTCAGAACTGACTCGAAGGCACTTCGCAACAACAACAAAGATTTACAGCCTCAGAAACGCTGTACAGGGTCCGCTATGAGTCAGAACCAACTCCACGGCACATAACCACCACCACTAGGAAACCAGTAGAGGTGCCCTGCTCAAAGTTGGAGTCTGACCTTCAGTGTTGAGCTGCCATGATTGTTGCTTCCTGTTTCTATGGAGTCGAAATCCAACGTTCAAGAGATTTGGTTGCTATGCAACGCATACGCTGCCTTTGTTTCCATGGGCCATGACCAAACCATTTCAAAGCCCAGAAATTCGCAAATAATTTTTTTTTTAACTTTTGATGGTGACGGGTGAAGGTTTGGAGAGTAAGTTCAATTTTTAAAGAATAATTCTCAGGAATAGCAAGGATAAACTAAACTAAACTTGCTGGTGAGAGTTTCATGTGGTACTCCATTCTAGGAATCACGTTGGCAATATTCATCAGGATTTTCTAAATGTCCGTATTCCTGGATAACAAAAAAGAAACCAAACAACCTCACTGCTGTCGAGTTGGTTCTGACTCACAGCTGCCCTCTATGGGTTTTCTGAGACTAACTGTTTATGGGAGCAGACAACTTCCTCTTTCTCCCTCCACACAGCTTGTGGGTTTGAACCACAATGCCTCCCCCACAGCCCCACCAGAACTCTTTATAAACCCAGCCCTCCCCGCCCAATTGTTGTTCTTAGGTGCCACTGAGTCAGATCTGGCTCATAGGGGCCCTGTGCACAATAGAAGGAAACGTTGCGCAGTCCTGCGTCAGCAGCCTCACAATGGTCGTGTTTGTACCCATTGTTGTTGCCAGTCCATCTCACTGACGGTCTTCCTCTTTTGCGCTGACTCGTTGATTTGTTGTTACTGTTTGATGCCATCAAGTCAGCTCTGACTCATAGCAATCCTGTATAGGGTGCCCATGGCTATAAATCTTCTTGGGAGCAGAAGGCCCATATTGCTGCTGAGGAGTGGCTAGTGGGCTCGAACCACCAACCTTGTGGTTAGCAGTTCAGTGCTTATTCTAATGTTCCACCAGCACTCCTGATCCCTTGATAGAAGGAGCCTATTTTAACGATACCAGATTCTGACAGAACTGTGTCTATGGATGTTGATCCATTACTTACAACAGGAAACACTGAGAGTAAACAAAATGCTGGCCTCGAAAATGAAGGTCCCAGGTCAAGTCATAGCCTCACACGGCAGTTCTTACAGGCCTTCTCTCGTCCCCCGGTGTGAGATCTGGGTCATGTGCCCGTACCTCATCTTCAGGGGCATTTAGATCATTTCGTATCCCAGCTCCCAGAGAAGGAGGTCTGTCTGAGAAACACTCCCATCAGCACACAGAGTATAATGAGTCATAGCCGTTACACAATGTGGTTTCCTTTTCACTTTGCTCTAAACAAAATAACATTCACTTCAAAGCATAGCGAAATCCATAAAGTGAGAACTGTTCGGGAGAAGCAGAGATTTTGATTGGATCCTGAAAGTGTGCTATAGGTGTGACATCATGGAAATTGTGGTTTATAGTCAGTATTGAAGGTAAGAGCCCCCCAGGCAGACTGTAAGCTCCTCTGGGGCTAGTGCTATGGCAGCCCCTGCCCCCCTCCTGCCTCCCCCACCATGTGCATTACCTCAGATACAGAGTAGAAGCACAGCTAATACTCAGCAGAATTGTTTAAAGTTCAAAAATTTATATTCTTCTTCATATATCCATTATTCATGCAAATGTTTATGTACTTAATATTGCAAAATCAATATTTGCCATACTTTAATCCCATTTCAAGTGTTAACACAAATAAAATACATTACTTTTCATTTTCTCTACAATTTTTAAAAATTCTGCCTTCAGTTTATTGACCACTGTAAAATAAAATGTCATGCTCTTAACTATATTCTTAAATAAGCAGAGACAGTCTCCCCTTGGAAATGGAATTCGTTTTATTATTATTTGAAGAGAACATATGGTGAAGGTTTACACAGTCAGCCTCTGACCCTTACTCAATGTGTTCCTTGAAAAGAGCCTGTGTTATAAAACTCACTTTCTCACCAAAAAAATCAATAAATAATGTCTCGTATTTAAAAACCTGTAGTATTCTAAAATATCACAAATAGTCTGCCTCCCTTAGTAGGAGCTGCCTAGTAAAAATATGGGCAAAGGCCGGATGTCATCTCCCACCAAGCAGGAATTTTGTGAGAATCTCCCCCCTCCACCCCACCAAGTCTCAAGATTTCAAACTTACTAATACAACAAGCAGCAGGTCTTGGCTGTTCTGAGAATAGGAGAGGGATCTAAAACATAGAGCGGTGAAAGTAGATTGGGAGTTCACTTTGGTCGGGATGTGTAACTGTCCTTATTAACACAGCCACATTCCACAGAGTCAGCCAAGCAGTGGGGCTGGGGACAGCGTACAGATGGTGGGAATATGGATATGAATAAGGCCAATGTGCTACTGCTTTATAGGATTCTTGGCCAAAGAAGCAGTATTTCATAAGAGGTACCAGACTGGGAATCAGGGGTAGGCCTGGATTGAGGGCTAGCTTTCCGTCTGTGAACTCTTCAACAAGTGACTTTACCTCCCTAGGTTCGTTTTCTTGGAATTGGAAAAAATAAAAAGGATTTGATGACATAACTTTTTAAACAACACTTTTGTGCAGTTCTGCTAATTACAAACTCCTTCTTCTGACAATCAGGTGGATGGTGTACTCAGCAAAACTCCTCCAGGACAGCACTTCTAAAAATGATAGATGGAATGTTTTCTAAGTAGGAAGAGAGAAAATGAAATAACTTAGTGTGGTTTTTTTTCAGGCTCACTTGGTAGAAAAAGAAAGCAAGCCTTTGGAGACCAGAAATGACTAGAAAGTTTAAGTCTAAAGGTCGCCTCGTGGCCTGGAGCTGGCACTTGCTCTAGCTGCTCCCTAATGGCCTGGAGCCAGACTCTGATGGGCACACGAGGGGAACAGGGAGAAAGCCTTGAGAGCTCAGATCAAAGAACCTCCTTCATAAAGCCTACAGTAGGTCAACCAGGGAAAAAACACACCCCACAAAGCATGGGTTTCCTCCCAGACTCTGGTTGTAAAAAAAATTCTTTTTAAAGTCTCCCTTGAAAATTCCTAGCCATAAGTCCTCATTCACATAGTTTTGAAGCTAGAATGCATTTTACCTGTGTACCCTGAAGACTCTGAGCTGATCATTTGATTTAACATGGACTCTCCAGTTGAAACTACCATGTTCTGTGGGAGAAAGATGAGGTGTTCTGCGCCTGTAAAGATTTACAGCCTCGAAAACCCTGTACAGGGTTGCTATGAGTCGGAACCAACTCCAGGGCACACAGCCACCAGCCACCACCACCTTCTTGGTGGTACTACCAAATGCCTAGAAGAAACAAACATAGTTCTCCCTGGAGGAATAGACTTTCAGTCTAAACCTCAGATAATTCCCTCAGGTAGTTCCAAGCAACAAGAACTTACAATTCAAAAATGTTATAGACATATGAGAAAACCAACTATTGTTAGTGAGCAGCAGCAGAAACTATAGAATCAGATCTTCAAACACTACAGGCAATGGAATTATCAGTTAAAGAATTGCCGGTATTTCAAGAGTAAAAATATCGTTGCCTCTTGTTATCTGAAAAGTTCAGATCTTTTTGGTTTGTTGTTTTTTTATTGCTCATTCTTTTTACAGGGTTACATCCTGACATTTTTATGTAACTTGAATTTTGTTTTTTGCAATTTGTTTGTTTGTTTTGGGGGGATATACACCAAAATGCTCAGGAATATATAATCATTTAAACAACCAAAGGACACATTCTTCAAGCCTGCCTCCTGGCCGCCAGCAAACAGCCTTTATCTTTCCATGAGTCTAGAGTCCTCAGCTGCTCTGCTGCTCCATGTCCTCATCTTTGCCTCCATCTCTGGTGTTGTTGCTTCTCGGGATAGGGTCCCACATTCCGCTCACGCTCTTCTCCCTTGATGGTCCTAGGGTCCTCTGTTCCTGGACTGTAAGATTAACTACTCCCCCTCTTTTTGTTACAAAACTTCTTTACAGTTGTGACAATCACAATTAGTCATGATAACCATTACTCACTATTGAATCATAAGAATCTTATCCCCATCTCCTTTCACCTGACCTGTGTAGACAAAATGAAAACCATTCAGTGGGGATTCTACCTTCCTCCACACACTCTGAAACTAAACTTTGGGGTTGTTTTTTGTTTTTTGAGATAGAGCTGATGTCCTCTCTTATCTGAACTCTAAACACTTAGTGTCAAAAACCAAGGTATCAAGTAACACAGAATCCCTCACTATAATGGAATGAACTGTATCCCCCCAAAAAGGCAAGGTGGACGTGTCTGACCACTGGTGCCTGTGAACATGACCTTGTTTGGAAATAGACTCTTTGAAGATGTTATCAGTGAACAGTCAGAAGTGTTGGTTATTCAGTGGGAGAAGCCTTACCTCCCACACCAGAGGATGGGGTCTGATTCCCAGCCAGCACACCTCCCAGGCAGCGTGATACCAGCCACCTGTCACTGGAGACTTGCTGCAGCTATGATGCTGAACAGACTTCAGTGGGGCTGTCAGACTTACGATGGGACTCAAAAGACAGGACTGACTTTCTCCTTCTGAAAATCACCTAGTGTAAACACCCTGGATCTCCACTGTCCAGTCTTCAACTGATCCTGTGGATGACACAGACCCAAGTAGTACTGGGGTGGGCAGGAGTCGGGCTGACGAAGACAGCAGCTGATACCAACATCCGTTTCATTAGATCAGACCAAAGTAGGGTAGTCCTTTTTCCATCTGAGTGGTGCTGTCTTATCAAACAGGACAACAGACCTGAAGATATAGGCAGCAGAGAGGCCTCCAAAGTGGTCAGCACTGCCCAGGCCCTGATTTGGACTTGCAGCCTCCAGAGCCATGAGACATGCAATGTCAAAACCACTCTCTTGTGGTATTTTTGTCACGGCAGCCTAAAGACCTCGCTGCCTAAACCCTAACTCTCCAAGCTCTGGGATCCGATTCACACAGTGGGGAATATTCTGAATACCGAGGAGTAAGAGACCATAAAAATGACGAGGCGGGTTTGAAAATTAGCCAAATGAAATTGTATGTCACTGAGCCTACAGTTCCAGAATGAAGACATTGTGATGTCATTTTCAGAACATTTTAGCAAACAGATCCTCTTTAAAAATAAATAGATAAAAATAAGATGGTAAATACACGATTAAATCTAAACCTATATTGAACATTTAAAATAATGGCAGTGATCTAAATTGTAGAATATTTTTAATTAAGGTAAAACTACAGTCTTGGATAAGAGCAGAATTCGAGGCAAGTATGTTGGGGGTGGTGATAAGAATTAAAGTATGCAAAGTGTCAGGATAGCAATTTTAGATTTTTGTTAAATATATATGTTAAAATGCCTAACATGTCATGAATATTAAAATAATAGAAATGAGATGTATAAATTCCAAGCTAGTAAAAAGGAAGTAAGTTTTCCTTTTGCTATATCAATGGAAGAGAATATTGTGTCTGGAAATAGACCCAAACATACATGGTCAATTTTGGACAAAGGTGCAAAAAGCAACAAATGGTACTGGAACAACTGGATATGCATGTGCAGAAAGTTTAATCTTGACCCATACTTTGCACCAGATACAGAAGTTAATGCAAAATTGGTGATAGACCAAACCGAAAGCTAAAAACATGTAGAGGAAACTATAGAAGAAAAGTTTTGTGACCTCTGGTTAATCAAAAATTTCTTAGATCCTACACCAAAAACATGATCCATAAAAAGGGGTGGTGGATGGAGTGGGAAAAGATTTTATCAAAATTGAAAACTTTTGCTCTTTAGAAAACATTAAAATACAAGCCAGAATAGGGGAAATTATTTGCAAAACCTAAGACTTGTATATAGAATATATAAACTCTTACCACTCAGTAGGAAGAAAGTGCACAGTCCAATTATTTAGAAATGGGCAAAAGATTTCAACAAACTCTTCACCAAAGATGATTTATGAATGGCAGTTAAGCACATAAAAAGATGCTTGACATCCTTAGTCTTTAGGGAAATGCAAATTTAAAACATAATGAGATATCACTAAACAGCCAGTAAAGTGGTTAATATTGAAAAACCTGACCATACCAAGTATGATACACAGAGAAATTGGAGTCAAGGATTTAGTTTTACTTGGATCTTCAATCAACAGCCATGGAAGCAGCAATCAGGAAATGACAAGCTACATTGGACAGACTTGCTGCAGAAAATCTCATTAAAGTGTTAAAGCAAAGGCTGCACCTAACCTAAGCCACAGTATTTTCAGTTACTCATATTCATGGAAAACTGGACAGTGTTTAAGGAAGACTGAAGAAAAACTATGTCTTCGAATTATGTTATTGGCAAAAAATGTTGAATGTGTCATGAACTGTCAGAAGAATGAACAAATGTGTGTTGGAAGAAGTACAGCAAGAATGGTCCTTGGCATGGAGAGATGAAGCGGCTGGGGACTCTGGACTCAGGGAGGGAGAGGGGCTGTGTGCTGATGGCCAGGGGGCAGGTTTGCGGGGTGTACCCTTTGTTTGGTTGAGGACACATGGAGGGGATTGTAATCATTGCAATGAAACAAAATACGATAGGATGAATGTAAAGCTGATGCTCTCGCATGTAAACTATCACACAGTTCACAAAAACATTTTAAAAAATAATAAAAATTTTAAAAAGTAAAGAATGGTCCTTGGAAGTGAGAATGGAGAGACTTGGTCTCACATACTTTGGACATGTTATCAGGAGGGACCAGTCTTGGAGAAGGATGTCATGCTTGGTACAATAAGGGATCAGCAAGAAAGAGGAGGAGGACACAGTGATTGAACAATGTGTCCAACATACAACCATGGAGAGAGAGGCGCTGAGCCGAGCAGTGCCGTTCACAGGATCTAAGTCAGAGCTGACTGGATGGCACGTAACACCAACAGAAACAAATGCCAGGTATTGTGAAGATTAAGGAGCAACAGAATTCTTGTTCACTGTTAATGGGACTATATAATGTGCAACTGTTTTAGAAAACAGTTTGGCAATTTCTTAAGCATATACCCACCACATGAACTAACCATTCCATTCCTAAGTATTTTCCCAAGAGAAGTGAAAGCATATGTCTGCACAAAGCCTTGTACACAGAAAAGCAGTAGTAACTTTATTTGAAATACCAAAATCTGGAGGCAATCCAAATTTACACAGGAGAATGGATAAACAAATTGTGGCTTATCTATACCAGGGGTAAAATTAATGAAATAAACAAAATGATGCAGAAGTAACTACTGATACATGCAACAAGTGCCATCGAGTCAGTTCTGACTCATAGCGACCCTGTGTAGGGTTTCTGAAGAGTGCTTGGTGAGTTTGAACCACCGACCTTGTGGTTCAAACCAACCTTGAAGTCCAGTGCTTATCCTACAGTGCCATACAGGACTCCACGGTTCCGTTGTTGTTGGTGGTGTTAAGTGTCACTGAGTCAGTTCTGACGCATAGTGACCCCTGTATAAGGTTTCCAAGGAGCTGCTGGTGAGTTTGAACTGCCAACTTTGAGGTTCAAACTAACCTTGCAGTCCAGCGCTTTATACCACAGCACCTTCTTAAATGTGGGGAATGTTTCAGTTCATTCCCAGAAATACCAATAAACTAAAATACATAGTACACTCAAAAAAAATAAATGATTGGTTTACATTGGAGGACCAGTCTCATTAAATATGAAGTTTCCATAGTCGTTTTTTTAAAAAACATCATCATGGGAACTTAAGAGGGAGGAGTAGCACTGTTTCTAGAAAATTGATTCTTTTAAAGACGATCACAGAAATTTAGAGTTAAAAGCACGATTACTTGTTTTCTAGCAAGGTTAGTGTTTAGCCCTATTGGAAACCTTCAGTGATACGAGCACACTCTTTCCCAGGCCAGCCCTCACCATATTTGGTCATGGATCCACACTCCTACCACATGGGGAAAGTCTGTATGCACACTCCTCAGATGTTTGAAGGAAGTGATAGGAGGACCTCAGTTCTCTCCTTCATGTTAAGGTACCCAACCTCCTCCACTGAGCTTCCCCAAAGCCTTGATGTGAAGTTACTGATACAGCTCTTGCTGCTCCAAAACTTCCTTTGTTTTTCAGTTCTTCTTCTTTGCTAGGTTATAGTCTTTGCTAGGTTATAGGTTATAGGTCTTGTCTCTAACTTCCTACAAGTGAATCTATGAAATGGAAACCTATAACTCAGCACACATTTTGGAAGAGTACATAACCACTCTTAAGTGATCTTCTATCTACATGTAGATTCCAAGTAAGAGATTCCATTTTTTTAAAGCAAAAACTACATCCATCCATAGGAAATCGCTTCCCAAATGAAACAGTTTGCCTATTTCTTAGCAGATACATATGCTTTAAGACGGGTAATGTAGTTTCATGCTTTCTCAACGTATTAAACAAATGCATTTTTATTTTTGTGTTTTCAGATAGTGGCCAGAACAGTAGTGCCAGTAGTAAAGGTGAACGACTAAGTGCCAAACTCAGAGCTTTACCTGGGACAAATGAACCTTATGAAAGTAGCAGTAACAAAGAAATAGGCAAGTGCTGGTGTACCCCCCTCCCCCCCCAGTTCCTCAGTTCCTAAGGGCATAGCAGGGCTGAAGGAGACTGGTGAGGTGACCCAATCCTGTAATTGGGCATTGTTAAGATCTTTGATGTATACAGACAAAATCTACAAGGACTTGAGAGAGCATGTCTTTGCACTCTGAGTTGTTCGGTTTTGGTGATTAGACTAACTGGCTTCCCACTTGTTTTGCTTTTATCTGTTACGCTAATAGAACCATCTCTTTTGAAACCTAGATGCCTCCTACGTGGATCCACTTGGCCCTCAGATAGAAAGACCAAAAACTGCAGCCAAAAAAAGGATTGATGAAGATGACTTTGCTGATGAAGAGCTGGGAGAGGACTTGCTCCCAGAATAGCCTTTTCATATAGCATATATTAAAGGGAGGAGATCCCATCGCCTTAAAGGATAATACTCATGTTAAACTTTTGGTTAAATAGCCAAACTTTAACTTTGTATACTGTCAAAACTTAAAATGCATGTATTCTGTTGAGTTGCACTACTTTGGTGTTTTGTAATTGTGGAATAAATACGTGAAAGTATTATTTTAGGCTGGTGACTTCCTTACCTTTTAACAACATTGATCCAAAGAAATAAATCAGTTTTTTAACACAACCCGATATATACACACATAAGGGTAAGTCGAAAAGCATTGCTAGAAAATCATAGAAACTTTTATTAAACAAAAGTATCAGGTGTGGCGCTGTGGGTTAATGAGTCAGACTGCAAAGCCGTTTGAACTGCAAGGGCGGCAGTCGGCAGTTCAAGCTCACTAGCTACTCCTTGGAAACCAGATACAGGGTCTCTATGAGTCGGAACCGACTCCACGGCACATAACAACAACAATCTTCCCCAAAGAATTTTGTACTATTCAATTTATACCACATCAGAACGACAATTGTGGTGCCCTCAGGGAACTCAAAAGGAGCTCTGGTAGCGTAGTGGTTACGAATCAGGCTGCGAACTGCAAGGTCATCAGTTCAAAACTACCAGCTGTTCCGTGGGAGAAAGATGAGGCTTTCTGGCCCTGTAAAGATTTACAGCCTCAGAAGCCCTGTACAGGGTCGCTATAAGTCGGAACCGACTCCACGGCACATAACAACAACAACAGGGAACTCAAATGGTGTTCCTTTTCAATGTTCTTTGAGTTTGGGGGACAAAAAGAAGTTTGAAGGGGTAAAATCGGGGCTGTCAAGTACATGGGGTAAGGTTTCCAACGAAATTCTCCTTAGGGAAGCAGGTGCATTGTCATAGTAGAAAAAAACCGCTCCTGGAGCAACTTTTCCTGGCCTCTTTCTCACCAGTGCAGTTTTCCGTTTTCCTAAAGCAGCTTCATAATCCCTCATGATTGTCCTGTGTCTTTCGAAATAGAAAATCTATCAAGATTATCTCTTTCGTATCTCAAAACACAGTCTCCTTAACCTTCTGAACTGACTTTCTGCCTGAAGAGGAACTCAGCAGTTACCCTTGGAAGCCACCGTTTTGACTGAACATGTTCAAACCCACCAAGCTACTCCTCGGAAACCCTATACAGAGTTGTTATGAGTCGGAACCAACTCAATGACACTTCACAACAACAAGTATACTAAGACAGTGGATTACTGATAGAACTTCTCTGCAGCCATCCACTGATTGCAGAGACATGTTTAAACACATTTTTCTTTGAAATAAAGTTGTGTGTATATGAACTGGAATTTTTTAGTAGCAATACTTTTTGACTTAGCCTCGTATGTGTGTGGATGTATTCATGAAATATTTGCAGTGCATGCTGATATTTTCTATAATTTCATTAAAATAGGTAAAATTCTAGTATTGAAGTCAATACTTTGATTTCATAGTTTGAAGCTTAAATACTGCACTGGAATATACCCACAATAAATCTTTATTTGAGCTTAATTGCTTGGAGTTTGAAAACGGTAAGTCTTTGGAAGTTTTGCCTCAGGACTATTAAAACAACGTTTTGGAGGAAGTGCAAAGTACAGTGAGAGAAAATACCAAACCATAACCCTGTTACTGCAGTTCCTTTCAGCCTTCAGCCCTGTGACAACTGCAAGAATGCTGTTCCCATTTGTGTCTTTAGGTATGACATAGAGGGCAGGCTGCCTGCATTTTCTTTAGCAATGTGTTTGGCTGGCCAAGACTGCAGAGGAATTTCACTGATGAGACAGAAGAAACGGTTCATCTTTAGCACTACACTAGGGAGCGTGGATCCCTTGATCTTAGTTAACATTATCTCTACAAATCACACACTACTGTTAGATGCTGGCAAGTCCCAAATCTGTGGGTCAGACAGTAGGCTGAAGGCCTCTTCTGGCTCACGTAGCTTCAGGGACTGATAAACCCTCAAGAGACCTGCAGATTTACATCCCTTGACTGGTGGGCAGGTGATGAGTGCAGGGTCCAGACAGAAAGCAAGCGTTGCCAGAACTGGGGGCAGACCACACCCCCAAGACACTCCCCTTTCAAATGATTGGCTTTTCACATCAGATCACGGAATGGAAGGTGGTTATGTCGTGTCTGCCAAACAACTCAGAATCCTAGGTTAGCCAAGTTGACACATAACATTTATCAGCACCCCACCCACTGCCACCCAGTTGATTCCCACTCCTAACAACCCCGTGTCGTCTCTCCAGAATTGTACATCTTTATGGGAATAACCAGACTCATCTTTCTCTCATGTAGCAACGGGTGGGCTTGAACCGCCAAACTTGCAATTGCAAACACCTAACCCACAGCCCCACCAGGGTGCTTTTAACCATCACAATGGTGTGCTATATACATAGGAAAGGAGATGAGCTCCAAGAGGTAATTAGATCCTGTAGAGACTTACAGACTCACGTTGTTGTGTGTGGTCAAGTCAGTTCCAACTCATAGATAGAGACCCTGTGTAGGGTTTCCAAGGAGCGGCTGGTGGGTTTGAGCAGTCGCAGGAGCAGAAAGCTTCATCTTTCTCCAGTGAACTCGTAACTGCAGATCTTGTGGTTCATAGTCCTGTGCTTACAGTATGGAGCCACCAGGCTTAGAGTGGGTTTTGTTCTAGTTAAAGAAGACTTTAGAAGGTTTTGAGCAAAGGAGGTGAAAGGCATGATCTGACGTAACCTTTTGAAAGCAGCAGCCACGTTGGTTGCCATGAAGATGAATTTGGAGTGAGGGGAAGAGACAGGAGGTTGAAACTACTAACAGTGTTGTTGTTGTTGTTTGTGCTGTGGAGTCGGTTCCGACCCATAGTGACCCTGTACAGGTTTCCGAGGCTGTAAATCTTTACGGGAGCAGAACGCCTCATCTTTCTCCCACGGAACAGCTGGTAGTTTCGAACTGCTGACCTTGCAGCTCGCAGCCCGATTCGTAACCACTGTTTTTAGGTACTGTCAAGTCAGCTCTGACCCTACTGACCACGTGGACAATGGAACAGAACACTGCCCAGTCCCGACTCCTGCCTCACAATTGCTGTTACACTTGAGCCCATTGGTGCTGCCACGGTGCCAATCCATCTCATTTAAGAACTTCCTCTTTTTCGCTGACCCTCCACTTTACCAAGCATGATGTCCTTCTCCAGGGACTGATCTTAGTTAACAAAGTATGAGAGCAAGTCTCATCATCCTGGCTTCTAAGGAGCATTCTGGCTGATTTCTTCCAACACAGATTTGTTTGTTCTTCTGGCAGTCCATGGTACTTTCAATATTCTTCTCCATCACTGTAATTCAAATGCATCAATTCTTCTATGGTCTTCCTTATTCATTGTTCAGCTTTCAATTGCATGTATGGCAATTAAAAATATTTTGTCAGACTTGCCTTAGTTCTCAAACAGATATCTTTGCTATTTAACCCTTTAAATTGTTGCTGTTGTTGTTATGTGCTGTGGAGTCGGTTCCGACTCATAGCGACCCTATACAGGGTTTCCAAGGCTATAAATCTTTACGGGAACAGAAAGCCTCGTCTTTCTCCCGCGGAACAGCTGGTAGTTTTGAACTGCTGACCTTGCGGCTCGCAGCCCGATTCGAAACCACTACACTACGAGAGCTCCTTTTAACCTTTTCAGTTAGTCCCTGCTTAAAACAATCTGTTTTACCTTGAAATCTACTGACTTCTTTGTCATTTGGAAGTTCTGTATCTACATTGTTCCCTCTTTTTACTTTGTACTTGGCTTCATTTTACACTGATATCTCTGGTTCAGTCTTGAAGTTTTAACTTTAAATGCGTCTATATCTGGATTAAGGAGCTCTGGTAGCGTAGTGGTTACAAATTGGGCTGCGAACCTTAAGGTCAGTGGTTCGAAACTACCAGCTGCTCCGCGGGTGAAAGATGAGGCTTTCTACTCCCATAAAGATTTACACCCTCGGAAACCCTGTACAGGGTCGCTATGGGTCGGAACCGACTCAACGGCACTTAACAACAACAACATATCTGGATTGGAGTCCTGGAGTGGCACTGTGGATGAATGCAGTTTGAACTGCAAGGTCAGTGGTTCAAACTCACCAGCCACGTCTCAGAAACCTCATACAGGGTCACTATGGGTCAGAACTGACTTGACAGCACTTAACAACAACAACAACAACATATCTGGATTGGACTCCTGGTGTGGCACTGTAGGATCAGCACTGGATTGGGAAGCACAATGTCAGCCGTTCAAACCCACCAGCTGCTCCTTGGGAACCGTATACAGGGTCTCTATGAGTTGGAATGGACTCAACGGGACTTAACAACAACATTATCTGGATTGCTTTCTGGATGATATTGTCATGTATGGTGAACTCAAGGTATTGTTTGCTGTGGTTGATTCTCAGTTCAAAGACCACCCTTTAGCATTTTTTGTAAAGTTGGTCTGGTCATTACAAATTAATTTATATTTGCCAAGAAATGTCCTAATTTCACCATTGCACTTGAGGGACAGCTTTACCAGATATACGATTCTTGGTTGGCAATCTTTTTCTTTTAGAGTTCTGTGTATGTCATCCATTGCCTTCTTGCCTATGGTTTCTGCTGAGAAATCAAAGCTGTTTCACTGGTTCTGTTTTGTAGGTAACTTCATTTTTCCTGAGCTTTATCTTTGAGTTTGGAAAATTTGATTATGATATGTCAGCGATTTTCTTTTGGGATCTATCCTGTTTGGGGTTTGTTCAGCTTCTTATATGTTTATTTTCTTATGTTAGGGAGTTTTCTTCCAATAACTCTTCAACAGTTTTCTCTGTACTTGTCTTTTTCTGTTCTGGAGTTCTGATCACCTGTAAATTGTTCCTCTTCCTGGTGTCCCACATAATTCTTAGTCTTCAGATTTTTTCATTCTGTTTTCTGATTGCTCTTCTAGAGTACAGGTACTGAGAGACTTGTCTTCAAGTTTACTAATTCACACTTCCATCAATTCCTTTGCCCTTTCAATGTGTTGCCCATTTCTGAGATCTTAGTATTAATCCTCTGAATTTCCAATTGCAGAGTTTGTATTGTTTGAAATTTTGCATTTATTTTGTCTGTTTGTTCTTGTACTGCTTTCTTGAATTCTTCTAAAGTTTTTCTTGTGTTCTCCTTGCTTTCTTCAATCTTTCTATTGATCTTTTGAGGGTATCTAATTACCATTGGACAATCTCTTTGATATCTCAAGTGAGCAAAGTTTTGCTAAAGGTAATACAGAAACGGCTGCAATCATACATTGACAGAGAACTTCCAGAGGTTCAAGC
>NW_006408523.1:10396694-10400190 GCF_000296735.1 Chrysochloris asiatica | reverse complement strand
GTGGCATCATTGATGGACTCAGGTGTGGCAGCGGTAGTGAGGTTGGCCCAGGATAGAACATTGTTTCGTTCTGCTGTGCATAGGGTCGCTATGAGTCGGTTCTGACTCGATGGCACCTGACAACAACAACAACAACAATTACCATTGTATTGAATTCTTTTTCAGTTAGTTCCAGCACCTTTTTCCCTCAGAAATGTTTTCTGTCTCTGCATTTGTTTGAGCCATTCTCTCTAGTTTCTTCACCTGAGCTAAAATTGTCTGTTATCTCTGGGGCATTGTGGGGTTGGTGTAATTGTAAAAACAAAGAGTGCAGTTGTTGGACCTGGAGAAACCTCTGGGAGTGCTCCTATAATTCAGGGAGTTCACAAGATGGTGTGGAGGAGATGTGACAACAGTTTCTGGAACTACATGGTGTTCCTAGTGGCCTCGATAACATCTATGCTCAAGGCACTCAGTCCAGAAATCATTCTGGAGGGCCCTTGATGGAGCTGGTTTCAGTGTCTGTTAGGACCACAGGGCAGCTGGGTGCAGGGTGACTGGTTAAATGCTGGTCTGGTGGCTCTTTGGGTTTGGTCAGTTTGAAACCAAGCCAACCTGAGTCCAGGCACTACAGTGGCACACCAAACCAATGCAGCAGGTCCCACACCTCACACTGGCATGGCTCTAAACCACACGGCTGAAAACTCCAGAAAGCAGGGTCTATACAGGGGATGGATGACGGTGAGAGCTGGCCACACTTCTGGTCACCAGGGAAGCACTAGGAAAAAGAAGAAATCGCACCTTTTCTGTTGCCTGAATGTGTCTGTTCTGCCAATTCTCCCTCTGCTGCCAAAGTTGGTCACAAGATGGTTAGGCCTCGCCTGGCCATCTGTTCACCTGTCAGCTTCCCTCGCTCCGTCCCTGCTCAGCCTCTCCTCCCAGCAAGCACTTCCAACTCGCTAACCTTTCTTCTGAAGTTCAGGGTGCCAGAATTTTCATGTGTCTGTTTTATTTTGTTTCTCATATCTTTGTTGTAGAGGATCCATGTAGTGCATCTGCCTAGTACACCATCTTGCCAGAAATCCTCTTTAACCCTTTAAAGAGGTCTTTTGCAGCATATTTGTCTAATGCAAAACCTTGTTTAATTTCTTGACTGCTGCTTCCATGAGTGTTGATGACAGACTCAAGCAAAATGAAGTCTTTGACAACTTCAATCTTTTATCTATTTTTCATGATTTATTGATTGGTCCACTGGTAGGATTTAGTTTTCTTGACATTGAGGTGCAATTCATACTGAAGGCTGTGGTCTTTTATTTTCATCAGTAAGTATTTTAAGTCCTCTTAGCTTCCAGCTAGCAAGGTTCTATCATCTGCATATTGCAGGTTGTTAATGAGTCTTCCTCCAATCCTGATGTCATGTTTTCCTTATAATCCAGCTTTTTATTTGCTCAGGATACAGACTGAGTAAGCATGATGCATAACCCTGGTGCACACTTTTTCTGATTTTAAAACATTCAGTACCCCCTTATTCTGTTCTAACAACTGTCTGTTGGTCTAAGTATAGATTCCTCATGAGCACATTAAGTGTTCATTCTTCATAACATTATCTATAGTATGTCATGATCCACACAGTCAAAAGCTTTTGCATAGTCAATAAAGCACAAGGAATCCTAGTGTGGCATTGCAGGTTAATGTGCTTGACTATAATGTTGGTTTGAACCATAAGGTCGGCAGTTCAAGCTCACCAGCTGTTCCTTGGAAACCCTACACAGGGTCATTATGAGTCGGAACCAACTCAATGGCACATAACAACAACAACAAACCAGATTTATATTATTCTCTGCTTTTAGCCAAGATCTATCTGTAACTAGCAATGGTATTCCTTGTTCCACATCCTCTTTGAATCCAGCTTGACCCTCTGGCAGTTCCCTGTCAATGTACTGTTGCAATTGTTTTTTAAATTACTTTCAGCAAAATTTTACTTGAATGTAGTATTAATAATATTGTATGATGGTTTCCACATTTAGTTGGGCCATCTCTCTTTGGAATGGGCACAATCTTCCAGTTGATTGGCCAGATAGCTGTCTCCCAAATTTCTTGGCATAGAGGAGTGTGCACCTCCAACACTGCATCAGTTTATTGAAAGATTTCAATTTGTATTCCGTCAATTCCTGGAGCCTTGTTTTGGCCAATGCCTTCAGTGCAGCTTGAACTTCTTCCTGTAGTACCATCTGTTCTTGACCATATGCTACCTTTTGAAATTTCAGTCTAGGAAATGGTTGAACACTGACTGATTCTTTTTGGTACAGTGACTGTGTATTCCTTCCATCTTCTTCTGATGCTTCATGCATTGTTCAATGTTTTACCCATGTTGTTGTTGTTAAGTCCCACTGATTCAGTTCTGGCTCATAGTGACCTTGTATAGGGTTTCTGAGGAGCAACTGATGGCCTTGTGGTTCACACTCCAGTGCAATCCTTCAGCACCATGCCAGGAGTCCTACAATCTTCCAATATCACATCTTGAGTCTTGAATTTTGTTTTCAGTTCTTTCAACTTGAGACATGCTGAGCTTGTTCTTACCTTTTGGTTTTCTAATTCCAGGTCTTTATACATTTCATTATAATATTTGACTTTGTCTTCTTGCTGCCCTTTGAAATTTCCTTTTCAGTTCTTTTACTTCCTCGTTTCTTCCATTCACTTTAGTATCTTTATGCTGGACAGCAAGTTTCACAGTCTCTTCTGACATCAATTTTTGTCTTTTCTGTCTTTTTATTGACCTTTTACTTTCACCTAAATGATGTTCTTGATGTCATTGCACAACTCTTCAGTCATTAGTGTCTAATACATTGAATCTATTCTTGAGATGGTTACTAAATTCAGGTGGGATATACTCAAGGTCATTCATTTCTTCTCTTGGACTTGTTTTAATTTTCTCCACCTTTTGCCTGAACAATATCTGACAATGTTCTGCTGCTATCCATAACGTGTTCATCTTCGGGGACTCTATCTGACAATGGTCTATGGCTATCCATAAGGTTTCAGTGGCTAACCATCCATAAATATCCTGCCTCTCCTTCCTAGTCTATCTTAGTCTGGAAACTTTGCTGAAACCTGTCCACCATGGGTGACCCTGCTGGCATTTTATAAAATACTGGTGGCAGAGGTTCCGGCCTCACAGCATTATGTTAGCCACCACAGTACAACAAGCAGCCCTGGTGTGGTGCTGTGGGTTAATGTGCTGGACTGCTATGTCGGTTTGAACCACAAGATCGGTGGTTCAAGCTCACCAGTCGCTCCTCATAAACCCTATGCAGGGTCACTATGGGTTGGAACTGACTCAATGGCACTTAAAAACAACAGCAAATAGTACAACAAACTGACAGGCAACAGAGTCAGTGACATAGCCACAGAGGACTAGAGTGGAGAGTAAAGTGTCCAGCTGATAAGAAGAGAGGGCATATGCATAAGAACATTGACACTTGCAGATAATACCCAGTTGACCTGGCTTCAGTGACTG
>NW_006408523.1:10394492-10395819 GCF_000296735.1 Chrysochloris asiatica | reverse complement strand
TAGTAATAAAGGTGAGGATGGCGCAGGAGTGGGCAGTGTTTCGTTCTGTTATGCTTAGGGGTGCTATGAGTCAGAACTGACTTGATGCCACCTAACAACAACAATATAGCAATTAGAATCAGTCATAGAATGGCAGGAATGGAAACGGACAGAAAGTGACTGCTTCAGAGAACTGGGTATTGGAAATCAGGTCTCTGGGTGTGGTGCTGGCAATATCTTATGTATAACCATGTGGTTTAGCAGTTGAGATGTGACAGGGATGATGACAATTGGAGTTAAGGGAGTCGTGGCCTTTTGTGGCGTGGGTGTAGGTTGAAGTTGCCTAGAATGAAGAGGAGTAGTGTTAGACCCACGTGCTAGCATCACCAGTGACTAGGGCATGGGACAGTCCTTTGAAGATGGAAAGAATTGTGGATGCATATGAATGTCCATCAGTAATCGAGTAAGATGAGTCTGGAAATCATCAGTCATCACTGGTTTTTGTAAGTAAGGTACCAGAAGGAAAATGAAAAGATTTTCCTAACAGCTAAGTCCATGCTACAGCTGTGCTTGTGGGTGGGGTGGCTGAGTGAACCTGGGGTGAGAAGAAGGAACTGAAGATGACTTTAATTCAAGTTTGCTTGCCACACAGTAGCAAACACAAAAGAGGCATTAGTTTAGAATCAAACACAATGAGCTTGATTTTGAGTGCGTTTTTCTCTTTTGTATGTCTTGCCATGTTAGTAATTAAGTCCCAGTTTAATTCCACACATCTACAAATACGTCAAGGTTTCAGGGGGACCTTATTATAAACTAGAGAACAAAAGTATTTTGCAGGTGTTTATAAAGCACTTTGCCACTGTTTATTCTCACAAATGTGAACAACATGTTCTGTCAAACAGGTGAGAAGATCCAGTAGCTTGTGGTCTTCCCCAATATGAAAACTGATGAAAAGTATGTAAATATTTTCTTTCCCATGTCCAAGATAATCAAGGGAGAAGAAGAGAGACGTGGCCAAGTTGTCAGAGAGTGGAAAATCCTTTTGTTGAATCACATACAGAACTAGGAGTCTTGCCATGAAAGGTGCTGTAAAGACACATAGTGAGCATTCCTGAGAAGCTGACAGCCTCTCTCCTTAAGGATGTCCACATTTGAAAAGAAATCAAAGAACTATCTGAGCATTGACACTTTTATTCCCATTTGACTGAAAAGAAACAAAGAACATGAACAATTTATCTACTTGCTGTTTTGTGCTGTCTGTTCTTGTTGTTGTTAAGTGCCGTCGAGTCGGTATTCATAGCGACTCTGTATAGGGTTTGATGATGGTGGTGTGCCGTCGAGTCGGATC
>NW_006408523.1:10392263-10393942 GCF_000296735.1 Chrysochloris asiatica | reverse complement strand
AAAGTCTCATATTTTTCCAGCAGAGCGAGTGGTAGACTTGAACCACTGACCTTGTAGGTTGCAGTACAGCACTTATCCTACAGAGCCATCGCACTCCCTGTTTACCTGCTGTTGTTGTTGTTGTTAAGTATCATTGAGTTGGTCTGACTCATAGTGACAAAGGGTTTCAGAGCCTATAAATCTCTGGGGGGACCAAAAATCTCATCTTTTCCCCTCAGAGCAGCTGGTGGGCTTGAACCACTGACCTTGTGGTTTGCAGTCCAGTGCTTATCCTACAGAGCCATCATGCTCCCTATTTACCTACCAATCAGGGGAGAAATGACCCCAAAATAAATGCTTAACCACTAAGGCTGCAAAATTGACTTCCATTTTTCAAGTTCAAGGCTTTTATTCTTGTAACCAATTATGTGGAACACTCCCCCGTCAATTACTATTCAGTTGACTAGTCTAGTCTTTGATACGCTGTAATTATCATCTTTGAAGGAATTCAGCTCTGCTACATAACAGTGTAAATAACATAAGCCACATGTGAAATTTTGTGGTGATTTTTAACAGATAAACACAGTGAGGACTGTGAGTCACAGCCAGAATTCAATTTGCTGTTGTTATGTGCCATCAAGTCAGTTCTGACCCAGAGTGACCCTATATAGGATTTCCAAGGAGCAGCTGTTGAGCTTGAACCGCCAACCTTGCAGTTCAAACGACTTTGCCATCTGGCACATTAGCCCACAGCACCCACACCTGGACTCCCAGAGATCAAATGTTGTTGTGAAGTGCCATCAAGTTGGTTCCAACCCATAGCAACCCTGTATAGGGTTTCTGAGGAGCTGCTGGTGAGCTTGAACCACTGATCTTGCAGTTCAAGCGGTTTTGCAGTCTGGCGCATTAACCCACAGCACCCCCAGAGATGGATAGGACTGCCTTATTTTTCTGCCTTGGATAGGGAGACATCTTACCTCTTTATTGTCTCTACCAGTGGGAAATATTTAAGTTCTCCTTACTGACAGATAGAACCCTTACAAAGATTCCCACTTTTGCAGGTGCAAGGTGAGTGGTTCAAACTCACCAGTTGCTCCTTGGAAACCCTATATAGGGTCGCTATGAGTCAAAAATGACTCGACGGCACAACCACAACTAAATTCAGTTGTCTGTTTCTACCTTCCCTAAATTGGAGATCTTAATTTGCATTCAATTGGAGATTGGATTTTAGCAGCAAATAAAGTAATCCCCAAACTCTGCAGTTAACAGAATATTCAAAGCATACAAATTGCTTCTTTTTTCAACAATGTAACTGAAATTTAACCAGTGATTTACATTTCAGTCAGATACCAAACTCTCAAACCACTTCTCTTATAGGGGCTCTGTGTGTGTGTGTATATATGTGTGTGTGTCTGTGTGTGTGCCATCATTTCTTTTCAGGTAACAAGATGCCTTGTATCTTGTATCAATCTCTTGCTATTATTTTTCAAGCATCAACTGCTTAAAATTATTAGCTCTGTTAGCCTGCCACCTAGTACACTGCTGTTGTCAAGTGTTTTTAAGTTGGTTCTGACTCATAGAAACACTGTATCGTGTTTCCAAGGAGTAGCTGGTGAGTTTGACTGCCAATCTTGCGGTTCAAACCAAGTACTTATCCTACTGCAAGGTTGGTGGTCAAACTTGTTTAAACCAAGTCCTTA
>NW_006408523.1:10387046-10391219 GCF_000296735.1 Chrysochloris asiatica | reverse complement strand
AAAACAAGGCCAGGGGCAGACTGTGGAACAGACCATCAAGTACTCCTATGCAAATTCAAACTGACACTGAAGAAAATGAAAACAAGTCCAAGAGAGCCAAAATATGACCTTAAATATATCCCACCTAAATTTAGAGATCATCTGAAGCACATATTTGATACATTAAACACTAAAGACCGAAGACCAGAAGAGTTGTGGGATGACATCAAAAACATCACACAGGAAGAAAGCAAAAAATCATTAAGAAGACAAGAAAGAAGGAAAAGCTCAAAATGGATGTCAGAAGAGACACTGAAACTTGCTCACCAGAGTAGATATGCTAAAGCAAATGGAAGAAATGAGGAGGTAGAAGAGCTGAACAGAAAATTTCAAAGATCAACACGAGAAGATAAAGCCAAATATTACAACAAAATGGGCAAAGATCTGGAGTCAGAAAACCAAAAAAGAAGAACATGCTCAGCATTTCTCAAGCTGGGGAAACTGAAGGAAAAATTTAAGCCTCGACTTTCTTTATTGAAGGATTCTCTGAGTGATGCAGAAAGCGTCCCAAAGGAAATGGATGATGTTCAACCGTTTCAAGAGGTAGCATATGATCAAGAGCCAATGATACCGAAGGAAAAGTCCAGGTTTCATTGAAGGAATTGGCAAAGAACAAGGCACCAGGAATTTATGGAATAAAAATTGAAATCCTTCAAGAAAGTGAGGCGGCACAGGAGGCACTCACTCATCCATGCCAAGATATTTGGAAGACCGCTATCTGGGCAACTGATTGGAAGAGATCCATATTTGTGCCCATCCCAAAGAGAGATGACCCAATGGAATGCAGAAATATTGGACACTATACAGGGTCGCTATGGGTCGGAACCGACTTGACGGCACTTAACAACAACAACAACAACATCTTTGATATACCAGGCAAGTAAAGTTTTACTACAGGTAATACAGAAACAGCTACAATCATACATTGACAGAGAACTTCCAGAGGTTTAAGCTGGATTCAGAAGAGGCCATGGAATGAGAGATATCATTGCTGATGTCTGATGGATCTTGGCTGAAAGCAGAGAACACTAGAAAGATGTTTACCTGTGCTTTATCAACTATGCAAAAGCTTTTGATTGGGTAGATCATGACAAGCTACGAACAACATTGTTAAGTATGAGTATTCTGTAACACTTAATTGTTGTGCTCATGAGAAATCTGCACATGGACCAAAAGGCAGCTGTTCGAACAGAACATGGAAACACTGAATGGTTTAAAATTAAGAAAGGTGTGTGACAGGGTTGTATTCTTCCACCATACTTATTCAACTTGTATACTGAGCAAATATTCCGAGAAGCTGGGAAAGACGTGACATCAGGATTGGAGGAAGACTCCTTAACAGCCTGAGGTATGCAGATGATACAATCTTGCTTGCTGAAAGTGAAGAGGACTTAAAATGCTTACTGGTGAAGATTAAAGAGCACAGGCTTCAGTATGGATTGCATCTCAATGTAAAGAAAGAAAGAAAGAAATCCTCACCACTGGACCAATAAACAACTTTCTTATCAACAGAGAAAAGATTGAAGTTGCCAAGGACTTCATTCTTCTTGGATCAACTATCCACACTCACGGAAGGAGCAGTCAAGAAATCAAATGACGTATTGCATTAGGCAAATCTGCTGCACAGGAACTTTTAAAAGTGTTGAAGAGCAAAGATGTCAGCTTGAGGACTAAGGTGTGCCTGACCCAAGCCATGGTATTTTCAACAACGTCATATGCATGCAAAAGCTGGATAGTGAATAAGGAAGACCATAGCAGAATTGGTGCTTTTGAGTTACGGTGTTGGAGGAGAATATTGAAAGTGCCAAGGGCTGCCAAAAGAACCAACAGATCTATGTTGGAAGAAGTGCAGCCAGAATGCTCTTTGGTGGCCAATATGGCCAAATTGTGTCTCTCCTACTTTGGACATATAGTCAGGAGGGACCAGTTGCTGGAGAAGGATATCATGTTTGGTAAGGTGGAGGGTCAGAGAAAAAGAGGAAGAGCCCCAGCGTGATGGATTGGCCAAGTGACAGCATCAATGGGCACAAGCGTGGCAACAGTAGTGAGGTTGGCCCAGGACCAGGCCGTGTTTCGCTCTGTTGTACATAGGGTCGCTATGAGTCGGTACCAACTCAACGGCACCTAACAACAACAACAACTTATCCTACAGTGTGACACCAAGATACTAAGTATTAATGTGGTGAAAGAACAAATGTGTACATTTTCTTTTGTTCTTAAAGTATAATATAGTTACTTCATTTATTAATTTTTAACTTATTTATAGAATATTAATAAAGCTCATTTTAAATGACTGCTTACACTTACAATTTAGTTATAAAGGGAGAAGAATTCTTCAACACTGCAATAATGGACCAAGTGTGGCAATGCAGGAGAAGCGCTGGACTACTAATCAATAGGTCGGTGGTTGAAACCTACCAGCCACTGTTTGGAAACCCTGTATAGGGTCACTATGAGTTGGAACAAACTCAATGGCACCTAACAACAACAATGTCCACTTACAGTCACAGAAAAGTATCAGCTGGGAGAAAGAAGTGCTGTGTTTTTAGAGTTGTTGGTAAAGAGGCACAGAAGAGTTATTTGGTGGATGTTTAGTGGAAAGAAGAAACGCTTTCTTCTCACCCTATTTTAAAAAAGAGAGAGAGTTTTCAATCCTTAATAGTTCTTTGAATTTTAGAATCTCCAAAATGGAAAGCAGCCATAAGGAGTTGTATACAGTCCTTCCAGGTTTTCAGTTCACTCTTCCCAGGTGACCTGTTGGATAAGTTTTTGTTGTCATGTGCCTTCCTGTCAGTTCCACTCACACAGACCCTGTATAGATTTCCCAGGAGCGGCTGGTGAGTTTGCATCTCAGACCTTGCAGTTCAAACCAACCTTTCTGTCCAAGTGATTATCATCCAGCACCACACCAGGACTCCTGGATAACTTTAATGACTAGAAAAATAACTTTTACTCTGAGCCAATCCCTGGCTTCAATGTTTGATTCCACTCAAGTGCTTGAGAGATTTGATAATCATCACCACCTCCTCCTTTAGCCAGCGCCACTCAACAACGATAGCCAGATCAGTTTCTCCTCCTCGTGCTCAACGTAAGGAGCCCTGGTGGTCAGTGGGTTAAGCACTAACCTCAAGATCGGGAGTTCAAACCCACCAGGCTTTCAGAAGATAAATGAGGCTGCTCACATAAAGATTTACAATCTTGTAAACCCAAAAAGAGCAGTTCTACTCTGTCGTATGTTGTTGTTGTTAAGTGTTGTCGTGTTGGTTCCGAACCAGAGCAACCCTGTATAAGGGTTTCCAGGAGCTTTTGGTGAGCTTGAACCACTTACCTTGCAGTTTAAATCAATCACGCAGTCCAGAGCATTGATCCGCAGCGCCACGAATTGGAATCCTTAAAGGGCAATGAATTTGGAGAGTCAAAATGTTATACACAGTAGTTCAAAGTTCTGGGACACCCAGGCCCTCGAACCCACAGCACCTGCCTGGTCGGAATGAACGCGACTTGGGAGTGCTGAGTTTGTGGTGCTGGTTTATTCACTCAGCGAGGAAGGGCCGCCCAACTGCATCTCATAAGCCATAGGGAACTATTTTCGGAGGTGGACCGGAGTGTTAGGACACCGGTGAGTACAATTTCATAAATGACATTTTTTATATCCCCAGAAAGCACGGAGTGCAGACTCAATTCTCTTCTGTAAGCCCAGGGCCACGACCTCGTGCAGTTAGCTGGGCCGTTTGTAAATGTTCTTTGACAACGATGAGAAAAGTCAGGTTCAAAGTCACCCAGCGCTCAGCACTCTCTGGTCCCACGCCTGCCCTCCACCGCCCGCTGCTGTACAGGTCAGTACGTGGGGCGGGAGCGGCGGGCGAGCGGGGGTGACACACGCCGGATGGGCGGGGCAGGGGGTGGGGGGCGAGTTGGGGGGGTCGTCCCCAGATTGATGGGGGGCGAATGTGGGAAGTCGTCCCAATTGAAGGGGGGCGATTGAGGGGAGTCGTCCCCAGACTGATGAGGGGTCCAATGGGGGGAGTCGTCCCAGACTGATGGGGGACATGAGTGAGGGGAGTCGCCCCAGGCGGGAGTTGGACGAGCGGGGAGAGTCGCCCCCGGGGGGACGCGCGAGGCGGGAGGAGAGGC
>NW_006408523.1:10362433-10386331 GCF_000296735.1 Chrysochloris asiatica | reverse complement strand
CCGGCGCCCCGGGGGCCGCCGACCGCCGCTTCCGGCCGCCCACCCACCTGCGCAGCGTGTCGCCCTGGGCCTACAGGTGAGTGCGCGCGGGCCCGGGCGGGAGGAGCCAGGTAGGTGGGGCTCCGGTCGGATGGGACCAGAGGGCAGGACGAGGCTGACAGTGGCTGGCCTCCCTTGGAAGAAACCTGCTCCCCTAGTTACCCCTCCACGATTTCAGAAGAAGCAATTCTTTCTTGAGCACCTATTCCAAACCAAGGGGTCCTGGTGGTGCTGTGGGTCAGGCGTTGGGCTGCTTACCTCAAGGTTGGTGGTTCAAACCCATTGGCGTCTCTACAGGAGTAAGATGAGGCTGTCTGCTCCCATAAAGATTCGCAGTTTCGCAGACTCACCATGAGGGAGAATGGGTTTGAGGATTTTTATTGTTTATTCCAAACCAGGTGCGTGGGTAAATCCACAAAGGACCACGCCCAGCAGCTATTTTTAATCAATTCTTCAGCAGCATTTTGTTGAGGATGTACGCCCTCTGCTCCTTTAGCCCTAGCCTGGGTCTGACGGAGAAACGGGCATAATTGGTAAACAAACACGAACGTGAACACGGGCAGACGTGGTGTGACACGAAACCTTGCCGGTGTGTGACATTTTAAAAGGAGAAAAGTAGTATTTTTGAGGCTTGAAATGACTTGCAAAGAATAGGCAAAGTTCCAAGATTTGCGTATGTTTCAGAAGAAGGGGGCAGCCTGCACAGGAGGATAGGGGTGTGAGGGGTGCGGGCAGCAGTGGGGCTGGGGTGCCCTCCCTGCCCTGCCTGACTGAAGAGTCCCTGCCATTCAGGCTTACAGCCTCCCCAAAGGCGTCCTGACTATAGATGAGCGGGAGTGGCCAGTTTATGGCTGGGATGTCGAGCAAAATGGTCAGAGAGATACCGCTCAGGGTGCGTATCTGGCTGGAGACCAGGCTAGAGAAGAACACAGGAGCTACATCAGAGCCTTATAAACGATGTTGCAAAGCTTGCTCCGTCTCCTGCAGGAGATCACATAGGCACTTTGGGTTTACGGGTTTAGGAAGGTGTCCCTGAGGAGAACTGGGTGGGAGGGGACCCTGGACAGAGTTCACTGGGGAAGGCCCTTAGGTTCTGAATTTAGGCAGTGGAGGAGAAGGGAAGTGTAAAGACCAGCTGGAAATATCTGGGTCTGAGAGAGAAGGAGGGGACAGGAAGCATGTAGTGAGTCAGAGCTTGAGTCCAGATGTGCAAAGAAATGTCAGCATTGGGTGTAGAATGAATCTGAGCTTCCCTGTGAGCCCCTCCGCTGGTTCATGGATAGTGGGCTTTACTCTTACTCAGCACCACATGGGAACTCAAGGCGACAGCTGCTGGCATGCTAAATCACTGTGTGGAAACCCAAGGCCTCTCAGAGCCCCCACCCCAGCCCTCATTGGAAGTTGGGGCGAGAAGCACCCCATCCTCCCTGCTCCCCTGGATGGTTAGGATCCTCAGGACATATATGTGGACCATTCACTCTTGTTGGCTTCATTCCCAAGATCCCAAAGGGTGGGCTATCATGGCACCCTTCTCTCTTCAACCTCATACTGTGACCTTGATAGTCTAACTAGGATTGGAGACCACAGGCTGGCTTCTCCAGTTGCATATTTCTGTAGCAAATCCTCATCATTCCTGCTGCCTGGACAAAAGAGACCCAAAACCAGGGTGCTTCAGATCTTCCTCCTCAGTAATATGCCTTGTGTTTCTGGCTTGGGTTGTTAATGATGGTATTTAAGCAATGAAACAGAGAATACAGAATGAGCAGCAGCAAGTTTGGGAGCAGGAAATAATAAATCCATTATTGGGCCTGGGTTGCAACATCCATTTGAAAATGCCTGGCTGGCCAGAGATGTAGTCCAAGAGCTCAGGACAGATGTCAGACTGAAATGCAACTTGGGAGTGACCAGCCTAAGAATTTTGTACACAGTGCGTCAGACTGCAAAGTTGTTTGAACTGCAAGGTCAGTGGTTCAAGCTCACCAGCTGCTCCTTGGAAACCCTATACAGGGTCACTATGGGTCAGCATCGACTTGACGGCACTTAACAACTTAACAACAGGTTACAGTGAAGGGCCATTGTTGGTTCAATGGTACAATTCTCTCCTTCAGTGGGAGCAACCCGGGTTTGATTCCTGGCTTTCATGTCCAACCATCATCTGTCTGTCAGTGGAGGCTTGTATGTTTCTAGGATGCTGAGAGTTTCCAGACTAAGACAGGCTGAGACAGAAAGGCCTCGTGATCTACTTCCAAGAATCAGCCAATGAAAACCCTACAGAGCATGGCAGTGCGATCCTCAACTAACCATGGGGATGGTGTAATGGTTTGATCCATCATGCCATGAGGTTATCTTGAGCTGGGGCCAACTTGACAGCAAGTAACAGGTTAAATTGGATTACATTTGCTCCTGGACTGAAACTGTATCTCTTCAGGAGCAAAAGGGACTGACAGGGAGAACAGCTGAAGGAAGGTCATAGAAAGCAGAACGCAGAGACTGATTCCTACCCATGTAGCCTTTGTGAGTTCTGGTGTGGCACTGTAGGATAAACCCTGGACTGATAACCACAAGGTTGGTGGTTCAAACCCACCAACTGCTCTTCAGAAACCATATACAGGGTTGCTATGAGTTGGAACCAACTCGAGGGCACTTAACAACGAGAAGTGCCGGGTGGTATAGTGGGTTACACGTTGGGCTGTTAACCAGCAATTTAGCAGTTCAAATTCACCAGCAGCTCTGTGGCAGAAAGATGAGGCTTCCCGCTCCTATAAAGATTTACAGACACAGAAGCCCTATATAGGGAAATTTTGAAGACGGCTACCTGGCCAGCCAACTGGAAGATAGCCAGCCAAAGAAAGGTGACCCAAGAGAATGCAGAAATTATAGAAAAAGATCCTTAATATCACATGCAAGTAAAATTTTACTGAAGATAATTCAAAAACAGTTGCAGCAGTACATTGACAAGTAGCTGCCAGAAATTCAAGTTGGATTCAGAAGAGAACTTGGAATGAGGGATACCATTGCTGACGTCAGATGGGTCTTGGCTGAAAGCAAAGCATGTGAACGTTATTGGCTACACAAAGGCATTCCCCTGTGTGGATCATAACAAGCTGAATAGCATCACAAAGAATGGGAATTCCAGAACAATTATTGTACTCATGAGGAACCTCTACACAGACCAAAAGGCAGTTATTCCAACGTAACAAGGGGCTACTAAATGGTTTAAAATCAGGAAAGATGTGTACCAGGGTTGTATCCTTTCACCATACTTATTCAGTCTGTATCTGAGCAAATAATCTGAGAAACTAGATTATATGAAGAAGAATGTGGCATCAGACTTGGAGGAAGACTCATTAACAACCTATGATATACAGATGACACAACCTTGCTTCTGTAAGTGATGAGGACTTGAAATACTTCTTGATGAAGACCAAAGACTACAGCCTTCAGAATAGATTGTACCTCAGTGTAAATAAAATGAAAATCCTCACAGCTGGACCAATACATAACATCATGATAGATGGAGAAAAGGTTGAAGTTGCCAAAGACTTCGTTTTGTTTGGATCCACTATCAACACTCATGGCATGGAAGCAGCAGTCAAGAAATCAAATTGGTTGCAAAAAGACCACTTGAAAATGTTTGAAGACTAAGGTGCACCTGACCCAAGTCATGGTGTTTTCAGTTGCCTCATGTGTATGTAGAAATTGAATAATGAATAAGGAAGACCATAATCTTTGCATTTGAATGATGGTGTTGGAGAAGAACATGGAAGGTACCATGGACTGCCAGAGGAACAAGCATGTGTGTCTTGGAAGAAGTACAGCCGGAATATTCCATAGAAACAAGGCTGGCGAGACTTTATTGCTCAGACTTTGGACACGTTGTTAGGAGGGACCAATCCCTGGAGAAGGCCATCATGCTTGGAAGGTAAAATGGAGGGTCAGGGAAAAAGAGGAAGACTTCCAACAAGATGGATTGATGCAGTGGCAGCCACAGTGGGCTCAAGCATGGCAATTGTGAGGATGGCACAGGACCAGGCAGGCAGTGTCTTGTTCTGCAATAGAGTCACTGTGAGTTGGAACTGACTAGATGGCTCATGACAGGAAGTGCCAGGATCAGAACCTACATCTCCATGAGGTGGCCCAAGCATCATACACAGGCTATTTCATGTCAGTTAGCAGCAGTGAGTAACTCAGCACTGCTCCTTACTGCTCGCAGCCTTGAAGCAGGACAGCCTCCAAGGAAGGGCCACTGGCAGGCCTCAGTGGCTGGACACAGAAGCTGCCTGTCTTTCCCTGCTGTAACCCTTAGCTCTTCAGCCTCTCACTTCCTCCCACCACCTCTTAAATAACTAGGAAGTTAGAACAAGTGATGCCCTCGAAGCGCAGGGCCTCTTCTGAGAAGCACACGTGTGTTAGAGGGTGGTACCGAGGACCGGCTCACCTGTGATGCTGCCAGAGTGGCCTCCAAGGTGGACTCTATTTAGGTGAAAACAGATGCCCCCCAGAAGGTCGGTGGGAAAATGGACTGCAAGGCAGAAAACGGACTGAGAAGCACACAAAGGATCCCATTTGGTGGATACTGTTGGTTTTCAAATGGTAATTTGAAATAAGGTGGCTTTCCTGATCTTGGCAGGAGAGATGGATTGTTCAACAATTGGTGCTGGGAAAATTGGATAGCCAGCTGGAAAAAAACAAAACAAAACAATTGGATCTCACTCCTGTAACAAAACAAATTCCAGATGATTCAAAGATCGAAATGTTAAAAACAAAACCAGAAAAACATGGGTAATTACGTTTACAACCTTGGAAGAGAGAACGTCATTACACGCCATTTCCTCTTGGGAAGATAAAAGAGTAAGAAAAATACAAAAGCTAACTGGGGAAAATATAGATTTCCAACCTATGTTGCAAAGGGCTCTCATTTCCTAAAGAGTTCCAACAAATCTAGAAGAAAAGGACCAAAGACCCAATGGAAAGATGAGCAAAGACCGTGGGCAGCTTCCAGGAAAGGAAATTCAAATGACTCAGACCCTTGAAACACAAAAGGATGCGCAACTTCAGGCATTATATAAGTGAAATGCATATATAAACTCTTATGAGAAATCATTTTCCCTCCTACCCACCACTTGTGTTGGCAAGGGTGTGAAAACGTGACATTCTCAGATAGTGTAGGGAGTGTGAATTGGTGCAGCCCAGCAAAGAACAACTGGGTAGTAATGAGCAGAATTTACAATTCACACTCCACTGACCCAGCATTTCCAGTTACTGGCATTTCCTCTACACACATTTGCCCATCTGCTACATGATCTGTGTACAAGAGTATTCACTGGTGTAGCAGCAAGGACTTGGAAACCACTGTAGACTGGGAACCACAAAGTAAGAGGTTCATACCCACCAGTCGCTACTCAGAAAGCCATTGCAGGGTCACTGTGAGTCAGAACCGACTCAGTGGCAATTAACAATAGTATCCAGCTCTTGAGGAGACTGAAGTAACTCTAATTGTGCCCAGATAGAACAATTACAAATTTAAAAAAGAAAAGAAAGATGCAATATAATGTGCATAACATGCTACCATTTTTGTGTTTGGAAAAAAAAAAAGAAAATATTGCTATATATGTTGTTGTTGTTAAGTGCCGTTGAGTTGATTCTGACCCATAGCAACCCTGTATGGGGTTTCCGAGGAGCAGCTGGTGAGCTTGAACTGCCGACCTTGCAGTTCAAACTACTTTGTAGTCTGACACATTAACCCACTGCGCCACACCAGAACTCCTTGGTATATATGAGGAGACTTCAAAAAGTTCACGGAAATCTTTCATTACCTTTCAATTCCATGATCTTTTAAAAAGCCCTTGGATTATATGGGCACACTGATGGCTCATTGGTAGAGTTCCTGCCTCCTGTGTGAGGGTCCTGGATTTGGTTTCCAGCCAGCGTGCCTCTTGTGCCGCCAGCCACAGCCCGTCTGTCGGGCTTGTCTGTTGTTCGGGTGTTGGACAGATTTCAGGGCTTCCAGACAACCAAAGACGGGGCTGAAACAGGACTAGCCACGTTTCATTCTATTACACATGGGGTCACCATGAGTCTGGGACTGACTGGATGACAGCTAACACTAACAACATACTCATCTGTATTTATAATGTACATGAAGTCCTTGTGCCATAGGATAAGCATGCGACCTCAAGGTCAGTTTAAACTACAAGGTCAGTGGTTCAAACTCACCAGCTGCTCCTTGGAAACACTATGCAGGGTCACTATGAGTCAGAACCAACTTGACAGTATTTAGCAACAACATAATGTACATACACATTATAATGGATAGCCTTGTCTCTGAAAGGGTTCCACAAGAAACAGCCTCCTGGTGCCTCTTTGAAACGGGCAAGCTAGGGATGTAACCACAAAGGGGTGTGAGTTGTTACCGCTGATCACCAGTCCTCAGAGACAGGGCTCAGAGCAGAGAGCAGATCGTTTATTGAGTATGCGTGCACACAGGATAGAGGAGCAGGAATCCCCCGGATCTGCCTCCCTGTCTGCAGCACGACCAGGAGCTTTTATGTGGAAGAAAATCAAGACCACGTAATTTGTGATCCAGCATTGTTGTGTTTTCCATGCCAGCAGCTAGGGTGGTTATATCAGTAATTGGGGGGGGAAGTAACACTGTGACCATTTCAGCTGTTCCTGTTTGCTGAGTTTAGCTGTGTTTCCGGGACAGGAGTAGCTCCTGTTGTTTGGGCCAAATGTTCTGTTTAGAGATTAAAAAGGAGTGATTAAAAATCTAGCAAGTAAAATTTTGCTAAAAACACCTCAACAACAGCTGCAGACAGTCCATTGACAGGGAACTACCAGAGGTTCAAGCCGGATTCAAACAAGGACGTGGAATGAGGGATATCATTGCTGATGTCAGATGGATCTTGGCTAAAATACCAAGAAAACACCAGAAACATGTTTGCCTGTGCTTTATTGACTACTCAAAGGTTTTCCACTAAGTGGATCATGACAAGCTGTGGACAACATTGTGAAGAATGGGTATTGCACAACACTTAGTTGTGTTGATGAGGAACCTGTACATGGATCAAGAAACAGCCATTGGAGCAGAATAAGGGAACACTGAATGTTTAAAAACAGGAAAGATTGAACTAGGGTTTTATTCTTGCACCATAATTATTCAATCAGTATGCTGAGAAGTTGGATTATATGAAGAAGAATGTGACATCCGAGTGGAGGAAGACTCATTAACAACCTGCGATCTGCAGATGATACAACCTTGCTTGCTGAAAGCGAAGAGAACTTAATATATTTACTTACTGATGAAAATCAAAGATTACCGCCTTCAGTATGGGTTGTACCTCAATGTTTAAAAAAAAAAAAAAGCCTCACCTTCTGGACCAATAGCCAATAAATCACATCATGATAAATGGAGAAAGATTGAAGTTTCAAAGATTTCATTTTGTTTGGGTCAACCATCAACACTCATGGAAACAGCAGTCAAGAAATCAAACAACATATTAGGCAAATCTGCTGCACAAGACCTTTTAAAAGTGTTCAAGAGCTAAGATGTCAGTTTGAGGACTAAAGTGTGCCTGATCCACACCATGGAGTTTTCAATAGCCACATACGCGTGTGAAAGTTGGACAGTAAATAAGGAAGACTGTAGAAGAACTGATGCATTTGAATTATGGTTTTGCAGAAGAATATTAAAAGTACCATGGACTGCCAGAAGAACAAACAGATCTATGTTGAAAGAAGTACAGCCAGAGTGTTCCTTAGGAGTCAGGATGGCAAGACTTCAGACATCTTATCAGGAGGGACCAGTCCCTGGAGAAGGACATCATGCTTGGTAAAGTGGAGGGTCAGCAAAAATGAGGAAGACCTCCAAGGAGATGAATTGGCACAGTGACAGCAGCAGTGGGCTCAAACGTGAGGCTGGCACAGGACCAGCAGTGTATCATTCTGTTGTGCATAAGGTCACTCAGAGTCCGAACTGACTCGATGGCATCTAGCAATAACAACAAATGATGGAGTGATTAGTAACGAATGTAATTAACAAGGGAGTTAAGTTTTACTATAACTTCTGCTTTAAAATGGCTACTTGGGGTCCATTTTACTTTTGTTGTTGCTATTAAGAGCCGTCAAGTCGATTCCAACTCATAGCGACCCTGTATAGGGTTTCCAAGGAGCGGCTGGTGAGTTTGAACCATTGACCTTGTGGCTCAAACTGACCTTGGGGTCCAGCACATTAACCTGCAGCGCCACACCAGGGCTCCTCCATTTTACTTTAGACCCAAACCTTCCCAGTGCTCCGGTTTCCCAGATCCCCCTGCTTCAGAGACAGGCATGGGAGGAGACTGATGTTTCACTCTTTGGATGTTTTGAGTTTTCTACTATGTGCATGTGTTTCTTGGCTTTTTATTTTTATTTAATTTTTCAATTGAGAACAGAAAGGGAAAATCATTAACTCGGAAGAGAAAGCAGATGCTGAAGAACTACAGCTTCTCCATGTACACATGGTAGCCTTGACTTACCAAGTGCATTGGTACAGAGAAAACATTTAAACACCGAGGACTGCAGAAGAGGCTATAGATATCCCTATGGAATGTTAATGACATCACAGCTCAGTGGACTACAGATGAGCCACCTGAGGTCAGGAGAGAGCAAGTCATTAACCCCAGGGGACAGAGGCAATGGTGACATATGCCATGGTTTGTTTCTAGACCTTTCTGACTATCCAGCCTTGGATCTCCGCCAGTGTGCTATAAGAAAAGCAACGTTCAACATCTAGAACATAAAAATATTTTTTCATTTACTTTGTGGTCTAATGTTTGTTCCTCTTAGACTTCAAAAATAAAAATACCCAAAATAAAATCAGTTTAATTGCTCAGTGTGTTTCCGTGAGTCATAAGAAGTAGATTGTAAGACTGCTGAGGTTTGTGAAGGTTTTAAGATACACATTACTAATTTATGTGGAAACACCAAGGGCAAACACTTCCAGTGCTCTACTTTTGAATTGTTTATATTTTGGTAGTGTGGGGTAGTTACTAGTCTATAAAGCCAGCTTTCGCTGGGATACGAATAAATGCACAAGATTTTGTTTTTCGGATTTATTTGTCCCTTCTCTATATAACTCTCTTCCGACAGGGAATTTAAGAGACTACACCCAAATATATTTTGCAGTAAACCATTCCATGGACTGCAATGACAACAAGGGAGGAAATGGGAAGGAAACAGAGACCTTGGGGAGGTGTAGAGGACAGTAATGAGGGCAGAGCAGGGGACGATGGGCGGCCTGAAAGGAGACTCGGCGTGGAACCCAGAGGCAGTGAGACCCCCGTCCCACCCAAGGGCTGACCATCAGTAGGAACTTCAGGACCATGAGGCTGCAAAGAGTCGGAGGGTACAAGTACCCAGACCATATGCTAGTCTTTCTTCAGACAGTTGGTGGGAAAATGGAATTAAAGGATAATGAGATTTTCCCACCAACTTTTTGAAGCCCCCTCTGGTGAAGAACTCAAGTCAGCATGGCCTCCTATCAGTAGAAATTTCAGCAGATGGCTTTTGGGAAGAGGAGACATTAAAAGAAAAATAAACGCATGTGGGGGTTGCTTTGGAAAGCCTGCAACAGCAACCACAGCTGTAGGTGGCACGTGGATTGGAAGAGGCCACGTTTTGCTGGCGCCCCAGTCAGAGGTGGCCCAACACAGCCTGACCCTTAAGTTCTGATAAGTTGACCTTGAAATAGTCCTGGTGGCACTGTGAGATAAGCATTGGGCTTCTAACCACAAGGTCGGCAGATCAAACCCACCATCTGCTCCATGGGAGAAAGATGAGGCTGTCTGCTCCCATAAATACTGACAGCCTTGAAACCCTAAGGGGGTCGCTATGAATTGGGTTTGGTTTGGGTTTCATAGTTAGTGATGCTGCTATGATTTTAGAATGTCCTCATAGGAAGGATAGAAATAAAAAGGATGCATTTGCTTTGGCTTCCCCTAACCCTTCAGTGTAGCTGATGGAATCACCCTGTTTCCCACCTGGGCTGTCAACTCATTATTATATTTTAGCAATCTAGAACTGTCACAGGTGGGACTCGAACCCACAACTCTTTCCGGAAACTAGAAACCCCAAGCACAGAAGCAGAAGCTTGAATCTGGCGCCTTAGACCACTTGGCCATCATGGCAATCTGAAAACCTCAGGGCCTGATGCTTATGAGTAAAATCACACAGTGCTGCTCACGTGGTTTTCTTTCTCCCAGCTCTGTCCTTTTTAAATGAGCCTAACTCTGGAGAGAAGGAGCTCTGGTAGCATTGTTGTTGTTCTTAAGTGCCATCGAGTCGGTTCTGACCCATAGCGACCCTGTATAGGGTTTCCGAGGAGCAGTTGGTGAGCTTGAACCTCCAACTTTGCAGTTCAAACGGCTTTGCAGTCTGGCACATTAACCCACAGCGCCACACCAGGACTCCGTGGTTACGAATTGGGCTGCTAACCTCAGGGTCAGCAGTTCGAAACTACCCAGATGTTCCACGAGAAATAGAGGAGACTTTCTGCTCCCATGAAGATTTACAACCTTGGAAACCCTGTATAGGGTATGAGTCCGAACCGACTCCACAGCACGTTACCACCACCACCAATTCTAGAGCGAGTTAGAGAAACTAGACAGCCACCGCTCATCTGTCAGAAGGCCGGTATGGTACTAGGATGCTGAACAGTTTTCTGCAGAGTCTCCAGACTAAGACAGACTAGGAAGAAGGAAGAAACACCTCTCGTGATCTCCTTCCAGAAATCACCCAGTGAGAACCCTGTGGATCACCGCCATCTGATTCACAGCTGGTCCCAGGGATGGTGCAGGACTGAGCCAAGTTTTGTTTTGTTGTGCGTGGGCCTGTCATGAGTCAGGGGCTAATAAGAACAGCAACAGCAGAGAGGTTAGGGATCAAACATTAGAGAAGGTTCCTGTCTTCATGACCTAGCGCAGCTAGAACAGAAATGCCACCAGTGGGTTGGCATCAGTCCTGCCCTAGATCTAGGGGCTTCACAGTGCAGGGACCCCCTGACCACTCCATTCCTACCTCTTCTTTCTTGGCATCACTAGGTGCCTGTTTGCTCACTTCCCTCTCCCTTTCTCTTGTAAGATCCAAGGCCCTACTGGGCCCACCCCTGGGAAACTCCCTGACATCCCATCAGGGTCTGGCTGGGATATCCCACTCTTGCCCCTTCGTTGGTTTATCACATCAGACCACATCACAAAGGATCATTGCATAACTGCCAACAGAGAATCACGACACGATTCAATCCGTGACTATCTCCTACCTGACTGTCCTTTTGGATAAATATTCCCATTTCTCTTTTTTCAAATGCTTGCCCCTCCCTCGATGCTTTTTCAAAGTTGTCTGTGAACACACAGCTTAAGAAACGCTGTGGGAAGTGGGCCCGGACTTCTCGGTCACAACCCTCTCTTGTCCCTAGGCCCCCTGGACATCCAGCGACAGCGCTCTTGTTACTTCTGACCACTTCTGAATGTGCCATTCAGCTCTAGCTTGGGACTTTGCTTTTCTTCTTCTTCTCTCTTTTTTTAATCACTGTTTTCCTGCCTAAGTCCACATTTTCCTGGGTACCTACTTCAAACTTTGGTTTACTCAAATGACATGAAGTTATCAAAACCTTTCTGGCTTCTGGGACCATCTGGTGAGAAAACAGCTGGGGTTAGTAACCCAGGTGTTGTGCCTTTTCTGTGCCACATTAGAATGGTCTGTTAAGAAAAGGAGGGCTGGAGAAGAGGAGAGAAGAGAACAGAGACAGAGGGAATGGTTGTTTCTAGCTGGAGCATGTGATACAGAAGGCAGTAACACTGTTCATCACAATCCATTCTTGGAAAAAGGGAGGCCCTCATTGTGAAGACTCCATACTGAAGAAATGGCGGTTGTTGAGTTCTGTTGAGTCAGTTCCAAATCAAAGCAGACCAGTGTAGGGTTTCTGAGGAGTAGCTGGTGGGTTTGAACCACCGACCTTGTGGTTCACATGGACCTTGTGAGCCCGTGCATCCTCCTGCAGTACCACATCAGGACTCCGAAGAGACAGTAATGGTGAAGAATGACAGCAGAGAGGTACACACACCCCCCTCAAAGGAGTCATTCATGAGAGACCAAAATGCCAGCATCTGCTCAGGGACAAAGTACGGAGGGCCAGAAGGGACCAGAAAGAAGGACAAATGGCAACCCAAGGAGGAAATGGCAAGAGACCTGCTACAGTCAAGGGATCACAATCTATGTCACACAACAAAATGTGTGTGATTGTCAAATGGGATGCTGATTTGCTCTGTAAACTTCCATCCCAATCTCAATCAAAAGTTCAAGGGACACGAAAACCTATGGAGTGTAGTTCTGCCCCGACACACAGGGGTTGCCATGGGTCAGAGTCAGCTTGATGGCACCTGGTGGTGGTGGTGGGAGGTTGGGCCAGGTGCCCACATTCTCCCTCCCCCTCCACATCTATCCCCAAGTCAGCTGGTTGCCTTTGAGTCAGTTCCAACTCGTGCTGACCTCACGTGTGGCAGAGTGGAACTCCTAGGGTTTTTATGGCTGTCACGTTTCAGAAACAGATTGCCAAGTCTCTTCTTTCAAGGGTGTGTTCAAATCACTAACGTTTCTGATAATAGCCCTTTTGTGCCAAGATGCAGTTCATAGTAAAGCCTTCTGAAGGTGGGCCAACAAAGTGCAGTGCTTGGTTGCATTGATAGCAACTGGCCAACTGGCCAACTGGCCAACTGGCCAACAATGTATCTTCATATTACTTCCTCTCTTCTGGTCTGTGTGGATTGCATTTTCGGATGACTTTCTTCTCAAACTCTGTTTTTGGCAGAGCCTGGGAATTCTTTCCATTATTTTACTTTAACAAACTCATGTTTTGGCTAATATTTTGGGCTCATGTCTTCCTCAAACAAAAGGTGGTTTGAGAAAGATAAATTGGAATGAAAGTAGGTTCTGTTGATTCAGTTTGGGGTAGATACCAGGTTCCCTTGTAGCATGAATTTTTTAAAGGAAGCAAGTTGATTACAGATGTAGTCATAATTTCTAGGGGTATCACTTCCCAAGAACAAGTATTAGATGTCATTGAAAATGGGCCTTCTCAGGATCACTCTAGAAAACCATAGGAGACCGCACAGACCACAGCCTCACTAGCCTGAGACCAGAAGAACTAGATGGTGCCCACTACACTACTGCTCTGGTCAGATTACAACAGCTCACAACAGAAGACCCTGGAAAGAATGGTACAATGCTATAGAACAAAAGGCAAAATTATTTAAAAAACAAACTCACACCTGACTTACTGGTCTGATAGAGACTTGTGGAACCCCCAAGACCGTTGACCTTAAACACCCTTTAAACCCACAATGGAACCTACCCCTGGGATCATATTTAGCCAAACAATAGGCCGATCTATAAAGTGATCACTGAAAAGCGTGTTTCTCAGAACAATCAACCATACAAGAGCAAAAGAGCAGCATTTGCCCCCCCCCCCCAAAAAAGCTTAGAAGGCAGGAAGGGGCAGAAAAGAAGGACTAGTGGACACAGGGAACCCAGGAAGGAAGTGGGAAGAAGAGTGTTAGTACATTTGTTGTTGTTAGGAGTCATCTAGTTGGTTCTAACTCATGTAACCTGTGCACAACAGAACGAATCCCTGCCAGGTCCTGCACCAACCCCACAATCATTGTTCAACTTGAGCCCATTGCTGCTGCCACTGTGTCAATCCATTTCCTTAGGGGGGTCTTCCTGTTTTACACTGACCCTCTACTTTAGCTAGCATGATGTCCTTCTCCAGGGAATTGTCCTTTCTGATATAATATGTCCAAAGCATGAAAGATGAAGTCTGGCCATCTTATCTTCTAAGGAGCATTCTGGTTGTACTCCTCCAACACAGAGTTGGTTGTTCTTTTGGCTGTTCATGGTATTTTTAATATTCTTCTCCCATCACCATAACTCAAATGCATCAATTCTTCTATGGTCTTCCTTCTTCATTGTTCAACTTTCACATGCACATGAGGCTATTGAAAATACCACAGTTTGGGTCAGGCGCACCTTAGTTCTCAAACTGACATTTTTGCTAGTAAATACTTTAAAGAGGTCATGTGCAGCAAATTTGCCTAATGCAATATGTCGTCTAATTTCTTGACTTCTGCTTCCATGAGTGTTGATGTATCTAAGCAGAATGAAGCCTTTGACAACTTCAATCTTTTCTCCATTTATCGTGATGTTATTTATTAGTTCAGTGACGAAGATTTTTGTTTTCTTTACTTGAGGTGCAATTGATCCTAAAGGCTGTGGTCTCTGATCTTCATCAGTAAGTACTTTAAGCCCTGTTTGCTTTCAGCCAGCAAGCTTGTATCATCTGCATATCGCAGGTTGTTAATGAGTCTTCCTCCAATCCTGATACCCAGTTCTTCTACATATAATCCATCTTCTAGGATTATGTGCTCAGCATACAGATTGAATGAGTATGGTGAAAGAACACAACCCTGGTGCACGTCTTTCCTAACTTTAAGCTATTTAGTGTCTAAGCATTGTTATTACATTGAGTAGATACAATTAAAGTCATGAAAAAAATGTGTAGAAATTGTTGAATGAGAAATTAATTCGCTTTGTAAAATTTCATCTAAGCTGCAATAAAATGTTTTTAAAAATTAGTAATGAGTTTATTTTGATACCACAAATATATTTTTAGAGGGTAAATGAAAAACCCAACTCTTGGTTTTTGGTATTAAATCCTGTGCAAATGCATATTTGGGGTTTATGATAGATTTTTGTTAACAGAATATTGTATGAATTCAAAATGCATTGCATCTCAAAGCAACTTCTTGTTGTTGTTAAGTACCATGGAATCAGTTCCGACTCAGAGTGACCCTGTACAGGGTTTCCGAGGCTGTAAATCTTTACGGGAGCAGAACGTCTCATCTTTCTCCCGCGTAACAGCTGGTAGTTTTGAACTGCTGACCTTGAGGTTGGCAGCCCGACTTGTAACCACTACCCTACCAGAGCTCCTTAGCTGGAAGTAAAGTCAATATACTTTGGCAAGCTGTTAAAAAAAAAAAAAAAAAAAAAGTTGGTATTTTCCCCAGTAAATATTTTTATGCATAAGTGACAGTTAATTGGCCAAAGTACCCAGAAATTTTTTCCCCTCTCCTCAGAATAGAGCAGGCTTTACTGCCCCTATCAGTGATTCACAAAGTAAAAATAAATGCATTGTCACAGAGCATTGTCAGGGGATTAAAGGCTCTTGTTCTGAAAATAGATCCATTGGCTTTGCTTCTGTAGCGATTGTCCCTAATGGATGTGGCTTTACAGGCCATCCCTAGGTTTCAAGCATCTGACTTACAGACAACGCCTACTTGCCCTTCAGTATTGTCAACATGCCCTCATCACTGTGAAACAGTTGAACCAACCCTTACTTGCAAATTTATGATCACATTCACCTTCATGGAGCTTTTAAGTCATTGAGACAAAAAGCCTTTGGGTCTTTTCTTGTACTAAAATAAAGAACCTAAAGATTGTGTTCTGACTTACCTATAAATTAGACTTAAAAACTGACTTAGACTTAAAAGACACACTCAGGAAAGGATCTCATTCCTAAGCTGGGTACTGCATATGTTTCTGGCTATCAGCTCCTCTTTCAGATGTCCTCCTCGGAATAAAATGTGTGTGCCCCTCTCGTGCCAGCACTGAGACGTGTAAAGGTGTAGGACAGAACACATGGACCATGAAGGGAAATTCCTCTTGGCGTCTGTTTTCCAGAAACGCCACATGGAAACTTTGAGAGAGGGCGATGACTATATCACTATCGTTGTTTGTTGTTGTTGTTGTTGTTAAGTACCGTGGGGTCAGCTTCGACTCATAGTGACCCTACACAGGGTTTCCAAGGCTGTAAATCTTTACGGGAGTAGAATGCCTCATCTTTCTCCCACAGAACCACTGGTAGTTTCGAACTGCCGACCTTGAAGTTCGCAGCCCGATTCATAACCACTACGCTACCAGAGCTCCTTTGTTGTTTAGTGTCTTCCAGTTACTTCCAAATCATAGACACTCTGTACAGGGTTTCTGAGGAGCGATGAGTGGGTTTGAACCTCCAACCTTGTGGTTACCAGTCCAGTGCTTGTTCTACAGCACCCCCATCAGGGCTCTCTCTAAATTAATAATGGGACATGGGAAAACAATCCACCCAAGAACTCTTCTGGAGTTAGGTAGTCTGGGCTAATGTTTTGGAATTAGTTATTCCTCAGAACCGCTTCACTGGTGATCAAGATGGGCCCCATCTTTTTTGCTCACAGGTGATTGGACACCTTACCTACCTGGCCCAGGGCCCACCTCAGTATGTTGGCAGCTTCCCCTGGACAGAGAGTTGAGCCAGTTTCCCACTTGGTTTTCCCTTTTGAAGAGCTGTTCCCAGGGACACTGAATATGTGGGAATGACAAGCTAGCATACCGCTCCCAGGACTGTTGGCACTTGCTCTCCGTCTGTTCAACTTACTTTCTGAATTATCTTCCACATTCTTTTCCCAAAGCATGAGTCACTCTCCCCTCACCTCCCTGAGAAGCAGATTTCACATAGAATAAATGGATGTCCTGGCTGTAGCTCCACCACCTACCTACCAAGTGACCATCTGGCAGCTGTAAATACCCACCCATTCTGGAGGGCTGAGCTATTTGACGCCTGTCCTTGGGTACGGGAGGACCATGTCGTTGATTCGGCCTTCCTGGGAAATTAAGAGCCCCAGGTCTCACCCAGGTGAGCTGAAAACTTTGGACAAGTCCCTTAGTCTGTGGTGCCTCAGTTTCCTCCGAGTCAAAGGATAAGGCGGGACTCTTGTTCCTGGAGCTCTGTGCCACCTCAGCTGAAACCCATCCTGTTGCCTCAGCTTCAGGGCTGACCAGGTTTTAGGAGAGCACCAAAGTTGACCTCTGTCCCCAGGTAGATTGGGATCTGACCTGTCACCCACCGGGGTAGGCAAGGGGAGGCAGCCCAGGTGCAGAGGTCCTGGCTCCTGGCCTCCCAGGCTGGTTTCCATGTCCTCGTGCATGAAACACGCGGAACTGCTGTGTTCTCGCAGAGGGCCAGAGAGCATTTTCCAGAGCTTCCTGGCAGCTCCTGCCGAAGCTCTTTGGCTCCCTCACGCTGCCGTAATGAATGCAGGGAGGGTGGAGCTGATGGAACTGCTGGTCCTCGTTCTCAGAAGAGGAAAATCTGTGGTTTTCTGTGTCCCCAATTACTCCCTGGTTAGCGAACAGAGCCCTACTATAACCCGTCCCCACACTCTGGGCCGAGTTTTCACAATTCTTTCCACACTGGTCACCTGGCCTTCTCCCAGTCGTCTCTTGGCCGCCTGTTGGTACCCAAGGGAAAATGAAAGTGTTGAATGAGTAACACAAACCTCTCTTAGGATGCCTTGTCTTAAACTTGGAGACCACTGGCTGATACAAGAGCTGTGTATTAGAATTATTTGGGGAGCTTTATAAAATCCCAGCAATCTGTCCCCACTCCAGAGCAACTAAGTCAGGCTTGGCAGAGGGGTAGAAGGGTGGGGACAGGAAGCTGTCCCAGTCAACAGCTGAGACTCCAGGCCACCTCGTTTTCAGAGCTGAGTGGGTTACTAATGACTTGCACTGAGAAGAGTTAGCAGCTTATGAAAACACTGGGCTGGGCTGGTTGTGCAGTTCAAACCTATGAGAGGGTTTCAAAATGTTTGTTGAAAAATTCCAGTATCTTTTCATTCTATTTTTCCACAAACTTTTTTAAGTCCCCTCTTATTTGGAAAAAATGCAGTCATCGCATTGTGTACTCTCAACTGCAGCCAACATTCACATGGTTAACAGCTGAGTACTAATGTCACTAAAGAGAGAGAGCCCAGAACTCTGGGAAGGGTTCTGTGGATTGATCTGTGCCTGTGATTCCCCAGTTAAAATGGGCAAAACAAATCCCATGGACAAGTGGGTAAAGCGCAGATTCCGGGACCTGAGACACAGAGTTTCTTTGCTTGGGGCTGAAGTCCACAATGTGTACAGTGGACAGGAGCCTCAGAGGGTCAGAGAATTATACTCTTAACATCTCACTAACGCTTTCTGAGGGTCTCCCACATCCCAGGCAAAGGCAATTCGTTTTCAGAGGTGTTTGAATGAGACATTGGTCCTCTCTCCATCTTTTCTAGAAGGACTGGCAGAGATGTTTTTATTACCCTAGCTTTGTAATGTTGTGGTATCTTGTAGTGAGTCCGCCTTCTTATTCTTATTCAACATTGTCTTAACTGTTCTGACCCATTTCTCTCCATGTGAATTGTAGGATCAGCTTGTCAATGCTAAGAAAAATGTTAGGGAAATTTTGGGTTGAATTTCATTGACTATATAGATTAATTGGAGGATTTCTCCAATATCTTGGAGACGCAGTATGTTGGCAGGTGTTTTTTCTAAGCAGGACACGTGGATAAAAAGATCACATGATCAGGCCTGCCATCAAGAAGCTGGGGGAAGTTGCCTGGCTATCAAATCCATCCCATGCTTGTCACAGAGAACCTAATTCTACGTGCCATCAAGTTGCCTATGAGTCATGGCGACTCCATGTGCCTGAGAGTAGAACTGTTCTTTCTAGTGTGTTCTTGTTTTTCTAAAATGTAGAGCTTTTTATTATTATTATAGACATTTCCAAATGTGTATGAAGATCAAGAGGCTAGAATAATGAACTCCATGGACTCCTGGTGTGGCACTGTAGGATCAGCACTGGGCTGCAAACCACAAGGTCAGCAGTTCAAACCCACCAGCTGCTCTTTGAAAACCCTATACTAGGTCACTATGAGTCGAAACCGATGCAATGGCATTTACACAACAATATGAATCAGTTAAGGAGCTCTGGTAGCGTAGTGGTTACGAATCGGGCTGCGAACCTTAAGGTCAGCGGTTTGAAACTACCAGCTGCTCCACTGGAGAAAGATGAGGCTTTCTACTCCAGTAAAGATTTACACCCTCGGAAACCCTGTACAGGGTCGCTATGGGTCGGAACCGACTCGATGGCACATAACAACAACATGAATCAGTTACTCAGATCCAACAGGTATTAACTTTCACCAATTTTGTTTATTTCCTCCCACAATCTATGTATTTTTCATTGTGGTGGAAATTTATGTAGTGAAATATACCCCATCTCAAAATTTCTACATTTACAATGCATTGACATTTATTACATTCTTCAAGTTGTGTAGACATTCTTGCTATCCTTTTCCAAATCATTCCAACACCATTAACGCAACATCAATGCCCTCAAGCAGAAACTCTCCTTCTCCACTCCCTTGCTATCCCTGGTAACTACTGATGATGTTTGATTTCTATATTGCATCTGCTTATTTCATACAAGTGGGCTCTTACAGTATTTGTCCTCTGGCTAATGACTTATTTCTATCATCTTGATGATTTCAACGTTCATCTATGTGGTGGTGGTGGTTATGTGCCGTGGAGTCGGTTCCAACTCATAGCGACCCTGCACAGGGTTTCCGAGGCTGTAAATCTTTACGGGAGCAGAACGCCTCATCTTTCTCCCACGGAACAGCTGGTAGTTTCGAACTGCTGACCTTGATGTTCGCAGCCCGATTCGTAACCACTACGCTGCTGGAGCTCCTTTCATCTATGTAGTGACATTCATTTCTGTTCGTGGCTGAGTCGTATTCCATTGTACGCATATCATTACACATGTTGTTTATCTATTCATCTGTTGTTAGCATTTTGGGTGTTACCACCTTTTATCAATTGTGAATAGTGCTGTAATGAACATTTGCGTACAGGTTTCCATTTGGTTCTGTACACCTTCATTTCTTCTAGGTATAGACCTAGGATTGGGATTGCTGGGTTGTATGGTAGTGTGTTCAATTTTTTGAGGAACTGCCAAACAATTTTCCATAGAGGTTGTACCAGTTTACATTCCCACCAGCAGTGAATAAGGGTTCCAATTTCTCCATAACCTTGCCAACACCTGTGTAGTTCTCTGCTTTTTTACCATAGGCATTCTAATGGTGGTAAGGTGGCATCTCATTATGGTTTGGGGTTGCATATCCTAATGGCTAATGATGTTGAACATCTTTGCATGTGTTTGTTGACCATTTGAATATGCTCTTCAGTGAAATGTCTGTTCAGACCCTTCATCCACATTCTGATTGGGCTGTTTTTCACTAAGTCATTGATGTTTTTAAGATATATTTTAGGTATTAGGCTTTCACTGGATATATGGGTCCTAAAAATTTTCTCCCTATCGATTGTTTCTTCATTCTGTTGACAAAGTTCTTAGATGAACAAAAGTATTTCATTTTTATGAGGTTCCAGTTATTTGGTGGTGGTGTTAAGTGCCATTAAGTTGGTTCTGACCCATAGCGGCTCTTCATAGGGCTTCCGAGTAGCAGCTGGTGAGTCTGAACCGCTGACCTTGCGGTTCAGTAAATTATTCTGCAGTTCCCCATCCTTAAAAGCCATGTCCCTCTATTTTCTTCTATGGATTTTATGATTTTAGTTTTCACAGTTATCCATTTTACATTTTGAATGGTTTCTTGTGTACGGTGTGAGGCATGGATCCTGATTCAGTCTTCTGCATGTGGAATCTGATTTTTTCAGCATCTTTTTGTTGAAAACATGTACCGTACCGTAGGGTTCTCAGCAACTGAATTCTTACGGGGGTGCCTCTGGGTAGACTCAAACCTTTAACCCTTCAGTTAGCAGCTTCACTCATTAACTGTGCCTGTCTCCCAGCAACTCCTTCAGAGAACCAACAGTGGAAAAAGATTTGCTCAGTGTCTCAGGTTGATGACTAAGTTGGAACCAGAATTTTAGGAACAGCACTCGTCCTGATTTGATCCTACCTTTTAAAGAAAGTCTATTGGGTTGAGCTCATTGACCTTAGATCAGTACTTCGGGGTTTCCAGATAGGGACAGAGAAGGCATCTCATCCACCTTTTTTCCAGGGCTGGCATTTCATCCTGCTGCTTTGAAGTTACTTTAATCGATCATTCTAGAAAGTGGAAGAGTGGGCCACATTAGGAGCTTGTCCCGGTGAAAAGTCACCGCCACCCTTGGGCCCTGAGAGGGGACAGATTAGGTGCTGAGATTCCTCCTTGTGAGGAATGTGCTCTTAGTCCTCCAGAACAGCTTCACATTGTTTCCTACAAAGTTCAGGTCCCTGGGGCAGTGGTCCTTTTTGGTATCTGCTGTCAGAAACATTCCTCTCCGCACTCAGGTTCCATCACCTCTAATCATCCCTGGAGGACAAGTCCTTTGTTCCTGGATTAAGCAGGCCAGCTGTCACTTGTGTGTGCCAGGCTTCTCCCTTGGCCAGTGGGACACTTCTGGGCCCCAGCAGAGGGAAGAGCTTGGTGTGGTTCCAGTGTGTTCTCCTGCCAGGCACCCACAAAGCAGCATGGAGAACGTGCAGCATGGAGAGCATGACTGGGCCCAAGGAAGCCAGACAGTCATGCAGAAGTTCACTGGCTCTCCACCTGCCTGGCCACACACACGTGCTTGGTGACATAAGGGGTCCTTGCTGTTTCTTTCACATGTCAGCCTTCTTCAGCCAAGAGGTACTTGTGCTAACAGCCCTCCACATCTAAAGACATGGGGTGGGACAACAGACTTTATTTTGTGTCTGTCCCTGGATTGTTCTAAGACTTCCAGACCTGTCCTCATGATCTCTACTCAATCTTGTGCCTTCCTGCTTCTTTAGCACCATGGCTGGTGGGTGGTGTGACGGCAGCCTTTCACGCCACTCCTCGGCAGCACATTTCTCTTTAAAGGAAACCACCTGATCTGTTAAGTGTGACATTTGTACCTTCTTGCTGTCTCCCACATCCCAGGCAGAGGTAGAGGGTAGGCAGGTGTCTTTTGGACACTGTGGTGGCAGGAACTTCAGTAGCTGGGGACACACAGCGGGGATGGAGGCTTCTAGTCAGTGAATGAGCCTTCTGACTGTCCCAGCATCCCTGTTTCACCAACAGGGACGGGGCTGAGTGACAGTTGTTCGTCATGGTTCACACATTGCTACCTACACACTGCGGAGCATGAAAGGATAGCTACTCAATTGTTTAGACTTGAGGGGGATTTTTGAAGCCTTCAGGTCAAACTCCTATTACAGATTTTGTGTTGTTAGACGCCATGGAAACAGTTCCAAGTCATAGGGACCCTCCATCTATAGCAGAACAAAACACTGTCCACTTGTGCATACTCTTAATAATTATTGTTCATGTTTGAGCCCATTGTTACTGCCACTGTGTCAGTTCATCTTGTTGGGGGTCTTCCTCTTTTTGCTGACCCTCCACTTTGTTGTTGTTATAGTTGTCAGTTATCATCGAGTCAGTTTCCGACTCATGGTGATCCTAGGCACAACAAAATGAAACACTGTTCTGTCCTGTGCCAACCTCACGATTGTTCTGTTTGAGCCCACTGTGGCTGCCACTGTGTCAGTCCATCACATTGGGGGTCTTCCTCTTTTTGTTGACCCTCCACTTTACCAAGCCTGATGTCCTTCTCCAGACACTGGCTCTTCCTGCCACTTTGTCTGAAGTACGAGAAATGACTTCTCGTCTTCGCGTCTAAGGAGCGTTCTGGCTGTAGCTCTTCTTAGACAGATCTGTTCGTTCTCCTGGCAGTCCATAATACTCTCATGTAGTTCTCCAATACCACGATTCAAATGTATCAATCCTTCTTTTGTCTTCCTTATTCATTGTCCAGTTCTCACATGAATGTAAGCTCTGGTAGCGTAGTGGTTACAAGTCGGTTTGAAACTACCAGCAGTTCCATGGGAGAGAGATGAGGCTTTCTGCTCCCATAAAGATTTACAGCCTTGGAAACCCTATACAGGGTCGCTATGAGTCAGAACCAACTCCACAGCACACCACCACCACCACATGCATATGAAGTTATTGAAAATACCATGGCTTGAGTCAGGCGCACCTTAGTCCTCAAACTGACATCTCTACTCTTGAACACTTTAAAGAGGTCTTGTGCAGCAGATTTGCCTGATACAACATGTCATTTGATTTCTCGACTGCTGCTCCCATGAGTGTTGGTTGTGGATATCCATGTAAGATGAAGTCCTTGACAACTTCAATCTTTTCTCTGTTTATCATGATGTGACTTATTGATCAGTTGTGATGATTGTCAATTTTATTTACATCGAAGTGCAATCAATACTTAAGGCTGCAGTCTTTGATCTCCATCAGTATTTCAAATCCTCATCTGCATATTGCAGTTTGTTAATGAGTCTTCCTCCAATCCTGATGCCATGTTCTTCTTCATATAATCCAGATTCTCAAATTACTTACTCAGTTTACAGATTGAATAAGTGTGATGAAAGGATATAACCCTGATGTACACCTTTCTTGATTTTAAGCCATTCAGTAGCCCCTAGTTTTATGAGAAAGACTGCTTCTTGGTCTGTGTACACGTTTCTCATGAACACAATCAAGTGTTCTGAAATTCCCATTCGTCACAATGTTATCCTTAATTATGTTATGACCCACACAGTTGAATGCCATTATGTAGTTAATAAAGCACAAGCAAACATCTTTCTAGTATTCTCTGCTTTCAACCAAGATCCATATGACATCAGCAGTGATAACCCTTCTTCCAAATCCTCTTCTGAATCCAGCTTGAATTTCTGGCAGCTCCTTGTCAATGTACTGCTACAACTGCCTTTGAATTATCTTTAGCAAAATTTTACTTGCAAGGGCTGTTAATGATATTGTTGGATGATTTCTACATTCCATTGGACTACCTTTCTTTGGAATGGGCACAAATATGAGTCTCTTCCAGTTGGTTGGCTAACTAGCTGTCTTCCAAATTTCTTGACACAGACAAATGAGC
>NW_006408523.1:10335467-10362103 GCF_000296735.1 Chrysochloris asiatica | reverse complement strand
ATCAGTTCTTTATCCTATGGTACCTCCTGAAATGGTTTACCATCGATCAGTTCTTTTGGTACATAAATAATTGTATATTCTGTGTATACATTCCATCTTCTTTTGATACTCTTTGCATCATTCAGTATCCTGCCCATAGAATCCTTCAATGATGCAACCTTAGGCTTGAATTTTTTCTTTAGTTCTTTCAACTTGAGAAATGCTGAGCTTGCTCTTCCTTCCGGTTTGGCTTTCTAACTCCAGGTCTTTGCACATTGCATTATAATACTTTACTTTGCCTTAAGCTTTCCTTTAAATTTTTCTGTTTCAGCTCTTTTACTTCAGCCTTTCTTCCAGTTGCTTTAGTTTCTCTGCTAAGAACAAGTTTCAGAGTCTCTTCTGCCATCCACTCTAGTTTTTTCTCTTTCCTCTCTTTTTAATGACCTTTTCTTTTCATCATGTATGATGTTCTTGATATCATCCCACAACTCCTCTGGTCTTCAGCTGTTGTTGTGAAGTGCTGTCGAGTCGGTGCCGACCCATAGTGACCCTGTATAGGGTTTCCGAGGAGCAGCTGGTGAGCTTGAATCCCCAACCTCAGGGTTCAAACCTACTTTGCAGTCCAGCACATTAACCCTCAGCACCACATCTAATACATCAAATCTGTTTTTTGTTTTTTTTAATGTTTATTGTGAATTATGTGATAGTTTACATTAGAGAACGTTAGCTTTACATTCTTCCTATTGTATATTGTTTCCTTGCCATGGTTACAATCCCCTCTATGCATCATCAACCAACCAAAGGGTATAGACCCTGTAAGCCTGTTCCCCTCCCCGCTCCCGCCCAGGCCCTGGTCGTCAGCACACAGCCCCTCTCCCTCTCTGGGTCTAGAGTCCTCAGCTGCTCCATCTCTCCATATAATCGTCTCTGCCTCTCCCTTGATGGTCCCAGGGACCTCCATTCCTTGACTGCAAAGTCAATCACTCCCCTCCTTTTGCTACAAAACATTTACCGTTACATTTCCAACCCTCACAGGCAGTCCTGATAGTCAAATCTGTTCTTGAGATGATCTCTAAATTTAGATGGGATATACTCAAGGTCAGACTCCTGGTGTGGCACTATTGGATCAGCACTGAGCTGCAAACCACAAGGTCAGCAGTTCAAACCCACCAGCTGCTCCTTGGAAACAGGGTCACTATGAATTGGAACTGACTTGACGGTACTTAACAACAACAACATACTCAAGGTCATACTTTACCTTTCATGAACTAGTTGTCATTTTCTTCAGCTTCAGCCTGAAGTTGCATATAAGCAAGTTTACCAAGCATTGTGCCCTTCCCTACTGGGGCATTCAGGGATGCACAGGCAGACTTTCCTCTGTTTCTGGAGAAGCTGGGGCTCACACTCCCAGGAGGGACGCCAGAAGATATCCAGTTGGTTTCAGATCCCCAGTGGCCCTGTGGCGTTTGGGAGAGTTGTCTTCACTTAGCTGACCCACCTCCTGAAACCATGGTAAGGGCTTTCTGTAGGAGTTCCTGTCAGGTCAGCACAGTACTTACTGGTTGGGGAAGGCCTGCCTTCTGGACTGTGTGTGGGTGTAGCCTCCACTCCAGATGTCAGCTTCCTTAATCAGCAGTCCCCAGTGCTGGCTGTAAAGGGAAGCAGACAGACCCCAAACTGTCCCCAAGGAGGACTGTCCTGTGGTTTTAGATCCCTGAACTATGGGGTGCACATGAGGCAGATAGAGTGCTGACTACAGAAACAGACTCCACTTTGAGGGTCCCCATAGCAGTTTGCAAGAGCCTGACAGACCAGGTAGTGGAGAGGGTCAGGTCTGGCCAGATCCTAATGGAGGTCTGCCTTATTGCTATCAGAGTCCACCCAGGAGATTGTTGGCTGTGAGTGCAGTCCCCCCACCCCCACCCCCCTACCCCCCACCCCCCTGCAAGACCTCTGCATCTGAATAAAGAGCTGCCTATCTGAGGTAGTCAACATCAGCTGGGAGTGGGGTCAGACGAGCCCTGATTGGTCCCTGGATTTCAGAGACCAGAGATACAGGATGTGCAAGGAGGCAGGTAGAGTACTGACTGTGAAGTCACAGCAAACTTACAGGTGACAGTGCCCAGGTCGGGGAGGGGCTGTCACGCCCCAGGAGTCAGTCTCTCTCTCTCAGTTTCCCTTGTTGCAGTCAGAGCCTTCCCTGTGATACACGGACTGTGCTGTGGCCCCCACTCAAGATGCCCGCTCCCTGGCACACAGCAGCCTCAGTTGACAGTGTTCAGCCCGGACCGGAAGGAGGAACTAACAGAACTGAGCTGACTTCCCGGGAGGGCTGTCCTGTGCGTTTGCTACCTTCAAAGACCTGAGCTATGGGCGCACGGTGTTGGCTGTAGTCTGTACCCAAGATGCCTGCTCCCTCGTCCACAGCAGCCTGGGTCAGAAGACCTTAGAGCCAACGGACCAGAGGAGGGAGCAGGCTGCCTCAAGGCTGCATCCCCAGGAGGTCTGCTCCCTCTGACTTCAAAGGCCCACGCTGTGGGGTGTTGACTCTGAAAGCAGTCTGCTGTAGGCTCCCGCTGTAGCTATGCACAGAGGCCTGCAGGGGACAATGTCTGGGTGGGGGAGAGCGGAAACTTGAGACCCTGCCCCTTTGTACAGGCAGGGGTGTGGTGGGGAGGAAAACAGGACCCTTTAGCTGGGGCCACTTCCCCAGTTCAAAGCCTTCACCTGTTTTCTCTGTTCAGTGGGGGCTGAGTGAATTTGCTGTGGAGTGAAGATAATCATGCTCCAATCTGATGTCTAAAGATAACTGGACCCAAACTGAAGAAAAACATTGTCTGTTCCTTACACTTCCAAAGCCACGAACCTTCATCAAGCTGGTAATAGTTAGCATTTGACTCATTGAAATAATCTCCTAACATAGTGTTGTGTATCATGGCACTCCCAGGCTAGGAACGCCTTCAGGTTTCTGCTCCCAGGCAGCATTTATGCCTTCCAGCTCACTGTCAAGCCTGCCCCATACCCCTCAGATGCTTCCACCTGCTCCTCAGCCCATCTCTTAACGGAACGCCTTTCCACTTTATGAGTCATTGGTAATGAGGACCTCTGAGAGAACGAATCCGTAGGGGTTTCCTTTCAGGGGGATATAAATCTTCTTGGTGTTGGCCTCCCTGTCTGCAGCCCTCTGCACAGCCTGGCGCCCGGCAGTGTGGACCCTGGTGATAGAGTGTACACCCCTCCAGTTGTGGGGTGTAGAGCAGTCCTGAACACAGCTCATTTTGTTTCCACTCAGAGCTGTGGGCCCTCAGTGAGGGGACGCTTTTCCGGGTCCTTCCCCGTCTTGCTGTGGATCCTCAGATGTTGTCTGTTGCTTGGGAGGCTGGAGGGGAAGAGACAGGCCCTGGACTTAACAAACTTGGAACCCTACAACTCAGCTCCACAGCCAAGGGAAATGGGCACTTGGGTGACTGGAAGTCCCAGGGGAATTGCACGGGGCTCTCAGGGAAGTCTTTCACCCCCCACCCTGAGGTGGGGGGCAGGAGGTGTCAGAGGGCAGAGTCCTGACAGAGATGGCTGAGGTTCCTGTGGAGTCATGGGTCCCAGCCCAACTCGACACTCCTGGACCCCGACTGCCAGCTGATTTCTAGATGCTGACATTGGTTCTTGACCTCTGACAGGAAGAGGGAGACTTGGAGGAGGGTAAAAATGCACCACGGTTAAGCCATCGCTTCCTTCGGGGACATTCTAGGCTGGCCAGCCCTGCAATGCCTTACACGTCTGCAGCTGCAGACCCTGACAGACAGATGGACACAGATTTGCATCTGGACAGGTGCTGAGTGTGACGTGAGTTCTCGTGGTGTGACGTGGCTGCCAGCCAGGTGGTTGGAGTCTGCACTGCCTGCCCCCTGTGCCCACCCACGGGCACAGCCCAGGGCAGCACTGTTAGAAGAACCCAAGTGGAGTCCCTGTTGGGGGGTCTGGTCATTGCTTCCTGTGTCTGCTGATCCAGGGGAGGACGCTTTGGGCCCCTGGCATATGCAGGGTGTCTTGTCCTATGCTGTTATGCAGGGACCACATGCTGGTGCCCATGTGGACTAGGTGAAAGTTTGTTTGATAGCTGTGGAAGGAAGACTCTGGAAAGTAGCTTTATGGGAAAATGCCTCAAGAAGAGACCACTGTGGCTTCTGCACCCATCAGGTAAAACACAGTGACATTGCTGGTCCCTCTGCTTAGACTCTGGTGAAGGGTCAGAGCAGCCTGGCCTGGTGTCCTTCACTGGTGGTCTCAGCACCCACTGGGTCCCCGGTCCCCAACACCATCTGTGCTCACCGTGTGATGTCCCTATCTGGCCCGCACTAAACTCTCTTCTCTCCCGGTGCAGAATCTCCTACGATCCCACCAGGTACCCCAAGTACCTACCGGAGGCCTACTGTCTGTGCCGGGGCTGCCTGACAGGGCCCTTCGGCGAGGAGGACCTGCGGTTCCGCAGCACCCCAGTGCTCATGCCCACCGTGGTCCTGCGCCGTACAGCCGCCTGCGCTGGGGGCCGCTATCTCTACGCCGAGGACTACGTGGCCGTGGCGGTGGGCTGCACCTGCGTCCCAGAGCAGGCCAAGGATGCCGAGAGCCTCAACTCCAGCCTGGACAAGCAGGGGGCCAAACTGCTGCTGGAGGCCAATGACCAGCCCACCACCCCCTGAGGCCTATGGTTCTGGGTCCCTGCGGACTCCTCCCTCAGCCGAGTGCTTGCAGGGGGCGACACAGGGACCCAAGACAGCACAGAGACCACCCAACCACAGAGGCCTTGCCGGCTGGAACAAACCATGGGCTACTTGGACACTGGTAGTCCTTGGGTGGTTTTGTTTTGTTTTAGGCAAAAGTTAGCGCAGAATTGTTGAAAAGAGATTTGAACTTACCTGGTGCTCCTGAGAGCCAGGGCCAGCTCCGCACTGACCAGCATCTGGATTCTTTGCAAACGCTTAATGAACACTCTTCAAGGCTGGAGGTCACCTCCAGGCCCAGCTGTAGGGGGAGCCCATTGCTGGGGTTCGCACGGCTCCCCGCCCCCAAGGTTCTGTATTCTTAGAGAAGTGAAATCTTGGTAAAGCAGAATGATGAGAGAGATGTTTATTCTTTAAAAACAATTTTTAAACAAAAGAGTAGAAAGAACAGATACCTACTTTTTCAATTTAGCTGTTTTCAATATGGGCAAAAGCTATTTTTCTATTAGCAATTGAGAAAACTACCTAAATTGTTTTACTTGACATCTGAACATTTTATAAGCATCCAGTTTTCTCTTCAGTCTGTTTGGAAAGTGTAATTTGAATTTTCTCATAAACTTTTAGCTGGAATGGAGGCCTCCAACTATACTGTAGCAGGTTACTGGCAAAAACAAAATGGGTACATTCAATTTTACCTCATCTGCGTGCCAGTGAAGACACCCCACTGTGAAATGAACAAAAGACTTCCATTGAGGGGCTTCAGAAAGTTTGTGGAAAAATGAAATTCAAAGATAATGGAATTTCCCCACAAACCTTTTGAATCTCCCATTGTGGGACCAGCAAATAAACTAAGAATTCCAGAAATCCTGAATTCGCCTTTCTCATAAGTCTATAAATGGACTTAATTTAAAAATATATAATTTTTTTTCAACTTTCGAAGGTTGGTGATGCCAACTTGTGGATACTGGGTTTAGATTTTAAATGTCTCAGGAGTCTAGCACCTGAATTTAAAAAAATAGGCTATAGACTACTAGTTTCAGGAAGAATCGACTATCAGTTTAATGTTAGGACTAGCCACATCTGAGGAGGAACTGGGCCAAATGAAAATTTCCAGAGATCGATGTTGTTGTTGTTAGGTGCCATCGAGTCGATACTGACTCGTAGCGACCCTCTGCACAACAGAATGAAGCACTGCCCGGTCCTGGACCAACCTCACAATCATTGCCACGCTTGAGCCCATTGATACCTTTGAGATCAATATTAGAGGCTGCTTTTTCTATGTAATGCGATATGAGCTGTTTCCTTTCTCTTTAGGTTGAAAGTCTGTGAACACAATTATTTTTAAAAATTAGAACTTCTTTCTAAAGCATTAAAACCATTCAGACAGTGAACATACTGGCTGTGTGCATTTCCCTCTGCATCTGCTATGGGCTAACAGGCTCAGCTGAGCTCTCGAGAAACTGTTCACGAAGGTCTTCACTTTCTCTTCATTTTATGGTTGATGTTGAAATGAACTAGTCTTGTAAAGTCTGCCCGGCACCCATGGCTTGTGGCAGCCCTGACCGAGAACAAGAAGTGTCCTTCCTTTCCTGTATTCACCCCCAGCCTCAGCTGTCTTAAGAGTCACTGGGAGGAAACATCTTTAGTGTCATCAACCTTCAGCCTAAATTCAATCTGGACTGAGAACCTTTCCAACTTATACTTGATACTGGCAGAAGGTATGCATGAAAAACACTTTACCAGGCAAAATCCAGATTCTCCAAATAAAAAGAAGCCCAAATGGAAAGCCGTTTGGGACAGTTTACTTCCCTGGGAATTTGGGGGAGGTAGGGAGGCAAGACAACCAGATCTCTTGAGGTGGTAAATCTAGAATAAATTATTGTCCAGAAAACAGTTTGAAGTCACCTTTTGTTGCCAGTTCATAACAGTAAAGACAAAAATCCACAGATGAAAATGAAAGTGTCTTTCAGGCCCGAGATCTGGGCTGTGGTGTCCACTGTGCCATCACTGTGTCTCATGTCCCACCCACTCACAATAGTGCAAGCATCAACGTAGGGTAGACCAAGGAGAGGATGGGAAATTGCATTACTTTCTTCATTGTGTTTGCTGTGAATGAGCTAAACCAACTTGAAGGAAGGAATGAAGTATTCATCCATTTCATGTTCATTGCACCCCTGCTTTGATCCAGTCATTGAGCTCTTGGAAGACAACTGTCCTCAACTGCATTCAGACGAAAACAGAATTAGGTTTCATGTGCCAGAGCATGAATCTGAACTCGTGTTTCCTTGAGCTCAGTTTTACAGAAAGCCTCATCTTTCTCCCGCAGAACAGCTGGTAGTTTCGAACTGCTGACCCTGCGGTTCACAGCCCGATTCGTAACCATTACGCTATCAGAGCTCCTTAGGCTTTGGGGAATCGCAGCACTTTATTACTGTAAATTACTCAGCTGCTTCTCCTCCTCCCAGTAAAGTGCCACAACCAGTATGTTTCCTTCAATAGACTTCAAATAAAGTCTATGTTGAGGATCTTGTGGCAAGCCTTAGAAAAGCTATCTTGCTGGTTTATTGAAACAGAATCCTCTGGGAATATCATTCAAGAAGCATTCTGCAAATGTGAATAGCTTCATATTTGTCAGCCACTTACTCAAACCCTTCGTTTCATTGACTCTCTTTTGCAGGGCAGGGGAAACACAATGATCATTTATAGTCATTAACTCCAGCTTTATTTGAAGGAATGGAAGAAGGGTTCGAAAAGTCCTAGTTAAAACTTGGTCTGTAAGCTAGCCTTGCAGTTCATTTGTTCTTGCTGCCTGAAAGCCTCATTAACCCTCAAATACACAGAAAAGTTGTTGTTGTTAAGTGCCTTAGAGTCGGTTCTGATCCATAGTGACCCTGTATAGGGTTTCTATGAGTTTGACCCACCGACTTTCAGGTTCAAACGACCTTACAGTCCAGCACATTTTCCCACAGTGCCACACCAGGACTCTACTACAAAGCAGTTACACGGAAACTTGAGATTTGTTAACAACTCCGTACTCTTGTCCTTCCCACTTGTGGATGGCTGTTTTGGCATTCAATGCAAATCCTTGAGACAGGAACGGCTTCTAAATATGTCCATGAAATATTCGTTTTCATTTTTGAGGTGAGGCAGTGGGTTAAGTGTTAGGCTGCTACCTGAAAAGTTGGAGGTTCAAACCTTCCAGCTGCTCCTGGGAAGAAACCCTATGAAGGAAGTTCTGGTGGTGTTATAGAATACGTTCATAACTGCTAACCACAAGGTCAGAAGTTTAAACCCACCAGCCGCTATGTGGAAGAAAGATAAGGCTTTCTGCTCCTGTAAAGATTTGTGGTCGCAGAAACCCTATATAGAGGGTCGCCTTGAGTCAGAATGACTCTATGGCAGTGGGTGGGTGGGACCCTTCCAGGGCTGTTCAGCTCTGTCCTCTTAGGTCGTTATGAGTCAGAGCTGGCAGTGTGAGTGAGTTGGCGAGGTGTAAGAGATAGGATACCTCCTAAAAGTCCACACACGGTCACCTTGTAGACAGCACTTCCCAGACGGCATTGCATCCATCCTCCTCCATCCATTTTCATGGCTGCCGGGTGCTAGCTTTGTGTTCGGCATCATGGGACTCAGCTAAATGAAGGCACCAAGGGGCACAGCAGACACAGTAGTCTTCTTAAAGGTCCCAGGGGTAGAGCCACATCTCTTTTTAAAGCCCAGATGGATCATACATGAACACAGCTTCGCTAACATTGAAGTCACATTAGGGGTTCAAGGCCATAAAATGTGTTGGCTGCTCTTTAAACAAATCTGTAATTACCTCATTTTCTAAGGCTCATAACCTAAGACTTGCGTAAATTTTTTAATACAAGTCAAACTCAACCCCTTCATTCCCTCAGCCACCCACCCCACCCACGGAAAAATAAAGTTTCTTTTCTTCATGTAAATGTTAGATTTATAGGACAAGTAAAATTCTGTTACTTCTAGTCTGTTCTGCTCCCAGAACTCCTAAGTTAAACATTACATTTCAATACGTAATGTGTCACTAAAATTTGATACTCCCTAAGGTAATTTTTTTTGACCGTAGAAGAATTGATGCCTTTGAGTTGTGGTGTTGGAGGAGAATACTGAAAGTGCCATGGACTGCCAAAAGAACCAATAGATCTATTTTGGAAGAAGGGCAGCCAGAGTGCTCCTTGGAGGCCAGGATGGCTAAGCTTTGTATCTCATACTTTGGACATATTATCAGAACAGTCGCTGGAGAAGGATGTCATGCTGGGTAAGATAAAGGGTCAGAGAGAAAGAGGAAGACCCCCAACGAAATGGATCAGCCAGGTGGCATCATTGATGGACTCAAGTGTGGCAGCAGTAGTGAGGTTGGCCCAGGATCGGACATTGTTTCGCTCTGCTGTGCATGGGGTCGCTATGAGTCGCTTCTGACTCAATGGCACCTGACAACAACAACAAGGTAATTTTTAGCATAAAGAAACAATAAAGTGGGGTCTTTAAAAAAAAAAAAAGAAGTATGTAACATGCCAGGGCTGGGAAGGTGCCATTTGTGTTAGGTGATAAAAATATCAATGCCTCACAACAATAAGAGGTGCTTTTGAGAGTAAATTGCCTAAAAAGTACCCCAAAGTGATAGACGGAGTCCTGAGGAGTAGCAGGAAGAAACCAGAGGATCAAGGTGGGCAACTTTAACCGTTGTACCCTGAGTGATTTTGGGTAACAGAGCTCCATCTCCCTGTATCTCTCAGTATCCATTCCCAGCCTCTGGCTTCCAGCCCTGAGGGTTTTGTTCCTCTGACTCCACTGCAGAGATGGCTCTGGGCAGCCTGTCTGGGAGCTTCCTCCTCAATGTACCATAAAAATAAAAAATCTGGCTCAGGTTGAAACGATACATACTGTGCCTTCACATTCTGTTGGTCAAAGCAAGTCACAGGGGTGTGGGAGTATGTTCCTTTCCCAGAGAGAAGGACTGAATGAAGTTTGAACGTACAATTTTGAAGCGGTTATAGATTCACAGGAAATGTGAATCTGCCCTTCATGCAGCTCCCTCCCCCTCCCCCAGCAGGTAGCCCCACATCCAGGAACGTGGCATTGAACAGCTCAGGCTAAACTCAGATCTCACCAGTTTTACTTATCTGCGTGTACGTCTAAGTTAACACAACTGTTCTATCACCATAAAGAATCCCCTTCTACGGTTACACCTACCTCCCCCCTTCCCATCCCTGTCTTCCGCTCTCCATTTCTGTAATTTGGTAATTTCTGAGAACGCTACATAAATGGCATCAGGTGACCTTTTGAGCTTGGCTTTTCCCATTCCACATGACATCCTGAGGCCCACCCAGGTTGTCACATGTAGCTCTGGCCAGCTTTTGTTGGTTGTTAAGCAGCCGCTGTGGTGTGGATTATGTTGACTGTCACAGTCCCCAAGGAGCCCTGGCGACACCGTGAGTTAGATGTTGTGCTGCTGAGGTCAGTGGTTCAAACCTGGTGTGTCAGTTGTTCCATAAGAGAAAGCTGGGGCAGGGTGGTTATGAGTCAGAATAGGACCCAGGGCAGTGGGCTTTGTTTTTTTTAATCATGTGCCCTGGTCCCCTTGTGTCACAGTGTTAGTGACAGAGGGTACTGTCATTTCCTTGGTAACTCACAACCTGTGGTGCGGCCGGAGCCAAGTACAGTGGGGCTTTGTCCCTGTCACCACTTCCTGACTCTGGTGCCCAGGGTTATATTGCGGTGGTAGTGGTATCACAGCTCTTTGGGGAATGTGGCCGCTTCCAGGCAGTCAGAACAATACGTTTCAGTGACTGTCTTGTCCACAGGGTCTTTGCAAGTTACTGTTTGTGTTCCATTTTTGGCTTACATGAAGTAAGGAACTGGAACTAGACAGTTCTGGTGTGATGCTGTAGGATAAGCACTAGACTGCTAACCTCAAGGTTGGCAATTAAAACCCACCAGCCACTCCCTGGAGACCCTATACAGCCTGGACATCACTACATGACAACAAAAGCCAAGAGGGTTCCGTCCCAAGTTCTAGCGGACCTCACTCAATAAAGAAACAAAAAACTGAGATGTTGTGGCCTTTATTTTGACAAGTAGGCCAGGTGTTGTCCCACTTTGGGGGCTGCATTGTGGCTCTTCAATCTCCTGAGGGAAACGAAGCTGTATCCGAGTGTATGTCAGGGACTAGCTCTCACTGTCAAGTCCAGAATCATAATTCACATAACAGCGAAACTCGTTTGCCAGGTTCCGGGTGTGTTTGGGAATGAACTTGCACATTTTCACTCCAAGAAGGCCTGCTGCTGCTTCCTCCATGATGGCGCCTGAGGAGAAGCCAGAGAAGCGGAAGATGTGAGACGCCACCCAGAGGGCTCTCGGCACGACAACCCGCGGTCGTAGGCACCGGCCAGCCAACACAGGTTAGGCCCGGCCCATTCTTTATGCCCCTTGTTTAAGTTCTCAAATATTTTTGCAAGTTACTTAGTTATATCTTTCTTCCATTTCACAGTGTGAAATTTAGCAATTTTTTCTACTTCTGCAAAGTCAAAACATTTAAAAACATAGTTTTATATTCCACAAAGAAACCTAAGGAACTAAAGTAGAGCTAAAAAAAAAAAATTATTATCAACTAGTGGGTTCCAATTATGAGTCAAAAAAGCCTTTTTGAGTAATTTATATACAATCTTGTAGTCTCTATAAAGACATTAATACCAAATTTCTCTCTTTAGCCTACTCCCCTCCCCGACTGCCGGAGGGGTATTCCTGCTGACAAGCCAGAACTTTCCAGATTCCAACGCTTCACTTGTCCAAAGCAGAGCTCTTGATGTCACCCCAAGGCCACTCCTCCATCATCAGCCTAGCTGGCTGTCCCCTGGGGTCCCTGTCCGCCTCACTATGGCAGAGTCAGGCCCCTGGAGTTGGTCCTTTCTCCCTGCCACTCCACTCTTGAACCACAACAAATTCTTCAGTTTGGGGTCCAAAATACATCCCAACACCATTCTATCTCCTCCTTTTCTACGGCCACAGGCTCACTGCGATCACGACCACCTCAGCTGACTTTGAGGGCCTCACTCTGGGCTTTCCATACTCACTCTGTAGACATATACCTGGTACAAACACCCCCACCTCACCCCTGCAGACTTCCACTACCTCTGCCCAGCAGGTCCTAGCCACACCTGTCTCTTCTCCCACCTGAGGGGAGTGCCCATCCTTCTCTCCAAATCCTGAGGTCTCTGCTGAATGTCAGCTCCTCAGACACCACTGACACACACCCACCTGAGGGTGGTGTCCACCCTTCCCTCCTCATCCTGAGGTCTCTGCTGAATGTCAGCTCCTCAGACACCACCCCTGCCACACACACACACCCCAGCTGCAGTCCATTTCCAACTAGTCTCCTAGCAGGCCCCACAACTAACTGGAGCAGCGCTTCCTTCCTGTGGTCTGCTCCTTGGATTTGTAACCGATCTCCTACTCTCCAAAGTAAACTCCATGAGGCCAGAGTACTGTAGGTCAAGGTCAGCTGGCATAAAGGGTGTGTGAAAAGGTGTTGCACTAGTCAGTGTGAAATACATCTTATCTGTGTGACAGACTGCACGAGCACTCCCATAATGCCAGAGTGGGCAGAGGCCCCAGTCACAGCCTCCGGTGGGCTTTCCTAGGGGAGGAAGCAGGGCTCTGACAGACACCTTAGATGCCTACAACCGGTTAGTATGTGCATCTTAGGAAAATGGCCTAATTTTATGAGTTAAAAAAATGTCTAATTTAAAAAGCTTCATCTAATTCCTAGCTCTATGGTCATAGGCAATTCTCTTGGTTCCAAATGTCTCCTTAATCAAGTTCAGAGATTGGACCAAATAATAATAATAATAAATAATAAATACCACAGCTAACAAACCTTGAGCACTCAGTCTCTGCCAGGCCCTATGTTCATTCCCAACAACCTGCTAGGCAGGGAGCATGGCGGGTGCCTCAAAAAGTTGATGGGAGAATTCTGTTATTGTTTAATTCCAATTTTTTGAGACCTACTCCTATTATGTATTCATGCCCATTTATAACGAAGGAAACTGGAGCACACAGAGGTAAAAATTACTTGTCAAAGGCCACACAGGAAGTGGTGGGTTCAGGACTGGTGTTCTATGATCTCTCCCAACTCTTGAAACTCAAGACTTGACTATCTTCCATTGCCTGCTTTCTTGAGGCGAGGAACCAGGCACCCACCTGTGCACAGCAGAATCTTGCCCTGAGACAGATACTGGGCAGTTTCCGCCATTTTTTGAAGACATTCCTCAGAAAGATATGGAGGATCCGCTACTACAATGTCAAAGCTGTGCGCGATGATTTTCTGGGGTAAATCCAAGGGGTTATTATAATCGTAGAAGACAAACTCCTCTCCGTAGATGGCAAATCGTTTGTCATATTCGAAGAGGTACACAGACAAGTCTTCTCTATGCAATTCCCTTAGTTTCTGGTAAACACTGGGGGCGCTCACACATGCTATCCTGAAACAAATCAAGACTCGTGACAGGGCTTTTAAGAAGCAGCGCAGGGTGTAAAGTAACAATTATTTTATTTTTAAAAAATGGGTCTCTGTGTCCAGATTTATTATCTTACTTTCTGGAATGAAAAAACAGTAGAAACAAAGAGCAATAAATTACAAAACAGCTTTGTTCTGCTTCTCTCTTAAGGAACTTAAGGAGAGTATAAATGTTCTTTTTGATATAATTAATACAATAACGTATCAGGGACAGTATGGCAAATGCTAGCTGTAAACTGCAAAGCCTACATTTCCTTGTTATCAGAATATGTTGAATAATAGGGTTCCACCACATGATACACACTGGAGTGCAAACATCAAGGTCACAGTTGGAGCCCACCAATCACCACACAGGAGAAAGGTAAGAGTTTCTGCTCCAGTAAAAGATTTAAAACTTCGGAAACCGGAAACCCTATGTAAAGTCACTGTGAGTCCCTGAAACCTTCTGAATCACAGTGGAACACTGTCAGCACCAGATTATTGAGACCCTGAAGCATGGTGAAGAGCCTCGGCTACAGTGTCAGAAGATGAGCCCCTCAGGTTGGACAGCACTCGAAATAGGGCTGGGGAAGAGCTGCCTCCTCAAAGTGGAGCTGACCATGATGATGCAAAGGGAATAAAGCCTTCGGGACCTTCATTTGCTGATGGGGCACAACTCAAAATGAGAAACAACTGTAAACATCCATGAATAATCAGAACATGGAATGTACAAAGTATGAATCTCAGAAAATTGGAAATTGTCAAAAATGAAATGGAATGCATAAAGAAAGATATCCTATAATGGCCTGGTATTGGCCATTTTGAACCTAGCAGTCACATGGTTTACTATGCTGGGAATGACAAATTGACGAGAAATGGTGTCACATTCATCATCAAAAAGAACATACCAAGGTCAGTCCTGAAGTACAACGCTGTCTGTAATAGGATAATATCCACACACCTACAAGGAAGACCAGTTAATACTAGTATGATTCAAATTTACATTGTTGTTAAGTTGTTAAGTGCCGTTGTGTCGGTTCTGACCCATAGCGACCCTGTACAGGGTTCCCAAGGGTGTAAATCCTTACGGGAGTAGAAAGCCTCATCTTTCTCCCGCGAAGCAACTGGTAGTTTCAAGCCGCTGACCTTAAGGTTCGCAGCCCGATTCGTAACCACTACGCTACTAACCACTAAAGCCAGTGATGATGAAATTGAAGAATTCTATCAACTCTGGTAGCATAGTGGTTACGAATCGGGCTGCGAACCTTAGGGTCAGCAGTTCGAAACTACCAGCTGTTCCGCAGGAGAAAAATGAGACTTTTTGCTCCCGTAAAGATTTACAGCCTTGGAAACCCTGTACAGGGTCGCTGAGTCGGAACCGACTCCACGGCACATAACAACAACAACAAAACCAACTTGTTCAGTCTGAAATTGATCAAACCTGCAAGCAAGATATTGATAACTACCAGTGATTCGAATGCAATGATTGGAAACAAAGAGGAAGGATCAGTAGTTGGAAAATAAGGCCTTGGTGACAGACACGATGCTGGAGATCGCATGATAGAATTTTGCAAATACTTCTTCATAGCAAATACTTTTTTTAAGCAACATAAAAGATGACTACATACACGGACCTCAGCAGGCAGGATACACAGTAATCAAACTGACTACATCTGTGGAAAGAGACGGTGGAAACGCTCCATATCATTAGTCAAAACAAGGCCAGGCGCAGACTGTGGGCCAGACCATCAATTGCTCTATCTAATTCAGGCTGAAGCTGAAAAGAATTAAACAAGTCCTCAAGAACCAAAATATGGCCATGAACATATCCCACCTGAATTTAAGAGATCATATGAAGAACAGATTTGATGCATTAGACATTGAAGACCAGAAGAGTTGTGGGATGACATCAAGAACATTATACAGAAAGATGGCCAAAGGTCACTAAAAAGACAAGAAAGAAGGAAAAGACCAAAATGGATGTCAGAGGAGACTCTGAAACTTGATCTGCAGCATAGAGATGCTAAAACAAAGTAAGAAATGAAGAAGTAAAAGAGCTGAATAGAACATTTCAAAGGTCAGCTCGAGAAAACAAAGTCAAATATTATAATGAAATGTGCAAAGACCTATAATTACAAAACCAAAAGGGGAGAATACACTCAGTGTATCCCTGAACTCAGTATTGAAATAGTTCTTAGTTTTTCTTATGCTGCAAACCATGGACTATTATCTTTGTAGAGTACGCAGCATCTCTCATCTTGGAAGGGAAATTTAAGGTATTTAAAAATATGACTTTAGAGTAGGACTGCAAAAAGAAAGCACAGAACTTTGCATCTCACCTGCCACCTTCTCCAGCGACTGCAAGTGCTTCCTCCGCAAGCCGGAGAGCCGTTTCTGGGCTGTACCAAAACTGGCTCAGTTGCTGGAGCAGAGGGGTGGGTTGAGAAATCCTTTTAGACTTGTCATAAACTTTGCTCTTTTAATTTATACCTACCATACCAGGGAGTTCCGGATGTGCTGCTGCAGGATAAGCACTGGACTGCTAACTGCAAGATGCACATTTCAAACCCACCCGCCGCTCACTGAGTCAGAATCAATTCAAAACCACCATACCAGGGTGTCTAGATCCACGCTTTATGCTTTTCACAGTAAAACTGTCCTTTTTCTAAATTAATACAAGCTCATAATGAATGAATAGAATCTAGACACCCATTATCAATGAGTTACTAGCATCACAAAATGAGCTAACTCTGGAAGCAAATATGTTTTTCCTGATCAAAGAACTCACCCCACTATGTATTCATTGTGCCAAAAAAAAAAAAAAAACCGGTTCCAGCCTGCAGTGCAGTGAGTTGTTTAATGTGGCTCTTCAAGCCAATGTAATGTAATGTAACTCCCACCAAATGACTTTTATTTTCCCTGATGGGTCTGAGTAAAAGAAGGTGGGAGGAGATTCTGACAGGATGATATGATTCAGTTGTTAGTGGCTGTTAACAGGATTGTGATGGCAAAAACCTGGAAATCAAACGAGGAGATTAGTCAATGTTACCATTCTGCTGGGTTTAAAATGAGCCATCTCAGAAGCAGAACAGGGTAATCTCACCCATCAGGGGAGCCCATCGTTTGGACCCCAAGATCCCTGTGCACTGAGCCACCTTGACCCAGGGACAAAAAGCTGTGACCCTGGAGGAGTGGCAGAGAAAGAAGAGCAGCAGCAGAAGCAAATGCCGAAGTCGTACACAGAGCGGTGGGCCTCCCAGAGCGCGCAGCAAGTGCAGCTCAGTGCCTTTGGGCAGGTGGCTTGCTTACAGAGTGGGGTGCCTCTAAGCACTTAGTTGGGGGAGCTAGGTCTGCTGACTCATGATATGAGAGTCAAGTGTCTTTAGGCTGTGAAGCTTATAGCAGAATGGGGTGTCCTTTGGGCATTTATCAGCAAAATGGGATGTCCTTTGGGCATTTATCAGCAGCCCTAAACAATTCTGTAACACTGAGCAGAGCAGAGGCCAATCAAGGGGCCGAGGCCCATGGAGAGGGCTGCCTAAGCTTAGAAGAGGCTGTCCTGACCAGAAGAACTGTGCCCTGTGCGTTTCTGACCCTGAATAGTAGCCTGTTCACTTCTCTAATAAACCCCATAACCTTGAGTCCTGCCCGAGTTCTGTGGCCACTGCAGTGAATACCTGATCCCAGCTGAGTAGAGTGTTGTGGGACGGATGGTTGGTGTCATTTAACACAGCCTTTGCCTGGAGTTACCTTCAACTTGTATTCTTATCTTCTACGTAGCATGGTGGTTACGAATCGGGCTGCTAATCTCACTGTCAGCAGTTCAAAACTACCAGCTGTTCCGCAGGAGAAAGATGAGGCTTTCTGTTCCAGTAAAGATTTACAGCCTAGGAAACCCTGTACAGGGTTGCTATGAGTCGGAACTGACTCCACAGCATATAACAACAACAACAACAACAACAATGCTTATTTTTATTTGGACTATAAAAGAGTATGTTATGCACATGCTAGAAACTATTAGTATCTCCTGAGAACCTGCCTTCCACCAAGTGTTCACTGCATGTGTCATTTCCATGGCCTCACTGACTACAATAGCATCCTTCTCTCCCACACAGTAGGCTGGGCACACACTGGGCCATCCTGTGGGCCTGAACAGAGCACACAATTGTTCTGGGCACAATGATCAACGATGTTCTCCTAAATGAAAGCCTTCTCTTATCTCAAGGTCACCTAGAAGCCAGAGCCAGGAAATTCTGTATTTTTCTGTCTTAAAATGTTCATGATTTGCTTTCTGTCTTAGCTCCTATTACCCTCTGAATGACGGGTGTTATCAGCTTTGGTATAAAGTGGGACATATAAAAACAATGGATTGAAGACTGCGCTGTGACGGTTATGGCAGTTTGTCAACTTGGCTGAGCCAGGACTCTGTTTGCTGGGTGAGATAATACAATCAGCTTCATGAGGAGCTCTGCGATGAGCAGCCAGGAACTGGAAGGGAGTGTCCATGCAGGGCTGGCCTGCTCCCAGTATACATGAAAGCTCTGGCAAAGCTCCCTTGCTTTTTGCTGGATGTGGATCCTGCATCTGGCTCATCATCAGACCTCCAGGTCTTTAGACTTGAGCCAGTAGCCTGCTGTATCCCTGCCAAGTCTGGGAGTTGTCAGCAGTCTGCCATCTGACTTGCCGATCTTGTGGTCATTAGTCCCTGCAGCTCTGTGAATCAGGAGAAGCCTCCAGCCTGACATTTCACCCAAGGACTTGGAACCTGCCAGCCTCCACAACTGTGTAAGTGAGCCATTTCCTTGAGCTCAATCTCTCTGTACATATACACATAAGTTCCATGGACTTTGCTTCTCTAGAGAACCCAGACTAAGTCCTATGCCAATACTTTCTGAGAGCTCTGGATGTATTTACTTACCCAATCCTCTTCTATTATTCCAATGTTATATTTATCATCCCCACCTGGGTCAGTTTGTTGCTTCTGCTCAGCATAAAACTCCTGGAGAGCTGCTAAGGTGTGGGACGAAAGTTGGGGGATATCATCATCGGAATCACTCATCTTGCAAACTGGCTATAACCTGCAGATACATGAAGGAAGTTGAATGCTTGAGACCTGAATACATGAAAAATGGAAAGGTCCATGTTGTTCTCAGGTGAAACAATATGCAAATATGAATGGAAGGAAACAAAACATGACATTACAGCTTTTTCTTTGGAAGAAATTGTAGACTCACAGGAAGTTGCAATAAAATTGTTGTTGTTAAGTGCCGTCGAGTCAGTTCCGACCCAAAGCAACCCTGTATAGGGTTCCAAGGAGCAGTTGGTAAGCTTGAACCACCAACCTTGCTGTTCAAATGGCTTTGCAATCTGACGCATTAACCCACAACGCCACACCGGAAGAAGTCAGGAAAACACTACAAGGACAACAAAATAAGATAGATACAGCATTGGAAACAATTCAAAACCTACCTAAAGAGGTCCAAACGATTACTAATAGAATATCAGAAATGGACAATACAATGAAAGAGCAAAGGAGTAGAAGTGAAGAGATAGAAGCCAGAACTAGTACATGAAGAGGAATAACTTAAGAATTATCAGAATTCCAGAACAGGAAAAATCACACAAGTCCACAGAGGAGATAGTTGAAGAGCTTCTGCAAGAAAATTTCCCTAACATCCTGAAAAGCAAAAAGATAAGCATTCAAGAAGCTCAACAAATCCCAGGAAGGAAAGATCCTAAAAGAAAATCACCAAGACATATAATAATCAAGCTCTCCAAAATCAAAGGTAAGGGCAGATTCCTGAAAGTGGCTAGGGAAAAGAGAAGTGTAACATACAAAGGCAAGCAAATCGGATTAAGCTCCGATCTCTCAACAGAAACCATGCAGGCAAGAAGGCAATGGGGAGACATATATAAAACCCTAAGAGTAAAAAACTGTCAACCAAGACTTCTCTACCCAGCAAAGCTGTCAAGTCAAATACGATGGTGTAATCAAAACATTCCAGGATAAACAGAAGCTATAAGGGATTTTGCCAAAGCCTACCCTGCTATAAAAAACATCCTAAAGGTAGTTCTGTGGACTGAGAACCAACAAGAGCAGACAACACCCAGAGAATGACGTATGTGGCAGCATCCCCCTGAATTCAATCGACAAATGGAAGAGTCACGAAAAGAATAAAATTATAAGAACACAGGATCTGGGAGGTCAGCCTACGATCAAAACAATTACAATGTGGAAGAAGGTTAACACAGAGGAACAGAGATCCAGGTGGTGAGAAGGTCAGGTAGATTACAGGATGAAATAGACTGTTTTAAATGGAGGGAAGAATTAATAGAATATAAGGTAACCACAACAGTGGGGTTGGGGTGGGGGGTTTAGTTCGGGTGTTGAAGAGGACAATACAAGAAAGGGGAGGAGGTGGAAGAACAAGACAGATAGTGGAACACTGAGACAGGTTTGCATGGCCTAGTGGACAGAGTCGAATTGCCCCACAGACTTTCTAGGCTGCAATCTGTAAAGGAGCAGACTGCCAGGTCTTCATCCAGCAAAGCTGCTGATAGGTTCGAACTACCCACCTTTGAATTAACAGCCGCGACCTGACCATTGCACCATCAGCGCGCCTTAAGTTTTGTCTACAGCTACAAAAATATCTGGCTTGAATTTTGAAAGGAAATGTATTAAGCCTGTACACATCAATTTGGGGGAAAACTGACATCTTTACTGTGTTGTCTCTTCCATTATGATCCATCTCTCCCTTCATTTACTTCTGTGATATCTTCCATTGTTAAGTGCTGTTGTTGAGTTGGTTCTGACCCGTAACAACCCTGCATAAGGTTTCCGAGGAGCAGCTGGTGAGCTTGAACCAGTGACCTTGCGGTTCAAACTGATTTTGCAGTCCAACGCATTAATCCATAGCGCCACATTTTGTGATTTCCAATATACAAGTGTGTACATGTTTAGTTAGGTTTATACTAAGTATTTCATTTTGGGGAGTCCTGGTGGTGTGGTAGTTAAATGCATGGTTTGTTAGCTAAAAGGTAGATGTAGTGAACCTGCAAGTCGCTCTGCACAGGAACAATGTGGCAGTCAGCTTCCATACAGATTTCAGTCTTGGGAACCCTACAGGGCAGTTCTATTTGCCCTATAGGGTCACCAGGAGTCAGAACAGACTTGACAGCAATGGGGTTTTGTTTTATTTCATTTGGAAGACATGACTATCAATGTTAGTATACAGAAACAGTAATTTACAACAAAGTAGCAACATTCAAAATAATGTGGTACTGGAATAAGGACAGACGTATAAACCAATGGAACAGACTGGAGTCCAGAAAAAAACCTATACATCTATGGTCAGTTGATTTTCCACAAGGTTGCCAAGAACATTTAATGGGCAAAGAACAGTCTCTGGTGATAAGAGTAACATCACGGGGTCTGCTTAAAGTGAGAGCAGATGGTCTGGACAGCGAAGACATCCACACTGAAGAGTGAAAATGGTCACTCTGCTGGAAAATGAAAATAAATTTTTGAACAGTTAGAGCAGGAACTAAAAGTTACAAAATTATAATTGGCTAAAAGACAATCGGAGAAGCCAACGGCAGGATATCTAAAAGTGAGGTTTTAGCCAGGGACAGGTGGGTAACATGTAAATTAAAGGTATGTGCCCTTCAAGCTGGTCACTGGATGGTGGCAGGACAGGTCTTTCAGGCAGCCTATCAGTAAAACTGCTTTCTCAATCAATCTGTTTCTAGGCTCCATTATAAAGAGCTATTGATAATGCTGGACACCGAGACCTTCATGCACTTTGCCCATAGTGGAGAGGCCCTCTGAAAACAGACTGATATTCTGCACCTACCAGACATCAGAGAAAAGGAATATCTTCTTTAGGGTATATGGTTAAGTCAACATCAAAGTTAGAGGAACTTCTGTTAGAAAAAGCGGCTTTCAAAATTCAACATAGATTCAAAACTCATGTCAAGACTTTAATATGGAGTTAAGGCTCTGCTTTCAGACTGCTCTATTTAAATATAAGTGCTGCTCATTTAAAGCTTCCAAACAATCTCTGGGAGTCCTGGTGTGGGTTAATGTGTTAGACTGCAGTCAGTTTGAACCACAAGGTTGGCGGTTCAAGCTCACCAGCCATTCCTCAAAAATCTTACAAAGGGAGCGCTGGTGTGGCGTTGTGGGCTGATGCGTCAGACTGCAAAGTCATTTGAACAGAACGGTCGGTGGTTCAAGCTTACCAGCTGCTCCCTGGAAACCCTATGTCGCTATGGTTCGGAATTGACTCAACAGCACTTAACAACAAATGGGTCAGAACCGACTCAATGGCACTTAACAACATACGTTTTCTAACAAATAACACTATTTGTTAGAAAATGTATGTAGTCAGCTACATGTAGTCAGCTACATGCAAAAGAATGAAGCTGGATTTGTTCAAATTAATTCAAAATGTATCAACTATATAAGTGCAGGGTACCTGGTGTAGCACTGTAAGATAAACACTCAACCTTAAGGTCAGTTTAAACTGCCAAGTCGGTGGTTCAAACTCACCAGCCCCTCCTCGGAAACCTTATGCAAGGTTGCTGAGTTGGAACCAACTCGATGGCGACAACTATAATAACAACATATAAGTGCAAAAGCTAAAACCATAAAATTTATTAGAATATAGAGAAAAATCTTTAAGAACTTGGTTGTGGACACTGATTCTTACATATGACACCAAAATTACAAGCAAAAGAAAATTGGATTTCATCAAATTAAGAACTTGTGTGTCAAAGGTGTTATAAATATATACATATATGTAAGACAATCTACAAAACGGGAGAAAATGTTTGCAAATTATATCTGATAAGGGCTTCTTGTTGTTAGGTGCCTTCACGTAGGCTGACTTTTAGTAACCCCATGCACAAGAGAACAAAACACTGCCCGTCCCTGTGCCCTCCTCACAACATTGCTGTACCTGAGCTCACTGTTGCAGCCGTGGTGCCAACCCATCTTGTTAGAGATCCTGCTATCTTCACTGACCCTCTACCAAACACGATGTCCTTTTCCAAGATTTTGTCCTTCATGACAACATGTCCAGAGTACATCAGTCAATGTCTCAGTTCGCTTCCAAGGAACACTCTGCCTGTGCTTCCAACACATTTGATCTTCTGGCAGTCCGTGCTACTTTCAATATTCTTTGCCAACACCCACATCTTAATATAAATTCATTAATACTTTTTCAGTCTTCCTTATTCACTGTCCAGCTTTCAAATGCATAAAAGGTGAATGAAAATAACCATGGCATGGCGTGGGTCAAGTTCTCAAAGTGACATCTTCACTCTTTAACACTTTAAAGAGGTCATTTGCAGCAGATTTGCCCAATGCCATATATCATTTGATTTCTTGACAGCTGCTTCCATGGGTGTTGATTGTAGATCCAAGTAAAGTGAAGTCCTCAGCAACTTCTTACAACTCAACAGCAAAAAGACAAGCAGCCCAGTTTTAAAATAACCAAAGGATCTGAATAAGCATTTCTCCAAAAAGGATACAAGAATGGTTTTTTAAAAGCACATAATATATTCAACTGTTCTTAAGTGCCATCGAGTCGGTTTCGACTCATAGCGACTCTGTATAGTCCTGGTGTGGTGCTGCAGGTTAATGCAGTGGACTGCAAAGTCAGTCTGAACCATAAGGTGAGAGGTTCAAGCTCACAAGCTGCTCCTGAGAAATCCCATACAGGGTCACTATGGGTGGGAATCTATTTGATGGCACTTAACAATGTAAGATTTCCAAGGAAAACCTGGTGGGTTTGAACAGCTGACCCTGCAGTTTACAGTCCAATGCTTATCCTTCAGAGCCACACCAGGACTCAACATCATTATTAGGAAAATGCAAATCCAAACCATAATAAGGTACTACTTTATATCCACTAAGATGTGATAACGGAATCAAAAACAGAAGTGTTGGTAAATATGTAGAGACGGTCAAAGCATCATATACTGCTGGTGGGCATGTAAAATGGTTCACCCACTGTGGAAAAGTCAGGTGGTTCCTCAAAAAGTTAAACATAGAATGAATATCTGACCCAGCAGGTTTATTCCTACAGTCTAAAAAGACTGAAGACAGGTACCCCGCCAGCACATTTACATATAGACTCATAGCAGCACTACTTAGTCAAAAGGTGGAAGCAGCTCAAGTGTCCATCAACTGCTAAATGGACTAACTAGGGAATGTACACACAATGAAGTATTGATTCACACAGTAGACGGAGTACAGTCAGTCCTGGGGTAGGAGTGTCTGACAACTTATACTTGCCCTTTGTTGTTGGTAAGTGCGATTGAGTCAATTCCGACCCATAGCAACCCTGTACAGGGTTTCCCAGGAGCAGCTGGTGAGCTTGAACCGCCTGACCTTGCAGTTCAAAGCGACTTTGCAGTCCAGCACATTAACCCACAGTGCCACACCAGGACGTCACTTGCCCTTTAATTGTTATGTAAATGTGTCCTCATTTCACAGCACATTCTTCCTCACAATCACTTTTACTTGCTGCACGTGCAGCTTTTAAATCATTGAGAAAGCGCCAAGCCTTTACTTCCATGAAAGTGGGGCTAAGAACCCCCGCACACCAGCTCCAACTTAACTACAAATTCGACTAAAGACACTCTTAGGAACCGATCTCATTCATAACCTGGGACTGCTTGTTCTGACATACTCTCTACAGTGCAAGAAACTCGAAAATAATATGGTAAGTAGAAGCCTGACACAGAAGATCACAGTTTGCATGATTCCAATTACATGAAATATCCAGAATAAGTATATTCACATAATGCAGACTGGTGGTTGCCAAGGGATGGAGAACTGGGAAAAAATGCTGAATATTATGTACTAAATGTCATGGAATTGTTCACTCTAAAATGACTAATTTCGTTACATTAATTTTGTCTCAAATTATTTTTTATAAGTATGGCTTCGTGAAACTTGTTTCCATACCCATGTGTAAACTGGCTCATGCAAAAACTTATTGTGGCTCATAGTTTTAAGTTTGAAAAATTCCATTGTAATCTATTTGTATTACATGTACACATGTACCTGAAGATTTACACGGTCTATCTATAACTTTATTGAAATTGTTGATGTCAGGTGTCATCAAATTTGTCCTGACTCATCTATGCACAACTCACCTATGTGATCCTATCTATGTACACACATCTAACTCACCTATGTGACCCTAGCTATGTACACACACCTAACTCACCTATGTGACCCTATCTATGCACAACAAAATGAAAGCCTGCCCCGCCCAACACCATCCTCACTAGTGCTGTGTCAATCCACCTTGTTGGGGGGGAGGGTCTTCCTTCACTCTACCAAGCATGATGTCCTACAGGGACTGGTCCCTCCTGACACCATGTTTGAAGTATAAGAGATGAAGTCTTGCTTTCCTAAGGAACATTCATGTTGCACTTCTTCCAACATATTTTGTTGTTGTTGTTCTTCTGGCAGTCCATAGTACTTTTAAATATTATTCTCCCATACTATAATTCAAAATGTCATCAATTCTTCTATAGTCTTCCTTATTCACTGTCCAACTTTTCACGTGCAAATGAGGTGATTAAAAATACCATGGCTTGGGTCAGGCACACCTTAGTCCTCCAACTGATTATCTTTGCTCTTGAACACATTAAAGACCTCTTTTGCAGCAGATTATTGTCAGGTGCCATCGAGTCGGAACCGACTCATAACGACCCCATGCACAGCAGAACGAAACAATGTCAGATCCTGGGCCAACCTCACTACTGTTGCCACACTTGAGTTCATCAATGCTGCCACCTGGCCAAGCCATCTTGTTGAGGGTCTTCCTCTTTTTCTCTGATCCTCCATTTTACCAAGCATGGTATCCTTCTCCAGCGACTATTCCCTCCTGACAAAATATCCAAAGTATGAGACGAATTGCAGCAGATATGACTAACGAAATACACTGTTTGATTTAATCACTGCTTCCATGTAAATTGTGGATCCAAGCAAATCAAAATATTTTGCAATTTCAGTCTTTTCACATGAGTAATAGACAGTCCATTTATCATGATGTTATTTACTGGTCCAGTGAAAAGGATTTTTGTTTTCTTTACACTGAGATGCATTACATACTGAAGACTATGGTCTTTTTTGATCATCATCAGTAAGTATTTTAAGCCCTCTTCACTTTCAGCAAGCAGGAATATGTGTCATCTGCATATTGGAGGTTGTTAATAAGTCTTCTTCCAATCCTGATGCCATGTTCTTCTTCACATAATCCAGTTTCTCAGATTATTTGCTCTACATTTTAAGACTATATAAGTATCATGAAAGAATACATGCCTTGTGTACACCTTTCCTGATTTAAAACCACTCAGTATCCCCTTGTTCTGGTCTAACAACTGCCTTTGGGTCTATGTACAGGCTCCTCATAAGCACATCAGTGACTGTTGTTGTTACGTGCTGTCATGAGTCGGTTCTGACTCCTAGCAACCTGTTTTTAGGGTTTCCAAGGAGTGGCTGGTGGGTCTGAATTTGCAATTAGAGTCCTGAGCCTATCTATCCTACAGTGCCACACCAGGAGTCCAATGCCTTCAAAAATGTTTTACTGTGGTAAAACATATATAACCAAAAATGTTGCCATTTTAACCATTTAAGCCTTCTTCACGCTGCGCTGCCATCATCACTCCTCACTCATCACCCCACACAGAAGCTCTCAGCAGCAGCAACTCCCGTTTTTCCCTCTCTGCAGTCCCTCACAACCACTAATAAACTTGTGTCTACGCACATATGTGGAACCCTGGTGTGGTGCTGTGAAATAATGCATTGGACTGCAAGGTTGGTTTGAACTTTAAGTCAGCAGTTCAAATTCACCAGCTGCTCCTTGGAAACCTTATACAGGATCACTACGAGGTACAACCAATTGAAGGCACTTAACAACATGCAGATATATATTTAAGATGGGATCTTAAAAAATAAGATCTCATAGGCAAAGAAAATAAAAACATTCAAAGCAGAGACAATAGCATTTGTATCAAGAGATGAGGTAAGTGATTCATCATCCAGCTCAGGGAATACAAGTATTAAAAACACAAGTCTACTCTCAGTTCAATCCAAAAAAACTCAACGATTGAGTCGATTCTGGCTCATAGCAACTCTATATGGGGTTTCCAAGACTTCCTATAAACCTTTACTGCAGCAGCCTGCCTCATCTTTCTCCCAACATGTGGTTAGCAGTCCAATACTTATCCCAAAGTGCCCCAGGTCTTCCATACCATCAACTGCAATTAAAGCTTTTAAATAGATTTTTATTGCTCGACAGGTATATATTAACCTGAAAATGTTTACTTTTATAATTGTATAGGTATCAAGAGCACAGCCTTCGGTATGGATTACTTCTCAATGTAAAGAAAACAAAAAT
>NW_006408523.1:10298736-10335292 GCF_000296735.1 Chrysochloris asiatica | reverse complement strand
GAAAGTGTTGAAGAGCAAAGATGTCAGCTTAAGGACTAAGGTGCGCCTGACCCAAGCCATGGTATTTTCAATAACCTCATATGCATGCAAAAGCTAAACAGTGAATAAGGAAGACCGTAGAAGAATGGATGCCTTGGAGTTATGGTGTTGGAAGATAATATTGAAAGTGCCATAGGCTGCCAAAAGAACCAATAGATCCGTTTTGGAAGAAGTGTAGCCAGAGTGCTCCTTAGAGGCCAAGATGACCAAACTTCGTCTCTTATACTTTGAACACATTGTCAGGAGAGACCAGTCGCTGGAGAAGGATATCATGCTTGGTAAGGTGGAGGGTCAGAGAAAAAGAGGAAGACCCCCAACGAGATGGACTGGCCAAGTGGCAGCATCGATGGACTCAAGCGTGGCAACAGTAGTGAGGCTGGCCCAGGATCGGGCAGTGTTTCGTTCTGTTGTGCATAAGGTCGCTACGGGTTGGTTCTGACTCGATGGCACCTAACAACAACATAGGTATCTAATGCAGGATGAATTACCTACTTTTGGATTATACATTTAGAATGAAAATAAAAATAACAAGTTAACATAGGGTATCTGTAGCGATTTCAGTACAGAATGGTGAAGGCTTGAAATGAGAAGCCCTAGTTTGCTGCAGGCGTCCTGGTGTGGCACTGCAGGTAAATTAACTGGCCTGCAAGGTCGGTTTAAACTCAAGGTTGGCAGTTCAAGCTCACCATCTACTCCTTGGAAACCCTGCACAGGGTCGCTATGAGTCGACAACTATGAGTCAGAACTGACAAACAGCACTTCACAACTGTTTGTTGCACATTCTAGTTTGTTAGTACAAAGTTCTAGTTTAAGTACAAAAAATATATTTTTGGCAAGGAATACCAGGAGCTACTAGGCTGGGAATTCCAGGTCAAAGTAAGAATGTACACATGTCAAACTGAGAAACCCCAGTAAACTGATCTGTAAACTACTAAGATAAAGAGTTCCTTTCACTAAGGAAAAGGAGTACTGGGTAACCACTTCACATATCCTGACAGAAGTGAAGTGTACCACCATTTCATGACCAAAGTATACCACAATACTGCCTACAGTTGAAGTGTGTGGTGTGTGTGTGAATAAGCATGTGTGTCTATGTATATGTAATACCTTTGATTTACACAGAAATCTTTCAATTCTATTTCCACTTTTATTAGTACTAAACCTTTTCTACAGCTGCATCTGTGAAGGACTTTCAAATAGCAGCCTGAAACCCCTTCCCTAATCATTTAGAATGAAAACTATAAAAAGAAACCAGTTGACTTTAAGTACAAATCAAAGAATTCCAGAGTAGTTTAATGAACTGTATATATGAAAAGCTCTATATTTTCCTGGTTATAAAAGGCAATTAAATGCCAATGCACATTTTAGTATGAACCTGGCCTCAAAGTAAAGCTTTGGCTTAAAGTTCCCAATTGCTGTTTACTAGATACTAATTTAATGAGAAACTCCCATGCACTAAGTGCCATTCTTGGTGCTTGAATTTAAAGTCCCTGGACTCTTGGAACTTCTGTTGTAGTAGGGTGCTACTGTCAGACTCTAAACAATATAAACAAAATACACGTTAGATGGTCATAAGATCAATGATGGAACACATGGTTCCAATTAGAACGTATTATAGCTGTTTTCTACATAGTCAAAGTGATTTTGAGAGTGCCTTCCTTGCTAAATGAGGAAAATCAGAAATCTGCTTAGATTAAAACTAAAAATAGGATGAACCTTAGTTGTTTTTAAAAAAATTATTTGAGCTCGCCCAGGAGACATCAAGGCAACTGGTCGGGTCCCCTCAGAACAAACCCCCTTCCAAGACTAAGACTAAATGGGAATATACACTCTGATTGGTGGCCACGTTCATCACCAATAAGGGGAAGTGAGGGAAAAACAGGAATAAAGCTGCGCGCTAAGCCCTGCAACGTTCAATAGACTCCTATGAACCCGGGTGGAGACCTGGCTGGCCAGCAGTGTGGCAAGACCTGGAGACTCTTGGGCCCAGAGTCAGTGACATAGCCACAGAGGACTAGAGTGGAGAGTGAAGTGTCCAGCTGATAAGAAGAGAGGGCATATGCATGAGAACACCCACACTTGCAGATAATACCCACTTGACCTGGCTTCAATAACTGGATGATCAGAGCTCAACTAGAAGAAAGAAGAGGAAAAAAAGAGTAATCTGATACAATTGGATGAACTTGACCTACACCTATGGATGCAGTAGCTCAAAAGACGGAACAAATCTTTACAGCAAGGATCATTTCCACCCCCTCCATACACAGAGTAGACAGGGATGGGCAACTTGGACATTGGCTACGCAAAATGGGGGGACTACAAAGGCAAGAAGTGACTGGCTTACAAGCTTTCAAGAGGGAACCTAGATTCAGAGGGTGTGGAGGAAGGTAGAATCTCTACTGAGTAGTATCCAATCTGTCTAGGCAGGGCTGATGAAAGGAAATGCGGATAGGTCTCTTGTGATACAATAGTGAATAATTGTTATCAGGACTGATTGTAAGGGTTGGAAATGTAAAAGTAGACATTTTGTAGCAAGGAGGGGAGTGATTAACTTTGTAGTCTAGGAGCGGAGGTCCCTGGGACCATGAAGGGAGAAGAGTGACGAGCAGGACCCTACCCAGAGAAACAGTGAGCCTGAGATGGAGGCAGAGAGACGGAGCAGCTGGGGACTTTAGACCCAGAGAGGGAGAGGGGCTGTGTGCTGATGACCAGGGGTTGGGGGTGGGGTGGGGGCAGGACTCCAGGGTATACCCTTTGGTTGGTTGATGATGCATGGAGGGGATTGTAACCATGGCAATGAAACGATATATGCTAGGATGAATGTAAAACTAATGTTCTCCCATGTAAACGACCACATAATTCACAATAAAACATTAAATAATAATAATTTGAGATGAAATGCACAAAACATAAAATTAAAGTGAACAAATTCAACAGCATTTAGTACATTTACAATGTTGTGTGGTCCCCATGTGTCTCTAGTTCCCAAACAAATCCATCTCTCCGTAAAGCCCCTTATCCATTAAGCAGTTGCACCTTAGTTGAAAACAATTTTTTTTTGAATTGTTATCACTACTGTCATATTCAAAGGCGCTCCCAAAAGTTTATAGAAAGATTCCATTATCTTTTAACTTCGTTTTTCCATGAAGTTTTTGAAGCCCTCTCGTATTGTGTATTTAAAATAATATCTAAATGGATTTGTGATGTCATTGTGAGAGATGGTCAAGTCCACAGAGGCTGGACAGGGCTGTACTGTATTATAACTTAACTGACCCATAGCCTCATGTGGCTCAGTGATTCTCAACCAGGGGCAATTTTAATCATCTGAGAAACATTTGGTAACGTCTAAAGACATTGTGGTTGTTATAACAATGGCTGTGATGCTGGCATCTAGTGAGTAGAGATCAAGAATGCTGCTAATCATGCTACAATTCAAGGACAGTCCTTGGAAACGAGTTGTTGTTGTTATGTGCTGTGGAGTCGGTTCCGACTCATAGCGACCCTGCACAGGGTTTCCGAGGCTGTAAATCTTTACGGGAGCAGAAAGCCTCATCTTTCTCCCAAGGATCAGATTGTAGTTTCAAACTGCTGACCCTAAGGTTAGCAGCCCAATTCGTAACCACTACGCTACCAGAGCTCCTTTGGAAACACGAATTATCCAGCCCAAATACAACAGTGCAGTGGTTGAGAAACTCTGCTCACAGACAAATACTCATGATAAAGTGGTGAGTCCTCTATTAGAGTGGCATTCAGTGCCATGGGACTAAAGAGCATGGAGAAAAACGCAGTAAGAGGTGGCATTTGGGCTTGGCCTTGAAGGAGAGGAATAAAGAGTGTGGTGGTGGTCACACCAGTGGAGAGCATCTGTAAAGGGTGTTGTTGGTGTTGTTATCGTTAAGTGCCATCAAGTTGGTTCCCACTCACAGCAACCTTGTATAAGGTTTTCAAGGAGCGGCGAGTGAGCTTGAACCACCTACCTTGCAGTCTAGCATATTAACCCACAGTGCCAAGCAGGCTTCTAATGCACAGTGCAAGAGGTCCTGCTGTACGGTCAGTACCAGACTACAGTGGTTACAAGCAGCTCTGGTAGCACAGTGGTTACGAATCGGAATGCTAATCTCATGATCAGCAGTTCGAAACTACCAGCTGTTCCCGTAAAGATTTACAGCCTCGGAAACCCTGTACAGGGTCGCTATGAGTCGGAACCGCCTCCATGGCACCTAACAACAACAATAGTGGTTACAAGTTACAAGTCTGACTGCTAAATGCAAGATGAGGCTTTCTGTTCCCGTAAAGATTTACACCGTCAGAAACTGCAGGGTTGCGAAGAGTCCAATCGACTCAGTGGCGCACAGCTACCGCCACCATTAGCCAAAAGGTTGGTCATTCAAACCCACCAGTGGCTCTCTGGAAACCCTACACAGGGTCGCTATGACTGGGAACCAACTCCATGGCACTGAACAATGGGCTGTGGAAAGGAGCCCCGGTGGGAAGTGGGTACCACCGTGCTTAGATGCTAATCAAAGGCTGTAAGTCTCGAACCCACTAGTCGCTCCAAGGAACCAGACCTGGTACTCCACCCTGTAAAGACTGTTGCGTGTTGTCGAGTCAGTTCTGTTCGTATCAACCCGCCTCTCAGCAAACCCTGAGCACAAGAGAACCAAACCCTGCCCAGTCCCGCGCCAGCCTCACTATCCCTCCTAGGTTGGGGTCCATTGTTGCAGCCATTGAAGAACAAACCCGCTGCCAAGGACCTCTTCAAAGTGTGCAAGAGCAAACACTGAAACATACAGATTAGCCTGGGCCCTGGGCAAGGATGACACGCAAATTCGAGCAGCACTCCATATTTGGACTCCTGGGTGACGCTGCAGGATAGGCACTGGACTGGGAACGCAAAGTCAGCGGTTCAAACCCACCACCTGCCCCTCGGACACCGACTCGACGGCACTTCCCAACAAACTGACAGCGTCGACACCGTGTGCAGGGTCCACCACCACCACCACCAGGAACGCACGGCCCCCATGTGACACCCTGGCTGCGGCCCAGGGGCTCGTCCGTCTGCGGAGACAGCCCCGGCCTCGTCGGCCCCCAATGACAGCTGCCGAGGGGATGGATGGTCCCAGTCTAGTATCAAAGGTCACCGACGTCTCCAAGGCGCGAGGCCCAACCGGGGCGCTCCACGGGCCGCCCGGCCAGAAGGGTAAGCCTCCCCTCGGCACCCAACCTCCCGGCGCCAAGCCAGGAACCGGGCTACCCGCCTCAACTCAGCTCGTCTGACATCCCCCCGCCGTCATACTCCCTCATTCCACTGGAAAAAGGATGAGAGGAAGAAGAGCAAAGACCCATAACCGACCCAAACACCGTGAGGTAAAGTAATTCCGACGCCCACCGCCATACGGCCACTCACCGTTGCGCGTGCGCAGTTACTCGGTAGGCCCGGGAACGTGGGCGGGGCCACCTAACCCCTGGCGCGCATGCGTACATACCCAGCGTGTGTGCCTTTGAGGACCAGAAATGGGGTGTTTCTCAGAGGCTTCGCAATCCTGCCTTTTACCTAGTCGGGAAGGACTGGTTTGCTGGCAGTTCCCGCACATTTTTCTCTTATGAAATGCTTCTAAGGATAATGGCAATGTGACGCTTTATAATAAGCACTCGACTGCAATGTCGGTTTGAACCGCATGGTCGACGGTTCAAATCCACTAGCTGTTCCTAGGAAATCCTATACAGGGTCGCTATGAGTCAGAACCGACTCGATGGCACTTAACAACAACAAATTACATTCAGGTTAGACACACTGCAAGAATTCCACGTGCTTTAGCAAAATCGCACTCAGAATAAATACAGGTTTTCAGTTAACCAAGGTTTCTATTCAGTCCTTCAGTTAGCTTGGAGAAGTTAATTAAAATATTGAGGGTTTATAAAAAACTTTTAAAACCAGGAAGAACAAATCTATGCACCTTAATCAGATTTCCTCAGAATGATTGCCTTCGTAAACGTACTCATTCTGGGGTTTGCCGCAAAGAATGCAAGAGGTTTAAATGGCTGCAAGACTTGACCTGGTGTGTGGAAAAGATGATGTAAATGGCTGTCTTCTTCCAACAGAAATAAAACTAGCTTTTAATTTGGCACATAATCGAATTGTGAGGCAAACTTTGTCTATGAAAATGAACAGAAATGTAAGCTATTTGGGAGTCAGCAGACTTGTCTTTCAGAGCTTTCACAGGGTTCAGTGTATTAAGCAAAATGTGTTTTAAGCATCCAGCATTCTACCACATAAACATACTGAGAGCTGCTGTCCACTCTGGCAGTTGGCTAATTATTAGTGACTTACTTTTTATCCCATCCCCAAACAATTTAAATTATGATCCTACCTTCCTTTTTTCTATTTTCTTTACCAATATCATCTTGCTATGTTTTATATATGCTGCTGATCAACTTTAAATTTTTTCTGGTTTAAGGTTAGGTGATAAATGAACTGATCTAGTTACCAATGAGTCATTTAGTAGTTCATCAAACACTAGGTTTATTTCTTTGGGTATACCATATTTCTATTTGAAGTATTTTCATTCTATAGCAAAGCATGCTTCATTTGAATTGATTATTTCAAACTGATGACAAGTTCATAAAACAAAATATTTCAAAACCAGAAAAAGGAAGAAAAAATCTATCAACCAGACAAATCAATTAATATGACCCAAAAAACAATAATCAACTTTTTTGTGGCACTGTAGGATAAGCACTGGACTTCAAGGTTAGTTTGAACCACAAGGTCGGCAGGTCAAACCCACAAGCCACTCCTCAGAAACCCCATGTAGGGTTGCTATGAATTGGAACTGACTCAGTGGCAATTAACTATGTATATATATTTATTGTTAGGTGTCGTTGAGTCTGTTCTGACCCATAGCGACCCTATGCACAACAGAACAAACACTGCCTTGTCCTATACCATCCTCACAATTGTTGCTATACTTGAGCCCCTTGCTGCTGCCACTGTGCCCATCCATCTTGTTGGGTGTCTCCCTCTTTTCCGCTGACCACTTTACCAAGCATGATGTCCTCCAGGAACTGTTTCCTCCTGATAATGTGTCTAAAGTATGAGAGATGAAGTCTGACCATCTTGGCTTCTAAGAAGCATTCTGGCTGTACTTCTTCCAACGCAGATTCGTTTGTTCTTTGTTCTTCTGGCAGTCCATGGTACTTTTTTTTGGTTGTTGTTGTTTTTTAAGGTTTTTATTGAGTCCATGGTACTTTTACTATTCTTCGTGAACACCATAACTCAAATGCATCAATTCTTCTACAGTCTTCCTTATTACCCAACTTTCACTTGCCTATGAGGCTATTGAGAATACCATGGCTCCAATCAGGTGCACTTTAGTCCTCAAATTGACATCTTTGGTTTTGAAGACTTTAAAGAGGTCTTGTGTAGCATGGAATGTCATTTGACTTTTTGACTGCTGCTTCCATGAGTGTTGATGGTGCATCCAAGCAAGATGAAGTCTTTGACAACTTCTATCTTTTTTTCTATTTTTATGGATATTATTTATTGGTCCAATTGTGAGGATTGTTTTCTTTACTTTGAGGTGCAATCCATATAGAAGGCTGTGGTCTTTAATCTTCATCAGTATTTTATGTCCTCTTGGCTTTCAGCGAGCAAGCTTGTATAATCTGCATATTGCCAGCTGTTAGTGAGTCTTCCTCCCATCCTGATGGCATGTTTTTCTTCATATAATCCAGTTTCTTAGATTATTTACTGAGCATCCAGTACTTACCCTTCAGTGTCACACCAGGACTCCTCCTGTATATATTAGGAAATGGGCATGCCAGAGGTGACTCCTGATTGGAACCATGGTAGTCGCATACATATTCAGTCTAGGTACTGGATTGTTACTTCCCAGGTTGGTGGTTCAAATCCACCAGTTGCTTCTTGGAAAACCTATACAGGATCACTGTGTCAGAACTGACTTGATGGCACTTAACAACAGTAACCATACCATGGTGTATATATAAATTGTGGCCCACAAGGTCAGTGGCTCAAACCCAACAACCACTCCCTTGCTATGTAACTCATAACAGGCTTGTTATGAGTTACAACCAACTTGACAGCACAGAACATATAGCACTGGAGTGCTAACCACAAGGTCAGCAGTTCAACCCACTAGGTACTCCGAGAGAGAGAAGGCTGTCTGCTTCCATATATTTATAGTCTTGGAAACCCTATATAAGTTAAGAATGCTGAGGCTCTCAGCTGAAATCAACTGAATGGCAGTGTATTTGGTTTTGGGGGTGGGTTTTTTGTTTTGTTTTGTTTTGTTTTTGTTATGTAGCTACAGGAATCAAAACAACCAGGTACTGGTTTAACAATAGGTACGTGAGAGCAAAGGAATAGATTTGAGAGTTCAGAAAACAGACCTTCCCATCTTTCTTCAGGTGATTTTTGACAAGGCTACTAGTAGATTCAATGAAGAGTCTCTTCAATAAACAGGAAAATGTATTTCCATATGCAGAAATATGAAGGATCCTTACCTCACACCATACACAAAAACACACATTGATATATACACACAATGGAATGCTATGCAACCTTGAAGAATAACAGTGAATCTGTAAAACACCTCATAACATGGACGAACTTAGAGGACATTATGCTGAGTGGAATGAGTCGATCACAAAAGGACAAATATTATAGGAGACCATTATTGTAAAAGCTCAAGAAAGGTTTCCATACTAAAAGAAACATTCTTTGATGGTTACCAGGGATCGTAGGGAGGGTAGAGTAATTCATTGGCTACACGGTAGACACAGGTTAACTTGAGTGATGGGGAGGGGAATACACAAGAAGGGTGAGGGAAAGTTACAAGAGAGAGGATGGCAGATTAATAATGAAGATAGGTAAGACACAAGTGGGTATGCATGGGCTAAATGGGATAGAGGTAAACACAACCTTGGAACAACAATCTTCTGTGTGTAGATACCTGCATTGAGACGTAGGCTGAATGGGTAAGGGAGGAAGAGAGGGGTATTTATATTTGCATGTATGTATGTATATGTATATATATGTTGCTGTTAAGTGCCGTTTGAGTCTATTTCAACCCATACATACCCTGTATAGGGTTTCCAAGGAGCAACTAGTGAGCTTGCATCACTGACCTTGAGGTTCAAATGACTTTGCAGTCTAGCACTTTAACCCACAGTGTCCCACCAGGACTCCATACATACATATATATATACATATACGTATATATGCAAATACATGAGTTAGAGGATATTTGTGCATTGGTATTTTGCCTTCCATACAAGCACAACTATGAATGTGGTGGAGAATACAGCAAGCAAAATGATGAAAACTTCCTGCATCTTAAAGGCAATGAGTTGATGGTCCTGGGGGTTCAGCACCATAGTCTCATGGGACACCATGGTCAACTGGCATACCATAGGCCATAAAGATAATGTTCTACATCATGTTTGGTGAGTTGGGTCTGGAATCTCTAAAGCTCATGAGTGGCTGTCTATGGTATAGCTATCAGTCTCTCTATGTGTGGAAGAAAGAAGAGTGATAAGGATTGGAGATGCTTGGACTCAAAGAGTCCAGTGGACTACTGGAACATGTGAGCATTAGTCTCCACAACTCTGAGACCAGAACTAGATGGCAGCCAGCTTCCACTACCAACTAGGCTGAAAGGCATCACATTAACGATCCTGGATAGACTAGGAGAAACTGTGGAACAAAACTGACAAAGACTTAACTGAACATTTTTCTTTTCTAACTTTGTGTTTACTAGTCAGAAACAGACTGGATGACTGAGCCTTGACCACCCTTAGGGTCTGGAAAAGAACTCATCCTCGTGGCCCAATGATTAGCTAAGCAGTAAATTACGTGAAAAGTAAAACCATAAAAATTCTTAGACGAACAGGTAGGGGCAAGCTGTCAGATCTAGCTCTCAACAATGGATTATCTATTAAAAACACAAACGGCCAATGACAAAATAAATAAATGTTGTGCAGTGCCTTCAAGTTGGTGCTGACGCACAGTGACCCAGTATAGGATTTCCGAGGCTGTAAATCTTGGAAGTAGCAGAAAGCCTCATCTTTCTCCTGCCCAGCAGCTGGTAGTCTTGAAGCACTGGCCTTGTGGGTTGCTGTCCAGTGTTTACCCTAAGGAGCCACTGAGCTCCATATGGGAGCGTCTCCATAGGGTAACCAATGGACGGGGAACCACAACATATGTCCATCAGGATTTCCCAAAAAAGAAAAACAAGCTACCAAATGGGAAAATATATAAAACTTCGACAACAAAAAGACAAATAATTATAAAACGGCCAAAGGACTTGAATAGACCGTTCACCATGGAAGGCATTCAAGTGGTCACCAAGCACATGAAAAGAGGCCTAGTGTTATCATCCATGAGAAAGATGCAAATCAAACCCACAATGAAATACATTACACTCCTACTAGGATAGCAACGATAAGAGCAAAACAAAGGAAACCCAGAAAATAACAAACGTTGGCAAAGAAGTGGGGGAACCGCAGCCATTGTCCATTGCTGTGGGAATGCAACATGGCACAGCCACTGTGGAGAAGTGTGCTGATTCTGCAAGAGCTTGAAAAGAGGACTACCATTTGTTGTTGTTGTCAGGTGCCATTGAGTCAGTACTGACTCATAGCGACCCTATGTACAACAGAACGAAACACTGCCAGGTCCTGGGCCAACTTAACAATTGTTGCCACACCAGTGCATCTCACTGGGGTCTTCCTCTTTGTCTCTGACCCTCCACCCTACCAAATGGTTTTCTTCTCCAGCGACTGGTCCCTCCTGACAATATATCTGAAGTATGAGAGATGAAGTTTGGCCATCCTGGCCTCCAGGGAGCACTCTGGCTGCACTTCTTCCAAAACAGATCTGTTGGTTCTGCCCAAAGCCTTGAAGGCAGACACTCGGGAACTTGTAATTCATTGTTCATTGCAGTACCATTCATAATAGCCAAAAGGTGGCCACCTAAATGTCCATCAGCAGATGAATGGATAAACAATGTGCTACATAGATCCAATGATATACTACTTGGCTAGTAGAAGAAATTAAGTCTTCATACATGCTACAAGAAGGATGGAGCTTCAAGACATCATTGAGTGTAATAATACAGAAACAAAAGGATAAATATTGTATGACCTCACTTTAAAAAGGCAGACATAGAGACCAATGTTTACTCATGATTACTAGACAGGGTTGTTGTTGTTAAGTGTCGTCGAGTCAATTCTGACCTACAGCAACCCTGTATAGGGTTTCCAAGGAGCAGCTGGTAAGCCTGAGTGACCGACTTTGCAGTCTGGTGCATTAACCCACAGCGCCACACCAGGACTCCATGGACTGGGTAGGAGGCGTGAGATGGTGTTAAAAGTGATGAAGAAAAATCACATTAAGGGTAGGATTGTACAACTGATTATTATCATTGCTGTCCAGAAGTTGTACACCTGTAAAAAGTTGTACTGTTAAGAGTTGTGTGTTATATTGATAACCTAAATAAATAAATAAATAAAAGCTTCCATGACTACTTATGTAGGATTTGGTTCCTGGATTTGGAGACTGGCATTATGTTTTCAAGGGACAACCCAGTTACCAAGCCTGATGCTGTATCTACTAGTTCATTGCAAAGAGGCTAGGTCATAAAAGCTTTTAAGTGGCCATCTAACTGGTCTCTCTGTTCACCTGAAACAAGAGGAAGGATTCAGGAATACAAGAACATGGGCTGTATGGCTAATGGCCTCCTTTGCCATGAAATCAACAGAGCTGCATTGTGCCCCGGCTACCATGAACATTTTAATCCAAGATGCTATTTAAAAATCCTGACCAAAAGGGGGAAAATATAGAACAGAATTTAAAATTCTCCTAGGCTCTAGACATATTAAAACTATTGCCCTAAGATAACCTTTCCTGGTGTGGTGCTGTAGGATCATCACTGGACTGCAAACCACAAGGTCAACAGTTCAAACTCACCAGCTGTTTCTCAGAAATCCTATACAGGGCCGCTATGAGTTGGAACCGACTCAATGGCACTTAACGCAACAAGATAAACTTTAGATCTAAAGACAACACTATTCCCTGAAGTTTTCTTAACACCAAGCAATAGTTTAACTTACTTAGTTAAAAAAAAAAAAAGGGTCTACCTTGAGTATTTTTAAGTACTATTTAAATGGGACCCCAACTGACAACAGCAACTCGGTTCGATAGGAGCCTTAGGAGGTAGTGAGTTTTGTTAAAAAGGGAGGAGCAACTGAAAAAAGGAGGTGAGAATGGGTGCCCAACTCAGGCTGTCATCAATGTCACTAAATTGCACATGTATTAGCAGTTGAATTGGTTTTGTCATGTATTCTCATGTATGCCATGTATTCTCATGTAGTTGCCCTGTATTCTCATGCATGTCATGTATTTGTCCTGTATTAGCTCATATATTTGTCCTGTATTCTCATGTATGTCATGTATTATCTCATGTATGTATTTTCTCAGCAACAAAATGAATTTTAAATGAAAAAGAAACAAGATGATCATAAATATCACGAAATTCAAATCTTCATACCTCTATCAACAGTACTGATTGCTCAGACGGCATGTCAGTAATACCGTGATTATTTCCCTAGTGAAATATTTGTATTGTAATTGTTTTTACATATTAAAAATTGTAATACCAAAGGCAAAAAAACTCTAATTGAAATAAAGGGGAAATTATTTGTCAAGTTAAAACGAACCTGAAAGACATTTTAAAATAAAATTCCTGTTGCATATTCAGAAAGGAATTTTGTTCATCTTGCTCTATACACTTCCTATCTGAAAGTCAGAGTCCTTGTAGAAATGTGTGAAACAGTCATTCTTAAGATATAGATGAAGGTAGATTCAATTTTCCAATTAAAAAACAAGCAGAAAAACCTATGAACATATTATCTATGCCTATAAGTACTAAAAGTACCCTCAGGTACTTTATTTCATTGAGTACTTTGGTATCAAAATACTCGTAAGTCATAGCATGCGAGTTCTCTAGAATTCAGTCCATACAATGCTTTGAGGTGTGCTATTGTTGTTAAGTGTCATCAAGTTGGTCCCAACTTCGAGTGAACCTGTATAGGGTTTCCTAGGAGTGGCTGATGAGTTTGAACCACCAACCTTGTGGTTCAAAATGCCCTTGCAGTCCAGTGCTTCTACAGCACCAAGCTGAGACCCATCTAAGGTCTCTGAGAGCTTCAGTGTGCCTTCATGTACAATGCCTTCACCTTCACACTAAAGAAGTGTATTTTACTTCCCACAAACTTGGCAACAGGCTAAGTTATAATAAACTAGTGATCTGTGGAATTTTGAGAGCACAGATTTGTTGCAATTATGGACTTTAGTAAACCTATTTCCTCATTTAAAACAGATATACTAAATAGTACGGTAAACTCTTGTCATAGTACCACTACTGTGGCTAAGACTTAATCTGTAAGATCACATGGTATCCATGTGACTCTATCACAGAATTAGAAAAAAAATGAATCACTATCAGGCCTTACACTTCAAGTTGATTCTAACTCATTGTAACCCCTATGTAGGATTTCCAAGACCGTAAATTTTAGGGGAGCAGACCAACTCCTGAGGAGCAGCTGGTGGGCCCGTACCACTGACTTTGAGGTTAGCAGTCTAACGCACATTTAAATAGACAAATGTTGTTGTTAGGTGCTGTCAAGTCGATTCTGACACATAGCAACCTTATGTACAACTGAACAAAACAATGTCTTGGTCCTGCACCATCCTTACAACCGTCATTAAATTCGAGCCCATCACGGCTGCCACTGTGCCAATCCATCTCACTAGGGGTCTTCCGCTTTTTCTCAGACCCTCCACTCTACCAAACATGATATCCTTCTCTAGGACTGGTCCCTCCTGGTAATATGTCCGAAGTACAAGATACAAAGTCTGGCCATCTTGGCTGTGATTCTTCCAACACAGATTTGTTTGTTCTTCTAGCAATCCATGGTACTTCTAATATTCTCCAATATCACAACTCAAAAGCATCAAATAAATGCAACTGAACATGTATCTTATACATCACTGTTGTGTTTTTTTAATGTTTCTTGGAGACTAACAACATTTACAAATCCATGATACAGAATTCTATGTTGTTAGGTGCCCTTGAGTTGGTTCAGACTCCTAGCACCCTGTATAGGGATTCCAAAGAAAGACTAGTGGGTTTGAACCACCAACCTGGTGGTTAGCTCATCCAACAGCATCACACCAGGACTCTTAGTAGAAACTCACACAGATCCTAAGTGGCCAAGCTCAGAAGTGTCTCAACTGGATCCTCTGCCAGTTTGGATAGCTTTACCCGACCAGTTCAGAGTGGATCATCTAGGGCAGTGCAGTTATCAGCAGGTGTGCAAATGAAGATTACTGCCCTAAACCTGGGCTGACAGGGGTCATCTGAAGACTAGCCTAGTGAAATATCAAAAGTGTTACCACGGTGGGGTTTTTCTTTCTTTATCCTCTGTTTCACATTCTTCAATTCTGGGACACAACAATGACTTACCTCAGTTCACTCTCAGGCCAGGTGGTACAATTCACATAGAAGATGCCCACTCTGATGCTGATTCATGGGCTAGGACTGGGACAGTATGCTGACATTAAGTGCTATATGCAGTTTCCAAGAAAAGGACTGACTTTTTAAATTAGCTCTTCAAATACTGTCTTTGTTCCTAGTTTTAAAAGAAAGTCAAAACTGAACTACCACTTAAGAGTACACAGAATGCACAAAACTGGGATCCTATGCTTAAAACCCAAACAAACCCGTAACACCAAAGTCCTAATTCCTAACCTACTCAATATAAATCTATGGTATTTTTTGGACTATCATTAAAGGTATAAAATCTAGTAATATATTTTTGAATCTGGGACCTTTAAAATCATTTATGACAGATAGCTGGCCTGTGCCGAGACCCACCCTTAGTGATGAACAGGAGAAATGGCTGGCAGCTCACTACCCTGCCCTCATATATCATTTCACTTCTCTGTCTCTATTCTGTAAGTGGAGCCAAGTCTGAATATAACCTAAGAAATAACATTATAAATCAATGAAGACTCAGAGCAAACTTGCTCAAGCTGTTATTTTTCTTCTTTAAAAACAGATGCTGATTGATATGTGTTCAACAATTGAGGCTGGAAAAGGGTGGAAAGTCTGTCTCGCATCTAACAGAATGGTGATTCTCCATTTTCCTTAAAAGGCCAAACCACTAAAAGGGTTTACTACAAATGTGGCCCAAATCCAATCATTCAGATTGTTGTTGTTAAATGCTGTCGAGTCGGTTCCAACTCATAGCGACCCTGTATAGGGTTTCTGAGGAGCGGCTGGTGGGCTTGAACCGCCGACCTTGCAGTCAGCTCATTAACCTGCAGTACCGTGCCAGAACTCCCATCATTCAGACAGTAATCCTGAGATTGCTTCTAGGACTGTTGACTGAGGTAAAAAGAACAAAATAGAAACAAAACTTTAATTCTCTGATGAGTATCTGTGAGCTTGGGGCTGCTCCCTCAGGTTAGCTACACAGACAATTCTTGTTCTTCTAGGGCTGTGTGATGTCACCTGAGCCACCCATCCTGGGATGGCAAACTAACACGTGCCACTTCAGCACGTTTCATACCACGGTCTAGCTAAATACCCACGAAAAAAATCACACACGGTCAAAACAAAAATGTCATAAAAATATTTAGTGAAAAGACACATTTGAACTCCCATTTATGGATTTAAAAAATACAAATAAAAATTTTATAAATTTGATATTCAGCTCGTAATCAGCTCAATACATAGCCTTGATTTACTTCTTAAAATCATATTGCAGCATCCTTTGAAAAGTCAAATGCAACTTTTTACCTTCATTAGCTATGTTCAGCAGCGGCAAATATTTAAACTGTATACTCGCCCCTGGGTCTCTTTAAAAAACTGAAACGTCTTAGTTTAAGTTTAAAATTTTAATATTTATAAATTTTAAAAAACCTTTTACATGTTTTGAATAGTAGCAGTGCTAACATTTTGTGACCATTAAACCACAAACTCACTGCACAAAGCTTCTTTCTTTGTTGTTGGTATCAGGCACCAGAGTGGATTCCGACTCCCAGCAACCCAATGTATAATAGATCGAGACACTGCCTGTGCCATCCTCAACCGTTGTCATGTGTGAGCCCATCATTGCAGTCACTCTGTCAGTCCATCTCTTTGAGGGTCTTCCTCTTTTTTGCTGACCCTCTACACTTTTTTGTACAGAGAACCAAATCATAATACCAACATTTGCTATCTATTATAATTTTACGTGGTAAAAGACTACGAAGCCTGTACCCAGAAGACATTTTAGGCCAGATCCCCGTTATGTACATAGTGCAGATGTAGTATTTAATTTCAGACTAGGAAAATGAGCTTCTAAAAGCTACGAGGGTCAAGAATGCAGACTAAAAAAGAGACCAGAAACTCCCTCTGTTTCTGGGGAGGTATTGGAATAAGTGAAGAGCAAACCACCAAGAGTGAGTGGTGAAGACAGTCTGTGGTAAGCCCACAGAGTCTAACATGCAGTCCTATCTCCAGAGCCCAAAGAGCCAGTTTGGGATATCTCAGTCTTTAGAAAACCGAAGCCTGGAGAGCTAGTTTGGGATAGCTCAGTCTTTAGAAAGTCTGAAGCCTGGAGAGCTAGAGACCAGAACAGAATCCAGCATCCAACACCCACTTTCAAACCGAATGGACGCCTTCTATCAAGCCCTACCTTTACCTGAACCGAATATATTCTTTGGCTAAGTATGTCATGGGTTCCCATTATAACCAACCAGGCATATTTCACATTTCTTACATCCAAATGAAAATGTTTGGCTTGATCGCATCAATATGCCTAATCTGGGCCATTTAAAATTTTAGAGAATCAATTTTTAAGAAAATTTTAAATGCAGTGTTTTCAGAACATAGTTACCTAGTCGGAGATAATGCACTTTACATTTAAAAATAATCAAAACCATTATTACATGCTTACCTAAGCTGTGCTGTTTGTGGGAGAAGTCATAGAAAAAATTTCTAATGTTAATAACCTATACCTAAATCAGTTCCTTCTGACTAAGAAGTTCACATTTTACTCGGGAACCAATAATGATAATCACCCATCAGAGACAACTTAGTAATGTCTTATGACAACACACCTAATGACAGAGGTGGTAAACTGAAAAGTTCAACTGTAGTAGAGAAAGAGAAGATTATAAAGGGCAACGGACACCATATAATAGGGTAGTCACTCAAACCTGAAACCCTTGACATTTATAACTGGTTCCCTTTAAAACTTGAGGGGGTCCATACAAGTATCGACAGATATTAAAAACATACAGACCTGATATCCTAGGGAAAAGAGAAAGTTAAATCAAAGAAAGTAAGTGGGGTTGGGTGGGGAGCTGTAATAATGTTATTTGGAGGGAGCTCGTATTTGGTTTTGAAATGAAAATTGTGGAAAATATAGCAACCACTCTATCTGAAATTGATAAACTGCAGTAACCATCTCATCTGAACAGAATTAGATATGTGGTTTATCAGGAAATGAGACTGAAGTATTACATTAATTTGAAAAATATTGCAAAGTTTTTTTTTTTTACATAAAATATCACACTTTATACCAGACAAAAACTCAACGCAGTGATGCTGACATGCCACTGGCCTCCAATCACAATACAGCGAGTACGAGCCCTGTTAGGGTGCTGACAGGAAGTCAGACACACGGTCAATGAGATTAGGAGCGAGGTAGCCATCCAGCCACATTGGACATGACACAGCTCTATTAACAGTTACATGTTGTTATCACATAATAAACAATACAATGACAATGTCCTTAGTGACTGTGCCTTGACAAACAAATGGGTGAAGAAAAATAAAATGGGAAATAAAAATGAACTGAAAACTGGAGATTTAAAGGAATGGTATTATGAACAGCAGTTTACAAAACACAAAAATCTAAAAATCAAATAGGGCACAAATAATCGTTATGTCTTTAAAAACATTTTGACAATTTAATAGTTTTAACAGGAAAAAAATCAATTTACTAGAATTAAGCCAGTGTTCTTGACATGCACTGGGCCAACAGCATTTTTAAAAAGAGGGAGAAAAATAACAACTGATAAACAGAACAAAAGACAGAACTAAACAAGATGAAGTAAGACGCAAACTAAGTGATTATCCAACCAGGCAAGCCCATGCAGAAATACCCTGACAACAGTCTCCCCACTGCAGGTAAATGACATCCCATTACCTACAAAAAACGGTGGTGACTTTTCTTTCTACCCTCTCTTCCTCCTCTCTGCCATGTATGCCACTAATCAACATTTCCGTGATCTTTTGAGGATTATTTGGTCCAATCAGAAAAGTTTTAATGAAAACTGGTCTGAAATTGCACTACCATAATAGCATCTGGGCAAATTTAGCAAAATGAACTTCTGTCTGGGTAAAAGTTATCCACTAAACACATGCCTGCTTGTTTATGACTACTTTATTTATTTCCTTTCCCACTCCTCTGTTTAACAGTAGACCTACCCAGACAGTTGCTTAACTCAGTGCCCTTTGGCAAAAGGCCTCTCATACACATGGACACTGGAGACTCAGAGTTATCGGGAAGCAATACCAAGAATAACAAAATAGTGATTTCTGTGCATGACTTTAAGTTCCTTAAAAGAGGAGAATGGAAAAAAAAAAAAAGGCTAAGAAGGAAACGAAAAACAAATGCATTGTTCAAAATAAATGCAGTCTTTTTGTAAAAAAGGTCTTAAATGTATATTTCACAAACAGTGATAGGAAGGTTCCCCCCAACCCCACCAGCAGACTTGTAATACCATTTTCCTCTACAGCAACTGTTACTCAATGCTGACTGAATTAAAAAGAGAAATGTTCCTCAGAGGTTAGGGCTCCAGCCTTACGTTTACTCACATCTAATGTCACATGCACAAGTTGGGTGTAATTTAGACGCTCCAGTTTAGTTAACTATAATGGTTTTGAAATGCCAGAGCTATACACGGTTTTGTGTAGCATCCTATGTGATGGTGTCTCTGTAGTATGGAATCCAGATACAAAAATATATGTGAGGGATGGTTTTGCATTTGGGTGCCCTGAACAGTGCAGAGAGACACAGAGCCCTGACCGTCCTGGGGTGGGATTCTGGTGCTGCTCAGCAGTCCACAGCTGGGAGCTTTGAAAATGACCCTTCTGTTTCCTAACTGCTGCGGGCCCACAGAATGTAGAGGAGGAGCATGGCAACAGGACAAAAATCCTGATAGAAAGGAGGGGAGGGGGGAAATGAAGCTAGAGGGTCTAAAGTAAACTGCTTTGTCTCTTACATAAAATTTGTGTGGTGCCTGTGAATTGAGTATAACACCCACTTTAGCATAATTATTATCCCTCATGCCCCAATGAATCAGTAATTACATCTTTTAAAATCATTATTGCTTAAGCAAGCCATTCAGAAGTGTTAGCCATGGGATACGTGGCTGGAGAGAAACGCACACAGAGTCAGACTACACATGAATCAGCCTTTCATTTCATTCATTAAGTCACAACACTACTTCACCATCAAGAGGAGTAACAGAACAGGTCTGTAGCAGCTAACACCCGAATCCAACTCTGCAGCATGAAGATTTGATTTCATACTAAAACAAATTTCTCTCTCTTGCTCTTTTTTATTTTTTTGTATTTTTTTTTTTTTTTTTAAATTAAGGCAATGAAATGGCTACAGTTCCTAAAGTTCTCTTTATGGACCAAAAATATACACGTATTTCCTCAAGTTCAGGCGTCAGAGTATATGACACAGAGACCTGGATTATACGAACCTGCCACACCTTCTTGATGTCATAAAAGAGAGCATGCGTGTGCACGTGTGCTAAGAAGTAGCCCACAAGCAGCTGATGCTGCCTTTTCTTCCCGTGAATCACAAACTTAATCATCAAAGGGAGGAAGAAAGTTTGGACCAAAAAAAATTCTTCAGGGTTTTCAATGTCTTTTGCATTCTTTTAAAAAACATTTGGGGTGGTGGTGGGAAGTTTATTAAACTGAAGATTCCAAAGCCAAAAACCAGAAATTCTGACTCTGAAGGTCTAGGCTTGGGCCCAAGAATCTATGTTTCCCACCAGCTCAAGTGCCGCCTGTGGTCCCGGGACAGCATTCTGAGGAGCACTGGCCTAGCACGTGTCCGTCTAATTTTCCTAACCAAATACCTAGACTTTGGCCAGCCACTTGGTTCTGATAAAGGGGGAAAAGGCACTGAATATGTACTGTGTGGTGCCCATATCTGTTTACACATATATGGAATTTTCATTTTGAAAATTTTAAATCACTGTTCAAAATCTACAAGACATACAGGACAGACTGTGGCTAACACCTAACAGCAGAAGCTGACTCATAGTTGACCTCTCCTGTTTCACTGGGTCACATGTCACACTTTCAGGCTCTCCAAAATCCAAAATGGCCAAAGAACTGAGGAACAGGAACAAGACTCACGGCAGCTGTCGGCAATTCAGTGCACTGTGCAGAGAGTAGCTAATTTAAGCATAAAGTTTTGTTATTTATTTTACACAAAGGAGGCCACCAACATTTGCCATAAATTCTTCTAAACTCTTGAGGAAGGCCATCTTCTGCTTCCGATCCAGGGTGGGAGGAGTGCTGCTGGCCGTGAGCTTGTTGAAGGCATCGGCTAATCGCTGGTAAATAACTGGATCTTGTTGACTTGACAGTAATGTTTCAACCAGTTCAGAATATTCAGCCTATTGAAGAGAGAATGTATCAATAAAAAAAAAATCTTCCTTAGAATGTCAAATAAACACAATGTATCAGTTACTAAAGCTGACCTTGACAACTCCTTTTAGCAGCTAACACAGAAAGTTTACTACCTGTAGGCACCAGGCCAGCCTTTCCCATGCATCTCCTTGTTTAACATGGACAATGCTGTGAAGTAGAACTATTTACATCCCTGTTTTACAGGTTAGCGCTGTGACACACTGAAGTAATGGAGTCACGATCACAGTGCAAGAATCCACGCAGTTTCACTCCAGGGCCCACATGATTAATGATTTTGTGGGGTTGCTTTTTCTGTTTTCAAAACACGTTATTCATTTGGCATTTCATATATAACTAATGTCGCAAATGCCTTTCCGTTTTTTCCCAGGGCTTTTATAGAGACGTCTTGTCAACACAGTTCTGCACATAGCAGTCTCATAAACGCGGCAGGAGTTGTTGGGGAGGAGGCAGCACCGTGGGAGGACCGTGTTTCTCTCCGTCTTTTCTCAGGTGGAAGGCAGCCGAGCACTCAGAAGGGCTGTACACTGGAACTCTAACCCAGCGGCTCTTGAGGAAGGGCAGGAAAAGGACCTGAATACATAAAGAACTAGGGGAGGGGGCACAGTGTACCTTTAATACCTCCCATAGTAAAGTAGGGAGGGGGTACATGTGGGTTAAGGGAAACTCAACCAAGGCAGCTAGCCCTCTTATTGTGGGGTACAAACCAAACGCTGGGCTAGCATTATTTATTAGCTTATTGTGAGCACCATCGTACACCAAAGTGGTACAACCAAGTGTTAATCACATTTGAAAAATGGAAGGTACACCACTCTAACCCTGTATGCATATGCCTGGAGACAGGGTGGCTGCCCTATTCAGGGGCTAGGCCTGCTCACAGGAAACCAAGTCTGACCTAGGATCATTGCCCTATTTCAAAGACATGGCATGCCTCTGAGATCAGAACAGGGAGGTACCATTGCAGCCATTCCCAAGTTCGCATTCTCTCTCCTCAATGCCCTCGCTGTATAAACGCGCTTGTCTGTTGTTTCTAAAATGGCTACTAGAATGCGCTGGATTATCACGTAGAGACATTAAGTCTACCTTCCTAGTAAGTAACGAGGAAACCAAATGGCAGAGAGGTCACAGACCTAGAGAGAGGGTGCCATCTACAGATGGCATATCTCCAGAGCAAAGAGCAAGAGATGGAAGGCCTGGAGCATCTTCAGTTTAGGGTGCAGATGTGTAAGATGACTGTAGAAAGGGGCTCTTTAAGTAGTATGACAGCCTGCCCCCAAATCTTATCATTGTTTAAAACTGGAAATAAAATCCAATCCTGAGTGCCGGTCACCTGGTAGTATACAAAAATTCCAGCGCTTCTCTACCAGTTGGTCGCTGGGCAGTACTAAGTGGACGAGTGCCAGTAATGTGAAGTTAATGTAAGTGATGACCCAACAGGATTCTTCTCACACACACGTGACCGGCACTGTTCTAACTGGAATAAGGAGGGGACAAAGAAGCCAGGAAAACCTCTTTCTGTTACCTTGAGCTTCCAATCAGTGAGTGTGTCAGTCCTCTAAAAGGCTCAAGGAAACAAATAAAATAATGTATTGTTTCTTTCAACTAGCTAGTCTCCTCCTAGTTTGGGTGTACTCATCTTACCTCCCTTCCAAAACCACTGTAAGACAACTGAACAGAACACATGCGTCTATGAATCATTCATCTTCAAGGTCCTGGTTCCTAGTACAGTTCCTTATGGACAAGCTTTGGGGCAATGATTATCCCCAACACTGTGAAGGTTCTTAACGGCAGAAAAGGGAAAGTCAGTGGCTATTAACAGCCAGATAGCTTGTCACATAAGCTTTAGAAAATCTAGAGCTAATGAGGAAGCTAAGAAATACTACCTCACTGAAATAAGAGGGAGCTTCAGAAAGTTTGTGGAAAACTGCATTCCATATTCCCACAAACTTTCTGATGTCCCTCAAAGAATAAGCCATGAATCCTGGAAGGATTATCTGAACAGTCTTTGCAGTACTGAATCAGAAGAGTCACCACAGTACCTGGTGCAAACAGACTAGTGTGTAGAATGCTTCCCCCGCTGCAGTTGTCATCTCGGTGTTGTGCTTTTGCAAAACCAGCATATCAAAAACCAGCTGAAGTGACAAAACAAAATTTGTTAAGTTTCTTAGTAGGAATAAATAACCCTCAACACACGCACACACCCGACTCTGAAGAGACTGATGGCGGTCATTCTTATTAACTCAATTTGAAAAGTAAAGAAAGACTTGCCCAGACTCCAGGAATATTTTAGAGGTTACCACTTGCTGAGGTATACTGAATAATTAAGCTATCAAATGCCTTGTTAGAGTTACCACATCCAGAATCCAAAATGAAGGTGGATGAGAAAAATGTACCCAGGATGTTTATCTCCAGGGAAATAAAATCAGTGAACAGAAAGCCATAATTTCTCCTGTGTGCACTACCACATTTGAAGGAAAGGAAAAATGATGTGCGCTTTGGATATTTATCACAGCAGACAGTTTGCCACGTGTCACCTAAACATCTTACCTTAAGAAAGTGCCGTGTCGCCAGAAAAAGTGGTGAGTCCGTTTCTTGTGCTTTCGCACACTGTTCAGCTAGTGGTGTCAAGGCCTCCAGGCAAAGCTGGCAAACCTCTGAACTCATTCTGATCAGAAAGGTCAAAGAACAAACCAGACTGGGTCTACTTGGTATAAAGACCAAAACGTTAAAATGAGTATACTAGTGTGCAGTATGTCTTGAACGTTTTTGCTAACTATTTTGGGAGTGGTGTTGTTGTTATGTGCTGTGGAGTTGGTTCCGACTCATTGCAACCCTGTACAGGGTTTCCGAGGCTGTAAATCTTTACGGGAGCAGAAAGCCTCATCTTTCTTCCGCGGAGCAGCTGGTAGTTTCGAACTGCTGACCTTGAGGTTAGCAGCCTGATTCATAACCACTACGCTACCAGAGCTCCGTATTTGAGGATCAGGCCTGGTGATTTCTACATTGTTTCTACTTACGGTACAATAACTAGCAAAAAGCTGGTAACAGTGTGTGATATTACTCACTGGGGCCCTTGATGAAGGAACGCCATTGGGACCAGGGGTTTAAATGCTTCTAGAATCAGCAGGTGGCAAACTTACCAAAAATGGTAAAATAGAACAAACAGAGATTTAGCACAGCTATGGCTATGGCATCATTTTGATAAGCAAAACTGAATCACACACACAAAAATAAAAACCCAAATTTAAAAAACTTTTCTTTAGGCAAAACCTTTCCCCACAAGTGACAAAGGATATGATGTCATTCCTAGTTCTAGGGAGTACATCAGACTTTTAAACAGATCTTCAGGAAGCTGTGGTATTTTTTCAGGAAATATCTCACAGATAAATGTGATTAATTTGTAGTACTGATTACAAAGGGTTGGAAACTGAAACAGAAGTAATAAAAATGTAAACACTTATGAGTACTTGTTTTATTTTCATTATTACAGTAAAATAAGTGACAAGCTTCTAAGCACAATTTCTTTAAAATATTATGAGACAGAAAGCATGAATATCTAATTAAATGTAAAAGTAAGCTGAAACACAAGAAGTTTGTTGGTAACTAATATGAAAGAAGAAACAAACTTTCTGGACCAGTAATAAAAGCTACGGAAGGTTCTAGACATTCTGTTTATCTTGAAAAAGTAAGAGGCAGTGAATACTATAATTATTAAATGACCTGGTAGCAAAACCCTTGTAAATGTATTTATTTCCATTAAAGTACAATATAAAAATATAAGAAAGAGATATAAACTGTTAAAACTACACACAGAGCTTTCAAAAATGATTTTCTAATTGGATAGCTCTAAAGAACTGCGGTGAAAGTAGGTAATCTAGAGTTCAGTTGTCTTTAAGAAAACATGTATCTACTGACTTGATAAAAAAACAAGAAGCCATCACAGTAACAGGCCCGAAGAGCAAATCAAAATGCCATTTCCTAAACGACTGCTTCCTATTGGCTCCTGCACAAACACTTAGCTGAGGTGTGTCCTTAGACCTTTCCCATAGTCAGAGACACTTCAAGGAACATGGAAATGGAACCGCCCTCGGACTCTTTGTACACTCTGCTTCCTCTAGCTCTCCTCCTCCCTCACTCCTCACACACAAATACATCCCTATAAATATGCACACTCCCCTCCTCCATCCATGTCCTTGTCACCACCGTCTCTCCCGCTATGACAACTCATGGTAAAAGAGTTAGAAAAAGTGCTGGGTCACCACCCCTGACCTCAATACAGACTGGGGAAATCAAGTCACAATGTGCAGCAAGAATTTGCAAAACGCTCACAAGTTTTCCTAGTCTTTGTCTTCATACGGTCCCATGTCCATGTGCTGTAGCTTGGAAAGGCCTTCCTTTGTGTAATCCCCAATTTAAGAACGATGTTCAAGAAGTAGCAGAAAAACGCCTCAACATGTCAATGACTCTACTCGCTTAATGACAAGTAAGGGGCGAGTGAAAACTGCTAACCGCAGAATTCAGTTTGTTGAAGGATCTTTTGTAGAATTCCCTGATGGTCACTGTCGCCTCAGCGAGCACAGGAAATCTAGATCAGGAATGATGATTACGGAGAGTCCATATCACTGAGCTGCACGCAAGTGTGAGTGGCAGGTAATAGTAGAAGAACCCAACATTTTTAACTTTATGTGTAACTCAATAGATCAAACAAACAATAAAAACTCACAAAAAACAACTTTGTTGCCACCGAGTCGACCCTGCCTCATACCAACCCCAGACAGGGTTTCCATGGCTGTGAATCCTTCCAGGAGCAGCTGCATCTTTCTCCCACAGAGACACTGCTGGGCTTGAGCTCTTTGTCAGTAGCCGAATGCTTAATTAGTATGGCACTTCACTCAACAGATACAATTAAACAAGAGGTATAGTCAAGCCTAAAATGTCCTTAAATTCAAACACATATAGTTTAATATCCACATTTGCTCTAATTACCTTCAAAAGATCTTGTGACATCAAAGGTAGGATTAGGTTGACTCCATACAAGACAACATCAGCTGCAGACACAGATCTGTTTGCTGCTTGACCTGGTTCATGTCCTCTAAACACTTCATCTATTAAAATCAAAAGAATGAAGTCCTATAGTTTAACATCAGTAAATCCTGAAAGTGAATAGACTCTACCCCTGTTGTTGCTGTTGATAAATGCTGTCAAGGCGATTCCAACTCAATACGACCCTGAACAAGGTTTCCAAGCTGTGCCTATCCTACAGCGATACACAAGACCTCCATTCTATCCTTATGAAAGTGAAAACAAACCCAGCATGAAAGCTACAACAAAATCACTAGTGGATAATTAAGAATTCATATAACTATTTCTCAGTTTCATCGTTTTATACAAGGGGGTTTCAAAAAGCTCATGGAAAAATGGAATTAAAAAGCTCTGGAATTTTTCCATGAACTTTTTGGAGATCCTCTCATAGTTATCTTTTTAAGGCATTCTGTGCACTTGATGTAAATGGCAGGGAGACTTCTTCTGATGAATTTTCAATAGTAGGTTTTAAAAACATGTCACCTTTATTAACCCTAATTGGTTTCCTGGTCAAGAACCTTTGTGCCAAATTATAAGGGCTATTCCTTTATGGGTGGTATAATTGCCGGTGATCTTGGGTAAACTGTATAGAAAGTATGCCACACAAAAGAAGTCCTCAGGGAAAGCGTCTCAATACAGGTCCTGAAAAGGAACCAGGGAGGAGGGTTGACTTCCCAAAGAAACCTTAAGGACAAGAGGAAGGGAACAGACGATAAAGTGGTGAGGATCACCATCACCTGAGCTCTACATGCTTGGGACTAAACAACTCCTCACTTAAAGGACTGCAGAATATTCTGAAAACGTAGACATCTCCTTTCTATTACTATAAGCTAACCCAACTATAAGTTGGGACTGATCTGCTATAGTACTTTTTAACAGGTTTGGAACATCTTTAATCCTGAAAATCATCATGCTATACTTTTCAGATTCAATAGTACACTAGAACCATCTAGAGAAACTTAACCTCAGGCCTTGACACCTCTGGGAAGTCTATGCAAGAGTTTCCAAGAGTCTATCAACCACTGTGAGTTGGTTTAATGTATACTTTTAAAGGGACTAGAAAAGCTCATATTTTAAAGTTCTAGAAGTTTCCGAAATTAATGAGGAAAGCAGGAGGGCTCCAGAGTGAGAAATGCTGACCAGAAGGAATCAGAAATCCTGAAATGACACTTGGATGAGAGGATGGGCCTAGAAACACAGTGGCAGTTAAGGCTTTGGTCTAGAATGAATCCCAAGGGCAAGTGTAGAGAGTGTTTTTCAGATTACTTAACTCAAGTGCCCCTAGCTAACTGCTAAGGACAGCGGAGCTTTTAGGCTATGTATTTGACAGTAACTACGCGTAGTGGTTACAAATCGGGCTGTGAACCGCAAGGTCAGCAGTTCGAAACTACCAGCTGTTCCGCGGAAGAAAGATGAGGCGTTCTGCTCCTGTAAAGATTTACAGCCTTGGAAACCCTGTACAGGGTCACTATGAGTCAGAACCGACTCCACGGCACCCAGCCAGACCACCACCATAGGAGAAACATTAAGAAAACTGCTTTTCAGTGAACGAGGAAAATGAATCAATGAAAGAAACAAAAAGACTAATCACAAGCATTGGGGGGAATAAGTAAAGTGGGATATTTAGCACCCAACTTGAAGGAAGAAGTCAAAAGCATCTCCCTACCATGCAAACTTGCACGACATTATGAAAGAAAAGTCTACACATGATGAATTTTTTTTTCTTACAAAATAAGCTCCACTTTGTTTAAGACAAGACACGCAGTGGGGTAAAAGCGGAGTGAAGGAAAACCATGAGAGTAAGTCAAAAAGTGTTACTACAAAATAACAGAAACCTTCATTTTAAAAAAGCTGAGTGTGAGGTGTTGTTTCTTAACAAATGCAGTGTTTCCCATGAGCCTACACTTTCTCTGAGAGTTCTGTGTTCTTCCATTTATGCCAGGTCGATATGGTAGTTCTGGCATCCTCGAGGGGCTCAAACCACGATCCTTTTTGAGTTTTTGGAATCAAAAGAAGTCTGAGAGGAAGCTGTGAGCTAAGTCCAACCATGTTCAATAGACTCCTGTGAACCCAGGTGGAGACCTGGCTGGCCAGCAGTGTGGCAAGACCTGGGGACTCCTGGGCCCAGAGTCAGTGACATAGCCACAGAGGACTAGAGTGGAGAGTGAAGTGTCCAGCTGATAAGAAGAGAGGGCATATGCGTAAGAACACCCACACTTGCATATATTACCCATTTAACCTGGCTTCAGTGACTGGATGATCAGAGCTCAACTAGAAGAAGAAAGAAGAGGAAAAAAAGAGTAATCTGATACAATTTGATGAACTTGACCTACGCCTATGGATACAGTAGCTCAAAAGAGGGAACAAATCTTTACAGTAAGGATCATTCCCACCCCCTCCATACACAGAGTAGACAGGGATGGGCAACTTGGACATTGGCTACCCAAAGTAGGGGGGCTACAAAGGGAAGAAGTGACTGGCTTACATGCTTTCAAGAGGGAGCCTAGATCCAGAGGGCCTGAAGGAAGGTAGAATCTCCACTGAGTAGTATCTAATCTGTCTGGGTGGGACTGATGAAAGGAGATGCGGATAGGTCTCTTGTGATACAATAGTGAATAATTGCTATCAGGACTGACTGTGAGGGTTGTAAATGTAAAGGTAGACATTTTATAGCAAGGAGGGGAGTGATTGACTGTGCAGTCTAGGAGCGGAGGTCCCTGGGACCATCAAGGGAGAAGAGCAGAGAGTGGGAACCTACCCATAGACGCAGTGATGCCAGAGATAGAGGCAGAGACAATGATGTGGAGAGTTGGAGCGGCTGGGGACTCTAGACCCAGAGATGGAGAGGGGCTATGTGCTGACGACCAAGGGGCAGGCTTGCAGGGTACACCCTTTGGTTGGTTGATGATGCATGGAGGGGATTGTAACCATGGCCATGAAACGATATACGATAGGATGAATGCAAAGCTAATGTTCTCCCACGTAAATGATCACACAATTCACAATAAACATTAAAAAAAAAAAATTAGTCTGAGGGGCAAAATCAGGGCTGTGGGGTAGACGGGGTAAAGTTTCTCAATGAAGTTCTCATAGGACAACCCTTGTTAACCTTGAAGTATGAGCAGGTACATTGTTGTGATTTTAAAAAAGCAATTCCTTGGTACAGCTTTCCTGGCTCTTTCCTCACCAGTGCACTTTGTAATTTACTTAAAATTTATAAAAAGCTCCTGTGATTGTCCTGCATCCTTTAAGAAAATCTGCCAATGTTATTCCTTTGGAATTTAAAAAAAAAGTAGCTATATTCTTCCAAACTGGCCCAACAGATTCCCACAGAACTCATTGTTTGATCTCTGGATCTCTGGGTAAATCCAAGACTTGCTCCTGGTTATAGTTCATTCCATAAATCACATTCATTAGCTTCAATCTTGTTTAGAACCCAGATGGAAAGATCTTGTTGAGTTAGTGGAGGTCAAGATATCTACATAAAATGGAAAGTGCCAAGTCATGTGAGATCCCAACTTCAGTACCTGTCACATCAGGCTAATTCTACTGTTTTCTCCTACCAGTTTCTGGACTTAAGCCACAGTTTCTTCACACTTTTAGGCTGATTCTTTTTCCTCTCTGGGCTCATCTGTGAGGTCTTCCTGACTTTCCTTGAAATACATGATCCATCTAAAAACTGACATTGTATGTGGGGCAGCATTGCTTTAAAACTGTTGCAAAACCTCAATGATTTGGAAAGATGTCCACTTGAGTTTTGGTTAAAAAAAAGTTTTTTCAAATGTTTGATAGTAACCCTGAACTCATAATAACTGTTTTCTTGTGGCATACACACATACAAACACACAAAAATCATTTTTTTGAAGGCACCCTAGAAGACTCAGACAAGTGTGTTACAGAAAGAAATGGTCTGCAGCATCCACTAATCAGAGACAAGTTTAAACAGATTTTGTGTGGAACCCTAATAGCAATACTTTTCTACTTACCCTCATATGTATGTGTGCGTATATTCATATATATGCAAATAAATAAACATAAGGAGTCTTGGTGTGGCACTATAGGATAAGCACTGGCTGCAAAGTTGGTTTGAACTGCAAGGATGGCAGTTTAAACTTACCAGCCACTCTTTGAAAACCATATACAGGTTACTATGAGTTGGAACCGACTCAACAGCATTTAACAACAACTATATATACTTGGTTTCAATTACAATTAGATTCTTGCCTGTAATAACAGCTATCTTTCACCTAATTGGCATCAGGCACTACACCAGGCACCAAAGATGCTTTATGAACATTCCTTAAAACACATGAAAAGTATTTGCTCTCATGTCCCTTTTACCAGTTAGTAAAGACCAAGTGGGGTCAATGCCTTCCCCAAGGTCATGCTGTTGGTGAGCCACTGGGCTTGGTCTTCAAAGCACAACCTACCAATCCCAAGTTTAGTTCTTCCCACCTCAACAGTGTTCCAAGCTGTACTCCATGAAGCACTCTGGGTTTTTGGAGTGGCCACCTCAGAGGATGAGGAGGATGACTAGTCATCCAAAGCATCACCGTGAAGAGTGTGGCCTCTGGAGCCATCTGCTGGGATCGGAATCCCCATTCTGCAACATACTCATCAACTAACTGTGGCCAAGTTACTTAACCTCTCTGTGTTTGTTTCGTCTACAAAATGAGTGCAGGAATGACAGCTATTTCTTGCCATTGTGATAGGTATGAACAAAACATTTCATAAAAGCTCACCAAATGGAAAATGTTACCACTGTTATTGTTGATAGGATAGTGAAGATGGAAGATGGAAAGTCTTTTTCTAAAAATCTTTTAGAGGCACCCTCACTTCAGCCAAAACCACTTATCGATTATGAATTGTTTCATGAGGTATCGCTTAAAGAAAGCATTCCTTTGCTTTCTTACTTTTTCTTTTAAAAGCAATTACAATAGACTAGACCATACCTGTATCACTAAAATCGATGAATTCTTTTGACAGGAGGTTAGTAAGCAGCTCCATAATGAGAAGCAGGTCTTGGTACTGTTCTTCCTCGGCTGTAACATCTATTCTTTGTCGCCCTAAATTATTCTTAGAATATACTTGTAACAACGTAAGACAAGCTTCATATAAGTTCATAGCTTTGGACTGTAAAAAAAAAAAAAAGCACATAAGTTATGCTACTAGGTTCTACCGCAGTTACTTTAATACTTATTTAAAATTATGACAAAATGTTAACAATAAGGAAAATGTGTATGTTAAAGTTATAAAGTTGTATTTAAAATATCAGCGTTGTCTGACAATAAAAGTTGACATTCACTTTGTGTTCATTTGATAATACACTAGGTCAGACGGTAAGATGCTGACAAGAGAACTGCTTCACTTCTGTCATCCAACTTAGATAATGTTTACTAAGAATATTCAGCAGGAATGTTAAATATCATAATACATTTCAACTGGCCTTCCCACTCATTAATGCATCTGTGACTATAATATTCATAAAATATAACCTTACTTTGGGGTAGGTTCATCAATCTAGCAAAAAAGAAATTACAAATCAATAACCCAGAGTAAAGGATTTAGGATAAGATATATGCTAATCTGCTAATAAACAGAAATAAAGAAGCTTTGAAAAGTTAGTGGACATAGAAAATAACCCTTTCCTGTAACTATAGGAGAATTTATTGTGGTTTAACATCTGATTTATGAACTAAAGGTATAAACTACAATTAAAAATGTTAAGCATTAGGGTTATAAAATTCTCCTCTAAAATCTGCTTGTGTAATCAAATATTCCTTACTAGTATGACTTTGATTATACTGATTTTTAACATATTTTTTACGGTGAGATTTGCATTCATTCAGTATGCCTTTCTCTGAGCTATTAGTTCTTTCTAAAAGTCTTTTTCTAAAAATCTTTTAGAGGCATCAAAATATTTTTAAAAAATAATATCCACTACATTTAAAGTATTTATTATTTTATCATAGCTTTCAGTTTTTTAACTCCTAAAGCAATAAAGCTAGAAAGTGATTACCTCTCCAAGATAGCATATTTGTTTATGTGCAACTTCAACAAAAACTTCTATGATGAGATTTACAGTCTCTGGAGTGTTTTTGTAAACTTCCATCAGCCCGATACAATTGGTGAGGAAGTCCATCAGGAAGTTAAACAAGATTGCGACATTGTCAATCTGGGTGGCCTCAGCAATGCCACAGAGAGCCTCCAATGTGGCGGTGATCTCCTGCTTCACTTCTTCCTGCTGACACATCTGCTGAAAGTTTTCTTGATTTATCACTCTCAAGAATCGCTGCTGAAGTGGTTGAAGAACCTGTAATGAAACAGCACAGTTTCTAAAACTTGGTTAAAAATTCACTTTCCAAATTATCTAATTGTTGGAGGCAGGTCAAGTAAGAATATAAAGAAACTGTGAACCAAACCTTACAATCCCAATTTTGAGGATCATCCTAACTTCTGGCATACACAACTACATGACATACAAATTCCTTAATACAAAAAAATGACACACAAATGTGCCATTCGGACAACTCAGTCCCTCTGCTGGACCTCTTCCCAAAAGCTTAACCAAAGTAGATAGATAAGACAGATGATAGACAGACAGACAGACCGACCAAAGGTCAAAGAACGAAGCCCCTACAACAGGAGTCTGCAAACTTGTTCCATATGGAGCTAGACAGTAAATACTTTGCCATACAGTATCTGTATCAACTATTCAACTGGTTTTCCTTTCATGGAAGCGACTCTACAGCAGTTAACAACAACTCCTCCTGGTACAACTAGTCAGACAATCAGTCCTGCTCTGGGTGTACAAGTGAGTACTCACACTCATGATGATAATGTCTTATTCTATTTAGAGCTGTCCATTTTGATAAGACAATTGTTTAAACTATAAACAGATGGCCTAGTTTCCCCCTGATGCTAAAATCACACAAGAATGCTCAATTCTTTTTCTGTGCTCTGCCTCCCCAACACTTTGGAGCATTCCAGTCATAAAGATGACAGGCTAGCAACCTACATACATGGTAACTCCTGGTTCCCAATTTAAAGCTTATTTTATAGGGCAACGTGCCCATGTTAACTTGCGTCTCCCTATTCAAGACAGGGGAGTATTTCATTGGTTCTTAATGGAGGCTTGATATGTCAGTTCAGTCTCTTAGCTGAGGAAAGGAACTGCAGTATCACTATAATGACAAAATGAGGGGAAATGTTCCTGAACAACAAAGCTCTTGATCATCTTCAACATCATCATATAGGCAAGCCCAGACAAATTATAAGATAAGACCTGCAAAGTGATCAGCTCCAACCAATTCCTTGTTGATTTTGTTGTCAGGAGCCATTGAGTCAATTCAGACTCATAGCAACCCTATGCACAACAGAAAACAACAATGCCTGATCCTACACCATCAATGTTTGAGCCTAAACCTATCCATTAGGAGAGCAAAACCATCCGAAAGGCTATGCTATTTTACAAGTTTGTCTCCTAGACTATTTGATGGCAATACAGAGACAGCGCATCTACAACAGGGTTATCCAAGAGGGTGCAGTCAAAGAGAGGGAACTCTTACCTCTGTCCAATACTGCTGTTTGGTTTCTGTGTCCATATGGGCAAAACCTCCTAAAACAAGAGCCTTCATCAATGTCCTCTGCACAGGACTTGACAAGAAATTAAGAGGTGGGCTTCGTCTTGCAAACTGTTTAGCTAAATTCCACCAGTTTTCACACTGAATTACTAAGTTTGCCCTGCAGACAGAAATCACAAGACATAAGATTTATTACTTACATTTTATGTACTCTAACAAAACAAAAATGGAAGGTGACTGAATTTAATTAATGTTTTTAAAGCACCAAACAGTAAACTTGGTATATAGACTTTTAATCAAACAGACTTGTACTTTTAAACACCACTAATTGGTACGATTCCTGGAATGGCGCTGTAGGATCACCACTGGACTGCAAACCACAAGGTCAGCAGTTCAAATCCACCACCTGTTCCTCAGAAACCCTATGCAGGGTTGCTATGAGTCAGAACCGCATTGACGCACTTTTAGCATCAACAGCAGCAGTTGTATGGTATGTAAAACTCATTGAATTTCTCTTACTCATCAAATTCCAGAATTATATAATTAGAACAATAAGACTAATCACAATAGCCCTAAAGTTCAGGGAGAGAAGGAAACCATGATTAAATGAGACCGCCCACATAAAGTTCCTAGCAAATTATACGAATTCAATAAACAACAGTCACCACCAATAATATATATTCAGAAAACACTTGGAGGCTTTGTTAAAGAAAGCACTACCGATTTTTACTTTGGAACATTAAATAACAGCTTTTCTCGTTAAATGAGGAAAATACTAATGGGGTGGCTAAAAAAAAAAAAAATGAGAGTATTCTGTACGAAAGTGTTTTCAAAAATATAAAAAATGACAGAAAAAAAAAATTATGTGTTACTCAAGATGCCGGCTATCTATAGTTGAGTCACTTCAATCCTCAACTAGAACAGGTTCCAGGTGAAAGCACCATTCGCATGTATGACAAGAGTGTAAAAAAAGCTTTTTAAAACAAAATTCAGGGTCTATCTTAGGACAATATAATGCTTTATCAGGTGAAGTACGTTAGCACAAATGGGCGCAAATATGCACGCACACACACACGCGCACACACACATACAATCAGCTTGTTTACCTTTCTCTTCTTTCCACCAAAGTCACAAGTAACTGTACAGTGTCACTTGCGAGGTCCTGCTCACTACTCCACACGGAGAGGTTACTGATGACTTTTTGTAAGAGGTAGCCAATAATCCACTGAGAGCCCTCAGTATCTGCTCCAAATGCTGTACTGAATGGTACACTTATCTTAAGAGAGAAAACACATTTTTAAGGTCAGAAAGATAAATCAACTTTAAAAAGCCAAAATGAAATGATCATCTTATTCTGAAGAATTGCTTACAATCTTACAAATATATTCATTTCCTTAAGTCCGAAAAAAGACCCTTAACTCACTAGTATTCTCTAATGTGATTTCCCTGTCAACTGTGACTATTCTGGTATTATTAACACACCCACATACTATTTACAACAAATACAAAGAACATAAATTAAGCCATTCTTGAACTATAATCTGCGTTTTAACATTGCTTAAAATAAATGGAATCTAATGATATATTCCATAAATAAATAACATCATGAAAAACTCAGGAAAGACTGAGGTTGTCAAAGACTTCAATCTGCTTGATCTACAGTCAACACTCATGGAAGCAGCAGTCAAGAAATCAATTAGGCATATCTGCTGTAAAGGACTTCTTTAAAGGGTTCAAGAGAAAAGATACCAGTTTGAGGACTAAGGTACACCAAGCCATGGTATTTTCATAACCTCATATGCATGTGGAAGTTGGATAATGAATAAGGAAGACCATAAAAGAATTGATGCATTTGAGTTATGGTGTTAGAGAAGAATACTGAAAATGCCATGGGTTGCCAGAAGAACAAACAAATCTGTATTGGAAGACGTACAACCAAAATTCTTCTTACATGCCAGGATGTCAAGACTTCACCTCTCACACTTTCAGACACGCTTATCAGGAGAGGCCAGTCCCTGGAGAAGGATATCATGCTTGGTAAAGTGGAGGGTCAGGGGAAAAGAGGAAGACCCCCAACAAGATGGACAGTGGCCCCAGCAATGAGCCTAAGCGTCAACAACAACTGTGGGAATGACACAAGAATAAGCAGTGTTTCATTCTGTTGTATACAGGGTTCACGGTACATAACAACAATGACAATGACAATATATTATAAGAAAAGTTGTTGTGAGGAACAAACAAGATGGCGGATCGGGTACCTGTGCAGTGAGAAGCTCTGTCAGCAACAACACAGAATACCGGGACCAAGCAGGCTCGGGGGATGGTGCCAGAACTCTGAGCCACATATAAAGGAATATTTAGAAAATGATTATAAAATGTATCAAAACACTGTACAATGGAGTTAAGAAAAATAAGGAAGAAGTCAGGAAAGCGGTGCAGGAACAATTAAATAAAATAGATACAACATTGGAAATAATTTAAAACCTATAGAAAGAGGTCCAAACGATTCATAATAGAATATCAGAAATGGACAATACACTGAAAAGGCAAAGGAGTAGAATTGAAGAGATGGAAACAAGAACTAGTGAGCTAGAAGATAAATCTCTCAACAGTACTAAGATAGAAGAACAAATACAAAAAAGGATATACAAATCTGAAGAAGGCCCAAGATTCATGTTGGACAACATGAAGAGGAATAACTTATGAATTATCGACATTCCGGAACAGGAAAATTCACACAAGTCCACAGAAGAGATAGTTGAAGAGCTTCTGGAAGACAATTTCCCTAACACCCTGAAAAGCGAAAACATAAGCATTCAAGCTCAATGAACACCAGGAAGGGTAGACCCTAAAAGACAATCACCAAGACATATAATAATCAAGCTCTCCAAAATCAAAGATAAGGACAGAATCCTGAAAGCAGCTAGGGAAAAGAGAAATGGTAACATACAAAGGCAAGCAAATCAGATTAAGCTTGGATCTCTCAACAGAAACCATGCAGGCAAGAAGGCAATGGGGAGACATATATAAAACAACCCTGAA
>NW_006408523.1:10278054-10297123 GCF_000296735.1 Chrysochloris asiatica | reverse complement strand
GAGAAAAAACAAAAAAGAAAAGTTGTTGTTAGGTGCCGTGAAGTTGATTCCAACCACAGGGATCACACATGCACAGAGAACAGCTCCACAGCGTTTTCAAGGGTGTGACCTTTAGGGAAACAGATCACTAAGCCTATCTTCCAAGATGCCTCCGAGTAGGACTGAAGCTTTTGGCTCCCGGACATACCCAATCTGGTACAAAGGGAACTCCCAAAGAAAGGTTATTAAAACAGTATTTGTTCTATTCATACAATTCTCTTCAATGTGGAAGATGCTGCAGTTCTTAAAAGTTACATTGTGATTTAAAATACATATATATATCACCAAGAAAAAGGTTTGTCATTGTCATAAACCCACATCAACAGTTTTACATTCTGACCTGATCATACAGTTTTTCATCCACCAGGAGATATGTCTTTGCCCAGCGTTTCAGAAACCAAACAATATCTTTCCCCATTTGGGGGCTTAGTAGATGAGTTAGATCTGCTCTTATTGCTCGAGATTCAACTTCTGAAACTCTTAGAATGGCAGATAACAGCCTGTAGGTATAAAACAGAATTCATTTATTTTCTTATTTTATTGTCTAACCAGAGATATATTCTCAAGTCCTTTCCCGCCCCCTCTTAACTCTCTGCTATTAGGCCAGGTTATACTTGGAAAGTTTCATCAAAAGGGCTGTAGACAATTGCCACATTTTATTCTTGACTTTTCAGGAACTAGGAGACAAGACCAAGACACAGTCTAGACTGGAACACACCACCAGACACATCGTCTGTTGAAGTTGTAATTGCTTATGTCATCTGTCACTGTCGACAGTTTTCAGGTTGAGAATGGAAGAATACATAAAATCACATGTTCAGAGTATAATGCTAAATTCATTAAGAGTTCCATTTTTTTTTTGTTTTTATATCACGGTATTATTAAATAGTACAGGACCAGGAAACTGACTTACTTAGAGTGTTTTGAGGCTAGATCCTTGTTTCTAAATCTGGTAGTCCTACTTCCTGACAACCTTGGTTCTTAATAGTATAAACACCTTCTACAGCAGCTGCCTAAATAAGTGCACATTCTTCTAAGGCACATACTCATTTCCTTTCCTATACTACACAATTCACATGGCTGTGGAGTTTTAAGAACATAGCTGGATAATTCAGATAATAATAAAAGTAAGTCTGTTCTGGGGCTGGGCATGGGGAAGGGGTTAAAGTGCACATTGCTACTTAATCAGAAACAATGTACATGCACATTGCTACTTAATCAGAAACAATGTACATCTATATATTTAACTTTAGTCAAAAGCAAAGATGCAGAGGCTAATAGAAAGAGCCTGTTATGTTACATGTGGAGAATGTCAGTATCAACACTTGGATTCTAATCACCTGAAGTTTGACTTCCATTACTTTCCCATTGCTATGATGAAGATTATCTCTTTGTAACGGAACCTTAGTAACATGCTCTTTAACCAAGCTGATGCTTCAGAAGTAATTTGATACTGTTGACCACACCCATACACGTAAGAAATTCTTCCCTTGAGCCTCAATAGCACACTTCTCTGATGTGCTTTATATATTTGCTTAGTTTTTCCCAATCTTTTTATTGCCCCCCCTATTACTCTTCCTTCTGGAAATCAGAAGGATTTTAGGATTCCACCTCAGAATCCCATTTCTTTTTTCAGTGCATACTCCTTTGACTACTAGTCATCAAATATTTCTATTTAAGTGGATATGTGAACAAAACCCCCCAACTTTTCACAATACATTTAAGTTATTAACATATCAATTTATTTCCTGTGCGATTACAACATTTCAGATTATATTATTTACAACTTAATGTAATTTCAAACAAGATGGTTACATTACACATTTGCATTTATGCACTGGAACTTAATTACCATCAGGTTTTGATACTCACCATCATCCATATGAAAATAAGTACTGATCCTAATATAAGGAGCTCTGGTAGCGTAGTGGTTATGAATCAGGCTGTGAACCTTAAGGTCAACAGTTCGAAACTACCAGCTGTTCTGTGAGAGAACGATGAGGTTTTCTGCTCCCATAATGATTTACAGCCTTGGAAACCCTGTACAGGGTCGCTATGAGTAGGAACCGACTCCAGAGCACATCACAACCACAATTATCCTAATATAATAAATTCTGAATGTTATATGTTTTACTGGTTACATATTTCTCTGAAATATATAATAGAGGTTTCAAACAATTCATGGAAAAATTCCATTATGTTTCAATACCTTTTGTTCCCAAACTTTTTGATGGTCCTTATGTAAGTAAGTTGAAATACAATTTTTTAAAATTTCCAATAATGCAAGACTCTAAATGTTTAAGCATTGCTCTGGAATGACTTAGTAGTAGTAGTACACAGTTAAGCAAAATACACAGATTTAAGTAAGTTCTAAAGTATAAAATATACAGATTCAAGTAAGTTCTAAAGTATAAAATTCAAACGTTATGCAGTTCTTCATGAGATTAACGTAGTAATGTTTTCTTTCCTAATTAGTTCACGCATCTGTGTATGTTGTTATTAAATGCCATCAAGTCGGTTCCGACTTACAGCGACCCCTGTATAGGGTGTCTGAGGAGCTTAAACCGCTGACCTTGCGGTTCAAACTGACCTTGAAGTCGAGTGCTTCTCCTAAGGTGCGTTGAGCTCATTTAATTTCTACTTGTTATTTTAACAGATACATGCACAGAGAAAACTCATTCAACATAAATTAACAGACCGTATTTAAAAAGCTATGTCACCCAGCTATATGAATTTCTTCTACATTATGTGAAAATACCACTGGGATCACCTATCAAAAATTTAATAGTCAATAAAATGACAGTTTAAGTCCATCTACACTTTTATTGAATACGTAGGCGTGACCATCAAAGAATCTATTCCCTGGCATGTGGCGCTGTGAGTTAATGTGCTGGACTGCAAGGTCGGTTTGAACTGAAAGGTTGGTGGTTCAAGCTCACCAGCTGTTTCTCAGAAACCCATACAGGGTAGCTATGGGTCAGAACCGACTCGACAGCACTTCGCAACAACAACATTGCGCCATTCACATTATCAATACCACAGTATTTTGAACTGTCCCTTCATGAGGCATTCTGCAGCTTTTTGTATATATGCCAGGGCATGGCAGTAAGATTCAGACTGGGTACAAGCTTTTGCCTTTCTTTGTAAAGTGGGAGATAAATGAACAAAAAATCATAAGCAGTTTTCAGGCAGATATCTGTGCAGCTCCCCTAGAATCTTCTTTGGACCCTTCCTATCTCCTCACCACCATCTTGGTGAGTTTCTTCTCTGCCACAGCTGTGAAGTCCTGCCAAGTTGGTTCTGTCTCACAGTGACCCTGTTCAGGGTTCCCAAGGAGTGGCGGGTGAGTGTGAACTGTAACAGACCTTGTGGTCCAGTGCATATCCTACAGCGCCACACCAGGACTCTTGCTACTATTACTATGGAAATGTTTCCGAATTTTTCTTGTCATCCTTAACCTCTCTTCCACAGGGTAATCCTCAATCAATCTGATAAGACCTTTCCCTGCGTCAAAGCCTTTTCATCATTTTTACATCAACTTCATTAGACCAGACGACAAGGGGCTCTGGGCCGCTAACTGCAAGGTCAGTATTTCAAACGACCAGACAAAGATGAAGCTTTCTGTTCCATAAAGATTTATAGCCTCAGAACCCTATCCAGGGTTGCTAAGAGTCAGAAGCAACTAGAAGGCACACAGCCACCACCCCACAGTACCTTGCCCCACCTCTCCATCTCCAGTCCACCTAACAGGACCATGCCTATGCACTAATCATAGCCAATTTCCTCTTGCTTTACTGAGGTCATGCTCTTACTTCCAGGACTCTGCCTGGAATACTCTTTGCTGTCCTCTGTACTTTGCACACCCCTATTCATACTTTCTGATTCGGTTTAAATGCCATCTCTTCCTAAGAACTCTGGTCCCCACCTGCCCTGTTGCTGTTCAGTGCCATCGAGTTGGTTCCAACCCATAGCGACCCTGTATAGGGTTTCCAAGGAGCAGCTAGTGAGCTTGAACCACCGACCTTGCAGCTCAAACGGCTCTGCAGTCTGGCGCATTAACCCACAGCGCCACCCCAGGACTCCAACAGGTTAGGTGAACCTTTACACTCCTCCACAACTTGTATTGTTTCCTCAGTTCCTGGCACAGAGGGGAGCTGAACAAACTGATGAAGAAACAAAATACTTTTTAAATTGCTGATATCTCAACACGGATACACAATCCTCCTTCAATTTCCTAAGCATGCTCTCTAACACTGCTATATTCAACAGCACTCAAAATTTCCAAACCTTTCCAAATTAATCCAAAATGAAACCTTCAGGTCATAAACCAAACGTCAGCACAGTAGTCACACAGGGCTGGAACACACTTCCTCCGCTGCTGTCACTCTGCTCTGGGCCATCATCATCTTACTCTGCGATGCCCATTAGCCTCCTAACTGGTCTCCCTGCACTACCTTTCCTCTCACAGCTTACCCTCAACCTAACAGTCAGAGGAAGCTTTCTACACATAAGTTTGTGTTCTGATCAAAACCCTACAGTTATGTCTAGCTTTACGCAGAGCAAAAGCCAAAGGCCGTAGGCCCAAAGACCTTATCTGGTCTCCCCCTTTCCCTGCTCTGAACTCCATCATCTTTAAGAGTCCATGGCACTCTGCTCAACCCACAATGCTGTTCTCTGAACACACTGAACACACCAGGCAGGCCTTCCGGGCCTTTACATTCCAAGTTCGCTCTGCTTGGAGCGCTTCTCCTCCAGATAGCTTCATGTTCAACACCCTCACCAATCCCAAGTCTTCGTTCAAAAGTCACCTTTCCTAAATAAGGACTATACGAATGCCCTTATTTAAAATGATAAGCTATCCCAACTGTTTTCTAACTTACTATATAATTTACATCTTTAGTCTCTCTCCTCAACAAGGCACGCTAAAAGGAGAATGATTTTTGTCACATTAACTCACTGTCTCCGAACCCTATAGAGTGCTGGCAGATAGAAGGTGTTCCATAACTACCTGTTACAAGATTATTTGTATTTCAGGAAATGTGAAACACGGTTTTGGTTTTTAAATCAAACATGGAGTGCTTCTGTCATGTACCAAACAATGTCACATTAATTCTTCGGACTACTAACAATTTACCCTCAGACCAGGAGACCATTCCAGCCGTCATTCAACTCTTCATATTTGTGTCTTAGACACCACAGAGTTTTGCTTTCACACTGATACTTGGGACGGGCAAAAACGGGAAAAAAACACTTAAGATACAAAGAAAGCATTCATGCTGGTATTGTGCAGGCAAGGATTATGACCAAAAATATATAATGTGACAGTGCCCTGAAGTAAGTTGCCTTTGCAATCAGCCAAACTCAAACAAAAGCATTAAATTTCCAGACACTAAACAGAATGACTATTTTGTTGTTGTTGTGAAGTGCCGTCGAGTCTGTTCCCAACCATAATGACCCTGTCTAGGGATTCCGAGGAGCGGATGGTGAGCTTGAACTCCTGACTTTGCAGTTCAAACCTATTTCACAGTGCAGCGTTATTAACCCACAGCACCACACCAGGACTCCAGAATGCCTATAAGTAATCCCAAAAGGAGATAAAACTTTTTAAATAGAGCATTTTAATATTTTATTTCAAAAAAAAATTCCCAAATATTTCAACTTCCAAAAAATAACTCATTTTCTATGACTTAGGTTTAAATGATATCCAGATATTTTTGCATTCAAGGAGGAGGAGGATGAAGGAGAAAGGGCTCTGCTAGGATTACTGATTTTACAGTTGTCATTACAGACATCTATGCCTGGACAACCTAAACTTAGAAAGATTCCGACATTTAAATGCTACCTTTAAATCCACTTTTAGGGGCACATTTACTCCGTCTACCCTGCCTTAATTTGCCATTAGTATTTAGGAAGATTCAAGGGGCTATTCTCATTTGAGGTACTCGGTGTCTTGTTGTGTTACTTCCCCAGAGAGTACTGTCAAGTTTCACATATATAGGAAAAGTACTTCAACTATATGAGATCAACATGCTCCTTAAGATTACATTGTAATGGAGTTTGTCTCCTATGAACAATCAGTGCTTGGTAACGGTCACCTGGTTTCTAGATTCTCAGATGCTTTTTTCATCATTGAGGGTGGTAGGACACTCTTCAGTACTGCTTTCTGATGGACAAGGGGTGAGGTCACAGTACACCACTATAGCAGATCAAATGTCGTGACAATTGTCACTGTCTGCAAAGTCAGTTTACACTTGCTTTCCTCAGTACTGGAGAGAGCTATCAATTCACACTACAGTGGCATTGCTTAAATACACTTAGTACTTGCAATCCTTTTGGATTTCAAGGCTTCTCCAAGTGCTATTTTCTTTCATGTATCAGATTTACAACGTGCCTGTCACTCGAGGCACTACCCATCAACTCAGAATTTATAAAACAGTATAAAGTACAAGAGCACAGCTATAGAGTTCATATTACCTAATCACAGAATCTGTTCTGTTGTACCCTGGGATGGAAGAAGCCTTTTCTCCTGGAGATCCCAAAATTTGAAGTGTTGTATTAATGTCAACTTCAGATGAATGCTTAATGGAATAGTCCATTATTTCTGGAGGTATTAGCGGAGTCTCTCCCTGAGTATCATCAGCTAAGAGGTAGCCTTCAGTTTAAAAAAAATTAAAAATGAACACTTAACAAATCTACATTTATCAAATTGTACTATAAAGGTTTTCAGTTTTATTTGATTTATATAATACATCATATAAATTGATGTAAAAGTAAATCATAAATGTTAATCTGTTGTTAATTTCATGTTTGATAGGAACTTTCTCAGATAATTAATCCTCAAAAATATAGAAAAGGTCAAATGACAAATATTGTATTGATCAATTTTATAATTCCAAGTGACATGTAGGTTTTTTAAACCTACTACACCTTTTAATAATGCTCAGTAATATATTTTCTAAAATTAATAGAAGTAATACTACATCAAAAGTTGCTATTTGGGAATTGATTTTTCAAAAGTTAAGGGGTTTTTTTGTTTTGTTTTTTTAAATTACTGATTATATTTACAGTACAGAAATACTCATTGTATGGTGATTCAGAATGAAGACCCTAAAAGTCAAACTGCCTAAATTTGCATCATGGCTTCAAACATTAACAGCAGTATGACCATGGCTAATTTCTTATACTCTCAGTTTCTTCACTTATCAAATGGGGATAGTAATCATCATAATGCCTTGAGGCTCCATTAATTGAGGGGGTTCCGGTGAGAAATAAGTGCTAGCTACGGAAACACTTGCTACGTAACAGACACTGACTGCATCTATGTTTGCCATCGTTTTAACAACTATCTTTACAGCTGTGACGGACAATAACTGCATCCAAATTTCGCCCGTTAAGAGTTTAGACTACAGCTTTAGTATGAAGCTTATCTTAAAGTTTAAATGGCCCAGTTGCCAGTTACATTTGAAAAAGACCAACCAACCAACCTGTGACTAAAATAAGCCAGTGAATATCTTCATACAGATCATCAAGCATTTTGTTGTCGATAGAGCCTGCACCAGGCGAAGCAAGTAATTGCTGCTGGTGTCGCTGTAACTGACCATGGAGCCTTGTTACTCTTTCTTCTAATAAACTAAAAGGGGGAAAAAACCAATAGTTTCATAAAATTCAAGAACCAAAGACTGAGAACAATTTAACACCTTCACTTACTAGACAACATAAATTGTTAGCATAAAAACACATATACAAAAATATGTATTATAGTACACAACTGGATTCTCATGGCACTATAGCAACTGTGATTTACTGTTTATGACACTGAATTAAAACACTGCTTTACAAACAATCAAGGTTTACGATGGGCATTTGAAACCCGGTTATTCAGAGTTTTTATTGATATGGGTCAAACCGTTTCTCATACCATGGCTTCCATAATCTCTCTGCCATCTATCCTGCAGTGCCTGTGCTCCAAATGTAAATGCCAAGGAATGCAACGGTGAGTGTGTTTCTGTCCATTTGTTCCAGTGTGCTGGAATTCGGGGTGGGGGTGTTTATAGTCTTTAAACACTGGAAGAGCCCTCCAGAGCACTGTGAACATAGACTATTTTCTCCATGGGGTTTCTTTGGACTGTTTGTACCTTGTGAGAAGAGGTATACAGTGTTCTGCAGCAATTCTTCCTAGCATTCCTACACTGGCTAGTTGGTCAGAAAACTGGTCTCGATCGTCTTCTTGAAGTTCACTTATTTCTTCTTCCTCACGAGAGGCCACACCATTGGCCGTCTATTTAGATGAAAGAAACAGAGAATTAGGGAGTGCCCTCCTTTGCTCAATAAAACAGGAACCTCTGCGGCACTGCCTTGGAATTTCTAGTGCTGAAAATGAAAAGTGGAGCTGGACAGAGTCAACCTTCTAGACTAGCCCTGGGACAATGTGCTGTATAAGTAACAAGAAGAAGGGGGAGAGAACACAGAAGAGGAGGCAGTAGAGGGTTCTTAGCCCCACCATGCATATATGTAATTGCATACCCATGACCCACCTCCCATACCAGAGAAATTAACTCCTGTCACAGAATAAATATGACATCTTAAAAAAAATCATCATGCTTTGGATGCAGGAAGTCATTCACCTTGCCTGACAACAGGAAACACATAAAGACACAGGTGGGAAACTGATAACTTAGAAGAAAGACGGTAACTACAAGCAACATCCACATCAAATGACTCATTTAGACAATGGTGATCATGTGGACTCTTGGTCTAATTCTCTCAATTTTACTGAGGGAACTCAACCTGATGTTGTTTTAAAACTTACCAAATTCCTTGTGCCATCTGGAGCAGCTAGGTGACACTGAATATAGGAATTAAACACTTGAACTGCATGCTGGGTAAAAAAGCCTTTATGGAAATGCTTGTCATCTTGGACCAAAGTTAGCCAGGACTCCAACAACTTATCATATGCTTCCATGTATACCATGTCATCTTTGTCAAGCTAGAAGAAAAGAACATGCATGAGGATCAATGTCCAGAGAAATAAAATGGACATTACAAGAGTCACACAGCTAGGCACATACTTTTCATACTTGATAGAGAAAACCAAAATGTTTAATGAGCGTTAACACTTTGTGAACATGGAGGTGAACATTTTCCCTTTATTTTGAGGGGCAGGCACGGCTCTCAGTTCCATGAGTTGGTTTTTGTCACAAAGGAAACGCACTGAGGGCACTTCAGGCAAGAGCATCATACAAACCACAGCCATAACCTGATCTGTTGGTGACGTCACATGAGGTAAAGAAAGGCAAAAAGTATTGTTCCCAAATCAAAGAAACCTGTATTTAACAAAACATTAAAATGTCACGCCATTCTTTCTCAACATAGTCTCCATCAAGGTCTATGGAGACCGTGCATGGTTCCATCTCTCTAACCCTTTCCTGAAGAATTCTGCACTGCTCCATTTACACCGTGACCACACAACAGTCTTGGCACCATTGAGAAACTCAAATCGTGTTCCTTTGACATGTTCTTTGAGTCCTGGACACACACAAAAAGCCTGAGGGGGAAAGAGCAGGGCTGAAGGGTAGATGCTGTAAGGCTTCCCAATGAATTCTTGTCAGACGGCCTTTGCTATCCTATTAGAATGGGCAGGTGCACTGTTGGATGGAAACAATTCCATCAGCACAGCTTTCCTGGCCTTTTCCTCACCAATGCAGTATTCCATGAGATCATCCTGTGTCCTCTGAGAAAGTCATGATTACTCTTTGGGATCCCCAAAATTAGTTACCCTAACCTTCTGAACTGATCTCCTTGCCTTGAATTTAACTGGCTCAGCAGATCCCTTTGTAAGTCACTGGTTGGATCTTGCTTTCTGGAACATATTGGCAAATCCCAGACTCATCTTCATGAGCCTCAATCTGCCTGTAAGACTGATGGAGACATCAGCTCTCAAGCTAGCTGATTTTCGTGCAATGCTTTTGGCATCTGAGGCCAAGATGCTGGCTTAAAATTGAAAATGCCAAGCCAGGTGGGATTCCAACTTCAGTAGCCATCACATCAATGGAAATTAGACTGTCTTTCCCACCACTTTCTGGACTTCAGCTACAGTTTCCTCATTCATCCCTCTCTAGGCTCCTCATTCAGGTCTTCCTCACGTTCCTTAAAACACTTGAACCCCTTGATGCAAGGCATCAACGACTTGGAAAGATACACACTTGAGTTTCGTTAAAAATTTGATTTAGTCCTAATCTCAAAATCATTCCCCCCCCCCATGGCATAAACAGTTTTTTTAAAGCATCCTAAAGAGACTAAGGCAGTCCTGGTGTGGCGCCATAGGATAAGCACAAGACCTCAAGGTTAGCTTGAACAGCAAGGACAGCTGTTCAAACTCACCAGCCGCTCCACAAAAACCCTATAACAGGGTTGCTATAAGCCAAAATCGACCTGACGGCACTTAATAACAACACCTGTGAGACTTAACAAGTGTATTACTGAGGAAACTTGTCTGCCACTATTCACTAATTGCAGAGATCAGTCCTGCAATTCAGTGTAGGAACTAGAACCTTAGTAGCAATACTTTTTGACTTACCTTTGTACACACCATATATGCATGTCAGTGTGTTCTTAGTGAAATTACCTTGTCATTCTTAAGTTTCTTCTTTCCTTTCTTGGGTTCCTTATTTAGGTACTATCGGACTTCTGGTGGGCTATTATAGGACCAGCACTGGACTGCGAACCCCAGGGGTCAGCAGTTCAAACCCACCAGCTGGTTCTTGGAAACCCTATACAGGGTTTCTGAGTTGGAACCAACTCAAAAGTATATAACAAAACAAGATTTAGGTACTAAGAGTGATTTTAAGTTTTATTACCAATGAAAAGCCACTGAGAAATAAAGGAGACACTTCCAGAGAAAATACTGTCACACAGTGTACATCATACCAGCACATTTTTTAGAGAGCAATTTGTGGTCCCAAACCTCACTGGATGGAGGTAACATTTGCTAAAAGGTCACTCTACCTAAAAGGATGGAGTCCTGGCATGGCGCTACAGGACAATGCAGTAGAGCACAAAGCTGGCTTAAACCGCAAGGTCGGCAATTCAAACCCACCAGCCTCTTCTTGGAAATCCTACACAGGGTCACTGTGGGTTGGAACCAACTCGATGACACTTAACAACAACCTAAAAGGACTGCAAAGACCCGGAGGCAGAGCTGAGCTGGTCACCAGCAGCAAGACAATGGCAGGTCCAACACCAACAGGACAGGAGAGGAGGCAGGGGACAGACCAGGAGGCCCTTTACAGGCAGTGACTAGGAAACGGGCTTTTGTTCTAACTGTAGTGACTGCACTGTTTTAACCAGAGATGATGTTAGACGATACAGCTCTTCAAAAAGAAATCACAGCTTAAGAAGAAGAACAAAGTGGGAAGCCTCTCACTCCCTGATTTCAAAATTTACTACATGGCTACATTGATCAATTGACCAATGGAACAGAATTGAGAACCCAGAAATTAAACCATCCACATACAGCCAACTAATTTTCGACAAAGTACCTAAGTATATTACATGGGGAAGAGGTAGTCTCTTCAACAGAGGGTGCTGACAGAATAGGAAAACGATACGCAAAAGACTGAAACAAGACCTTTACCTCACGCCTTATACAAAAAACGACTCAGCATGGATAAAAGACCTAAATGTGAATCCCAGAATTGCAAAGGCCATCAATGAAAAAATGGGGACAAATGTGAGGGCTCTAATTCAGGACATACACAGACTACCAAACATTTTGAAAATTACACAAACAAAAGTAGACAAAATAGATGAGTGCTACATACTAAAAATTAAAAGCTTATGTGCATCAAAAGTTTTCATCAAAAGAGTAAAGCGGGGGCCCACAGAATGGGAAAAAATCTTTTGCAACAACACATCAGACAAGGGACTAATTTCTAAAATATACAACATCTTTGTAACCTATAACACCTCTGGTAGCGTAGTGATTATGAATCGGGCTGCTAACCTGAAGGTTGGCAGTTTGAAACTACCAGCGGTTCCCTGGGAGAAAGATGAGGTGTTCTGCTCCCGTAAAGATTTACAGCCTCAAAAACCCTGTGCAGGGTCACTATGATTTGGAACCGACTCCACGGTACTTAACAACAACAGGGAAGATATAAAGCTAGCAAACACTCTCAACTTTAAAAAAATATTGTCACGAATACATATAACTTTATGGTTATAATCAGTTGCCTACAAATCCCAGTCTTCCATTTAAGGAGCTCTGGTAGCACAGTGGTTACAAATTGGGCTGCTAACCTCAAGGTCAGCAGTTCGAAACTACCAGCCGTTCCGCAGGAGAAAGATGAGGCTTTCTGCTCCTGTAAAGATTTACAGTCTTGGAAACCCTGTACAGGGTCGCTATGAATCAGAACCAATTCCACGGTACTTAACAACAACAATAAACAACACCTCTACAAGAAAAGGACAAATAGTCCAATTAAAAAATGGGCAGAGGGCATGAATAGACACTTCACCAAGGAAGAGATCCAGGCAGCCAACAAACATATGAAGAAATGTTCACGATCACTAGCAATTGTTGTTGTGAAGTGTTGTCGGGTCGGTTCCAACCCATAGCGGCTCTATATTGGGTTTCCAAGGAGCAGCTGGTGAGCTTGAATCGCTGACCTTGCAATTCAAACAGCTTTGCAGTCTGGGGCATTAACCCACAGTGCTACACCAGGACTCCTATTGTTGTTGTTGTTAAGTGCCATTGAGTCGGTTCAGATCCTGTAGGACTTCCATTAGAGAGATGCAAATCAAAACAACAAGGAGATATCATCTCACACCAGCAATAATAGCAAAGATCAAAAAAGTACAGGACAATAAATGCTGGCGAGGATTTGGAGAGACTGGGACCCTCCTATATTGCTGGTGGGATTGCAAAATGGTCCAACCACTCTGGGAAACAATATGATGCTTCCTTAGAAGGTTGGAAATAGAGATACCTTATGATCTAGCAATTCCTCTACTTGGTATTTATCCACAAGAAATACGAGCCATAACACGGTAGATATATGCACACCAATGTTCATAGCAGCACTATTTACAATAGCAAAAAGACGGAGACAGCCTAAGTGCCCATCAATGGAAGAATGGATATATAAACTGTGGTACATACACACGATGGAATATTATGCTACCTTGAAGAATAACACGGAAGCTGCAAGCCACCGCATAACATGGATGAACCTTGAGGACGTCATGCTGAGTGAAATCAGTCAGAGATGAAATACGGCATAGGACCATTATTGTAAAAGACTAAGAAAAAGCACCTACACTAAAAGGGGGGGGGGGAGCGGAATTATTAATTTTTGTTGTTGTTGGTTACTGGGGTGTATGCAGTGGAGTGATGGGAGGGAGGGGAAGGTGGAGCACAGGGTAGGCAACAGGCACAGGAGAGTCTGGGTGCTGGGTATGGGGGCACACACTAGAAGGGGAAGGGGAAAGGAAAAACAAGGCAGATGGGAAAATAGCTAGGCAGGTTTACATGGGCTAAATATAAATAGGACAGAGGTAAATAATGACGTAAGCACAACCGTGGAACAACAGAGCTCGTGGATACAAAGATTGAGCCATGGTTTGAATGGGTAAAAGTGGGGAAAGGATGTTAAGCTGCTTGGCTGTCTTTTGAATCTTGGTTTCCCTTGCCTACTATTATAAAATAGACACTTGAAAGGGAGAGAGAGGAATAGCCAGAAACATCACCAAAGAAAGCTGGTAAGCCCGTCCAATCAGCCTATAACTGATTAGAATGCCTAAAATGGGGCTAGCCCAGTGAAAGAGGCTCCTTGCAGAGCCTTTGCATTGCACAAGACCATAGGTGGAATCCTGATCCACATCCAGAATCTTCTGAGGTTGAAAGGACAAGCAGACCAGTCTGAAGCAGCTAGAAGATCAGAAGATACTTCTTGAAAGAAAGACCAGCAGGAAAAATCAAAAATAATTTAACAGCACTTCAACTGACTACTACAAGAACAAGCAAGTTGTTCCCCTGTGAGTCATCAAGGCAAGTGGTCAGGTCCCCTCCAGGCAAACCCACTTCCAAGACTGAAACTCAAATGGAATACACTAGCAGGCATATATGGTCCTGCTGCTGACCACGTTGGTCACCAATAAAGGGAAAACAGCAATGAAGTGGTGAACTGAGTCTGACCACATTCAATAGACTCCTGGTAACCTGGATTGACGAGACCTGGGGACTCCTGGGTCCAGGGGCAGGGACATGGTCCCAGAGGACTAGAACAGAGTATGAAGCATCCAGCTGATATGGAGTGGAGATGCACAAGAACACCCACACTTGCAGATAGTATCCATTTGACCTGGCATCAATGGCTGGATGATCAGAACACGACTAGAGGAAGACAGAAGATTTGGGGGGGGGAAGAGTGCCCATTAGAAGTGGATGAACTTGACCTATGCTTGTGGATACAATATGACAAAAGAGCAGACAAATCTTTACAGTGAGGATCATTCCTACTCCCTTGGTACACAAGGTCGACAGGGATGGGGAACTTAGACATTGGCTACCCAAAATGGGGGGACTACAAAGGCAAGAAGTGACTGGATTAAAAACTTTCAATGGGGACCCTAGTTCCAGAGGGATATGGGGAAAGGCAGAACCTCCACTGAATTGTTTCCAACTTGTCTGGATGGGGTTGATAAAAGGTGAGGGGGAAAGGACTCCTTTGGTTCAACAGGGAATGATTGCTATCAGGTCTGATAGTGAGTGTTGGAAAGGCAAATAAATGTAAATCTTTGGTATCTACAGGAGGGGACTGGCTGATTTTGCAGTCCAGGAGCAGGGATCCCTGGAACCACCAAGGGAGAAAAGCAAAGTGCGAGACCCTGTCCGAGGAGACAGTGACACTAGGGTTGGAGGCAGAGATGATGACATGGACAGAAGGAGCGGCTGGGGACTCTGGACTCCAGGAGGGAGAGGGGCTGTGGACAGACGTGTGGGGTGTACCCTCTGATTGTTTGATGATGCATGAAGGAGACTGTGATCATTGCAATGAAACAAAACATGATAGGATGAATGTAAAGATAATGTTCACCCATGTAAACTAACACATAACTCACAATAAAAACTTCAAAAAAATGAAGAAGAAGAAGAAGAAATCCAACTACAGACTCCGTGCAGTATGGTGGTTTGGTCTCTAGTGGAGATAGTGCCAAGTGCCACTGAGTAGGGAAAGAGTAAGCGTCAACATTTTTGTGGGAAAATTCATTATGTTTTAATACAATTTTCCCACAAACTTTTGAAGGTCCACTGTATTCTGGAAGAAGGGCAGTCAGGACGCATACTCAGAGAGCTGTAAGGAAGGACTGAAGGAATGAGAGAAAACAAGGGTGGTGCCTGGGTTTGAATCCAGAGCAATGGGAGAGCGAGGCAGCAGTGTGAGGTGGCAAGCTGCGGGAAATGGAGATTCTACTCTGGGCACAGGAAGTCTGAGGTGTGAATTAGGCATCCAAGGGGAATGTTCAATCAAATGATATCTGGTGTCTAGGGAAGAGGTCAGTGTTGGAAACCTAAATCCTTAGCATTCAGGTATCCTTATTTTAAAGTCACAAAGCTGGATGGATTCACCTAGAAGGAAAGTGTTGGTAAAGAAGAGGGACAGAGACACTGAGAGGACCACTGAGGCAGGAGAGACACCAGGAGGGTGGGAATCTCAGAAACGAAAGTGTTGAGATGAGAGTGTGGGAAAGCTATGTGAGCAAACAGCAATCGATTCTGCAAGGAGATTAGTGAAGCCACTGGTTTGAATATCATTTTCCAATATGCACTAGTTCTGTCCTAAAACCGTTTTAAAGGACAGTTCTTTGGACCACAAAGTGGTTAACATATGCCTTATGCTCTAATAATTTTTGCCATTAATCTGTCATCTGTACACAAATTTCTTGTTGTTAAAAGCCGTCGAGTTAGTTCAGACTCATAGCGACCCTATATTGGGTGGTTTCCAAAGAACAACTGGTGGGTCTGAACCACCGACCTTGTACTTCTCTGCCTAGTGGTGATCCATACACAAACTTAATGCCTATCAATTTCTTCATCCAAAAATCCACTATATTGATGAAACAGAAGGATTCAGTATGTGTCAATAACTATGCTTCTGTTTGAGTTCAATTCAGTGGGGAAGAGAGAAAAGAAACAAACAAAAAACCACTGAATAAGAAGAGACTTTCAGAAGTTCATGAAAAAAATGCACTTATTATTATTTTTTTAATTCCATTTCACCACAAAGTTTTTGAAGAGCCCTAGTATAGTAAATCCAGGACTTATAAAGCTTTATTATACCCTCAATCTACAAATTGCTTCTCTGGTTACTGAAGTAAACAAACAGGCACTCGTCCTGTAAACACAGAACTTTGGTCCCTTCATCAGAGAATACCACCTCAATCTGTTGTGTCAATTTCTTTGTCAGTTCTCCAACAAAGAAAAGTGATGCAAAATTCATTCTAGAATCTCCTGAGCAAGCTGGACAAATGTGCACACTGCCACCAGAGGATATGTAAGTAAATATTCTTTGTAGTTGGGGTCTACTCATAAGTGACCTTGCACAGGGTTTCGGAGGAATGGCTGGTGCAGTTCAAACCTACCTTGAGGTCCAGTGTTTCTCCTATAGTGTCACACCAGGACTCCGTACACACACACACAAACACACACATACAATACTCAATCTTACTGGTAATTAGGAACGCAAACTAGGATTATATTTTATACTTGGTTAGTTTCCCCTCCTCCCCCACAAAAAAAGGTGAAGTCTGCAGTGCTAGTGAGGACGTAGGTTAAGAAAACAGACACCGCCGTAGACATGTACTGAGGTCCCATCACCTGAACGCCCGTGTGCCCTAGGACCAGATTTATACCTTACAAATGAAGACTAGAAAACATGTTAAAATATGTTTCTTGCAGCACTGTTTACAATAGCAAAAAAAGGGAAACTCAGATGGGAAAAACATGTTATGGTATAACAATATTCTCAAAAATACATACTTTATGTGAATATACAGACATGTATTTTTAAAGCAAGAGAATGATCTCTTTAGTAGGGACAGACACAGGGATGGCACTAGGGTGCTGGGATGTTACACGCTGGTCATACCCTACTTGTTCTTGAGTTGGGTCATGGGTTCACCAAATGGTCATTTTATTATTATGTTCAGAGCTACATGTAAAATATATTTTTGTCTCTATCAATATGGCATAACGAAATCATCCAAGGTTGTTGAGAACTAAAGACAGGAGACAGAAAATGATCAGCCTTCTAAACTGGCTATGCACAATGCTCCATTTCTTATTAGTAGCAGCAGAAGGTGGTTTTATTCATTTGGCAAAAATGTATTTATTGAATGCTAAGGGCTAAACACTGGAAGACAGAGATGAGTAAGATAGTTTCTTCTCACAGAAACATCTGTGGCCTGTTCATACACTTAACTAAACATGTGCTTTGCAGACATCATTTGTTAAGTCTTAACAGTTTATCTTGCCAAAATAAACAGACTGGTAACCTAGCCGAAGAGGATTCTCTCCAAGTGCAATGGCATCCTCTGTTCCATAGTCCCTAAAAGGAGGAGGACATTTTCTAAGAACTACATTTGCTGTTTTTGAGTACATATTTAAAACATGTTATCCTATTTCCATTATTCATACACAGAAAAGGATCCATTAAATGTGATGAGCTATCAACAATCCCTTTTATAAACTCTGATATTAGACAAAAGATCACAGACTCGAAGAGATCCTAGATGAATAACAAGGACTATGTATGGCTTCTAAAAAGAAACTCATCGGGCAAAATGTGAGAAATTAGGTTGATGACAATTGCCAACTAAATCTTTCAACTAATCACAGCGAACTGAAACCCAAGCGTGAACCATTCCTTGGCGGTGCTCCATCCACTCTGGCCCAGACCCAACAGCCAAACCAGCAGCACGTGCCCAGAGATGACTAAGGAGCCCCAGCAGACACAATGTGCTCACGCCCGGGAACTGTCAGGCCTGCTGCCAGAAAGGCTTTGAGAGGGGCTTAGAGCTTATGCGGCTACTTGACCCCACTTCATTTGAAAACACAGGAAGGGAGAAGGCGATCACAATCGGCACTTAGGTATAAATGCCCATAAGTACTTTGAACATGTATCAGAGGAAAAGTTACAGCTCTTCAGTCACAGAAGAATAAGAAAAATCTGTTTCTACATTGAAGTAATTGTGAAGAATACAGAGTGGTTAAAAAGGGGGGAATAATGTTAAAATGCTTAGCTGTCTTTTGAATCTTGGTTTTCCTTGCATTATATTATAAAATAAATACTGGAGTGGGAGAGAAAGGAATAGCCAGAAATATCACCATAGAAAGCTTATAAGTCCGTCTTCTGCCTATAACTGATTGGAATACCTAAAATGGGGCTACAACATGCCCAGTGAAGGAGGCTTCCTGTGGAGCCTCTGCATTACATAAGACCATAGGTGAAAGCCTGAACCACATCCAGAATCTTCAGAGGTGGGAAATTCCCACTTGAAAGGACGAGCAGATCAGCCTGGAGTAGCTAGAAGAACAGAAGATGCTTTTTCAAAGAAAGACCTACAGGAAAAATATAAAACAACATAGACAGACCGACTGTTACTACAAGAACAAGCAAGTTGCTTACCCAGGAAACATCAAGGCAAGTGGTCGAGTCCCCTCAGTGCAAAGCCCCTTCCAAGACTAAGACTCAATGGGAATACACGCTCTGATTGGTGACCACGCTCGACACCGATAAGGAGAAGTGAGGAAAAAACAGCAATGAAGTGGCAAGCTAAGCCCTACAAGGTTCTGTGAACTGGTTGGCCAGCAGTGTGGCAAGACCTGGGGACTCTTGGGTCCAGAGCCAGTGACACAGCCACAGAGGACTAGAGTGGAGAGTGAAGCATCCAGCTGATAAGAAGAGAGGACATATGCACAAGAACACCCATACGTGCAGATAATACCCACTGGACCTGGCTTCAATGACTGGAT
>NW_006408523.1:10258425-10277325 GCF_000296735.1 Chrysochloris asiatica | reverse complement strand
AAAAAAAAAAAAGAGTGGTTAATGTTATTTATGAAAATGTTGTCAAATGAAGATTTGGAAAGCAAGCTTTCAGTACAAAAATCTTCTCTTGCACTGAATGAACTTCAGAAATTGACATCTTGTATCACCTATTGTAAAACCATATGAGAAATCCCATGCTGGCTTTGTTGGTGCTGTTGCTAACTTCGGTAAAGTTGGTTCTGACTCATAGTGACTTTATACTGGGTTTCCAAAGAATGGCTGGTGAGTCTGAACTGCTGACTTTGCAATTCTAACTGACCTTGTGGTCCAGTGCTTACCCTACAGCACCACACCAGGACCCTATTGCTCTATGTGATTTTGGTCATTATACTGCAAACAACTCTAAATTGACTCCTCTGTACAATGTTGCTGTGGCAATTACAGATAATTTCCCCCCCATTAAGAGCAAATAACCGTCTTGACAATGCCAAATCTCTTCCATGAAACTATCTATTGATCATCGCGATTATCTTCATATGCACATGAATTAAGACTATATGATTCACAAACATAAAAAGTGCAACAAAATGGGTAATTAACTTTGGATTCCGTGTGTGCAGGGAATGATTTACTAAAGAGTGGAAAAAGAAAAGCGCTACCTTATTCATCTGCTAGAAGTATTTTGATTTTTGTCCTATTTCAGCAGTAGCCCTGGTGATGCTATAGGATAAGCACTGCACTGCTAGCCACAAGGTCAGCGTTTCAAATCCACCAGTGGCTCTGTGGAGAAGGAAGAGGCTGTCAGCTCCTGTAAAGACTTACAGTCTTGGAAACCCTAAGCAGGGGCGTTTCGAGTTAGAATCGATGAAGTGGCAGCGGGTTTTGTTTCCGTTTGGTTGTATTACTTAAGGCAAATATAGCCCTAATACAGAAAGATGACAATAACGCCACAAATAAAACGTCATGAAGTCTCCATTTATAAAGAAATTAGCAGTCTTAGATCTTGAACGAAAAAGAAATTAAATCATCTGGTTGTATTTTTCCTAGGTGGTCGTTAAAGCACAGAATGAATTTAACTTCAGGGTACCTATACAGCTGACAGCATTTCTGGTTTCTTCTGAAACTGATTTAGTAGACAAGTACTGCAGCTGTTAAAATAATTTTAAGGCAGGATTTTTTTTTTTTCAAACCTCTACAAAAAACATCCATGATTCTAAGTTGTAATTTTCGGAAAGCATTTTAAAATGTTGCACTTCTGGATTAATATACTTTCTTTCTTTTAAAAACGCCTATGAATTGTCATATTCTTAATGCAAAAGATTTGCAGTCAACATCATGCCCAGCACAGGGTAAATACCCATGGATGAACCCAAACAGCAGGAGTATAGAGGAAACTCTCTTGTTCTCCACAGCATCACCAACATAGGCTAATACACTGGACTGCAAAGTCAGTTTGAACAGCAAGGTTGGCGGTTCAAGCTCACCAGCTGCTCCTCAGAAACCCTGTACAGGATCACTGTGAGTCGGAACTGACTCGACAGCGCTTAACAGCAACAACCAGTACTTCTAATGAACGAATGTCTTAAGGACTTGCTCAGCCTACAGGGGTCAAAGGACATCTGTTTTAGTTTACCACACTCCAGGATTCAACTCTGACCTGCAATCCCACTGGATCTGGCTAGTTTTCTAATAGTAGCATTAGAACCAACACATAGGATACCATATGCAACAATGCTACAGCTTCTATTACTTATTGGAATACGTAAACTGTATTCCAAAACTACTATCATCTCTCTCTCAAGTGCAAGAATTCTGTAAAACGTAACACTGTTTCTGTAGCAGGACTGACAAAGCTGACTGAAATAATAAACGCTCACTCCTATACAAGTCATAAAACAACTGATGGTAAAACAATGACCCAACCAGACTGAAAGAAAACACTGAAATTATTTTTAAACACTTCTGTAATTATGTTGTAAAAGTAACTAGTTCTCTTCACAACGATAATAATAAATAACAATAATAAAGCTATTATCACTATTCAAAAGAAGTGTACTTTTCAAGTGCTTGGGTCACAAAGACTAACTCGTGCATCTCACAGATACTTTTCTTTGATCTTTTCAAGCAGGAAATGAATCCCAATGATGGGAATGTAGAGCCCAGATAGCTCGCTTGGTCTCATGATGAACTTTGCCAAGCTACCAGAACTCCTGGCTGGGGAAACTGACCTGGGTCCCCAGCATTCTGAGTTCAGGTGTAAGGCAGACTGCACACTGCATCTTACTGGTATCACCATTATGAGGCTGCTCTCTCTCTCTCATCACAGACATGGCCTCAAATGTCTGCTTCCAACTTCTCACCCTAAACTGCCTTCTGGGAATTGCAACCAATTTTATCTGCAGGAATGTATTCCTTGTCATTACACATCTCCACTCCACAGAGTAAGTGCTCAGTGAGTCAAATAAACTAGATTCTGAATCAAGATTGTTGACATTTAAATGCACTCAATCATTCAACAAATTGCAACATTATTTTACTATGTTGCAATCTATAATAAACTTCCTGGCATTTCAAGTACCTTTCCTTTATTACCTTGTTCTGGATATCTGGAGACTAAGCTACACAAATGCACTAAAGTAAAAAGATAAAGCTCTTCTTTTATGAAGTAGCTCTACTACCACCACCCTTACATACACACACACAAACACACACAAACTTCCACACTTAAACTTTATGAAATCTGCAGTTTATGTAACCAATACGTAGAGCTCCATGATTTCTGATTGTTTCTACTTGCTGAATAAACTTAAAAATTTCTACTCACACACACACACAAAAATAAATAAATAAAAAGCAAGAACAAACTGGAGTATGGAGTTGAAATCATATTCTCCTCAATTTTCACATAATGCATATCAGGATTATAAACATTGAAGAATACATATGATATAATAATCAGAACAATTATTTTATGAGTAATTTAATTTTTAAGACATCATCATATCTTTTCTATTATTTTGATTTCTCCAGTTCCGTAATAGAAAATATTTGATTTCTGGTTTGCAACTACAATTCTTGGCTTCAGGAAGCTTAGAAAAATAACAAGAAATTTTAATAACAAACACAATTACTTGGCTGAAGACAGGAACTGTTCTTTATAAGCACAGACTTTAAGGTCACTGTTATGTCTGGACTAGTCTCATGTAACACTCTCTAAGCACATACTCAAGAAAGAAAAACTTCACACACTTTAATGCCAAAACATTTTTTTTCTTTTTTTGGCTACTCTGATAGCATAGTGGTTACAAGTCGGGCTACTAACCACAAAGTCAGAAGTTCGAAACTACCAGCCATGCCATGGGAGAAAGATGAGGCTTTCTGCCCCCATAAAGATTTTCAGCCTCAGAAGCCCTACTATGAGTGGGAACTGACTCCACAGCACATAACCACCACCATCAACCAGCACAGCCACATAATCATATTGAGAGACATGAATGGCTTAAAAAAAAAGACAATCTATGTGTACTCCTAAACATAGGCGACAGTCCCCAAAAATAAACACAGACAGCAAAAAAGAAAATAAATAAATACAGACAGCAAAAAAAATAAATAAAAAAACATACAGCAAAAAAAAAAAAACAGCAAAAGAAAATACAGACAACAAAATTTTATATGCTGAACCTATTTTCCCAGTAGGAAAAGAAGCTCCTTCAGTATCAAAAACAACAGAAAACACGTCACAAAATTCAAATTACAAAGAAAACAAGGAGCATTAAAATGGCTGGTTTGCATAAAGCAACAAAACTCCTCTCCTTCTATGGAAACCAGTGCTCTCAAGAAATGCTATTATCAAAGTTCATTTTCCTAGTGACTTAGACCGCCTTTTATTGTGCATAGTGTATGTTGTTGTTAAGTGCCCTTGAGTAGATTTCAACTCCTAGCAACCCTGTGCAGGATTTCCGAGGAGGAGCAACAACTATGCTGGTGGATTTGAACTACTGACCTCGCGGTCCAACACATTATCCCACAACGCCACACCAGGGCTCTGCATACTGTATAGGCCATTTCAGATAGATATTCCATTCCACACGGTATCTGAAAGCATAATTAAGCTGACTCTACCAAAGTCATTCTCAAAAAAAGTGAAACACCTTTCCCAAGGTACCCCGCCCACCTTATTACCAGCAGAACTACTGTTTGGACCCATGACTGCCCTGTCTCACTATAAGGGCCATGACCTTTCCACACCATCTGACTCCCAAAGCAGTTTAAAAAAAAAAAAAACTCTAAACTTTTCAAATGTTATTTAAAAGATTTCTTTATGCACTTTTCGGTCCCAGGCCAACAACTATGCACTGTGCACCAGTATCACACTGAGGAAATGAAGAGGACATGGCTTCTGTCTCTGAAGTGCCCACTGAGCTCGGCAGAGCTGTTCATGGACTTAGGTATGATAGCACAATGCACAGCTAATTGGTTGGGCGGACATTTAAGAGGATTCATTTAGTCCTTGGCAATCCAGGGCTACCCCGTCAACCTCATCAAGCCACCCCCATCCAGCTTCTATAATTAATGCAAATGATAAATCCTTTCCAATAAGTCATCAGGTATCTTAAAAAACATTTCAAAGGCATTATAAACAGATCAAGCAATGGAAGAAATATCACCTTTCTTAAATTAAACCTATCAGAGAAATCCTAACTAGAACATGTCTTATGAAATAAAGAGCAACATACATCTAATTCTCTAAAACTGACTCTAGCTTTTCTTACTTCCCATATTCCAATGTCAAACTTTCTGAAAAAATTTATCAGTTTGCCAAGTTTGCCAGAGTCTTCATCAAAATAAATAAATTCTGAACTTAAAATATGCAAACCAAGAATGCCATGTATCTTCTAGCTATTCTTCATTACAGTTTGGGAACACTCTTAAATCTACCAACACAAACTAAAAGGTAGCTTGTTTCTAAATATGTGACCAACAGGCTGCAAAATAAACAATGCTAATAGACCATGTTATGTGAAACTTGAGCAAGTCAGGATCTGGGATCATTGGAAAAGGGGTTGAGTAAAGCTTAAATACTTAGATATTTCTCTTATTTCCATTTTTAGAACAGCAATTTCCCCCCAGAGAAATTCAAGGCCCACATATGAAGCTTTTAAAAGTCTATTCTCACACTATCTACATTTTTCCATTACATAATTACCTAGCAAACTCAGTTTCTTTCCTCTACAAATCACTAAAGTGCCCAGCTACATAAACACAATCATTCCTGAGGTCTTTATTGTCTGGAAATCTTTGAAGAAAAATGAAAAAACCCACACACTTTGCAAGACCTTCACTCAAACAACTCAATTTGGATTTAACATCAAATTCTAATTTACTATCAAACCATACTACAAAAAACGAAAGAACATAGTCTAGTCAAAATAAGCCTGGTTACAAGGGTTGGAAGCAAATTTTAGCTACATGATTCTCAGGTCTATACAAACTAAAAAAGTTCTCAGAGATAATATATCTATTAAAACCAGACAGAACCACAGCCATAGCACCACTTTAACCAAGTTTTTCAAACAACTTAATATTCTTATTGCTAAAATAGGCTATAAATAGGATTTTTAAGATGAGCATTTCATTCTATTTTCTAAACTGAGGTACTAAATAATCTCAAAATTGAATTCTTAAAACCATTACAATCTACCTACCACAGTGATTTAAATCCACACAATTTTAAAGATCAGGTTTCCACACACATTGCAAATAACTTGTACATATAAACAGAAGTGCAATTTTAGCAATAAACGCACTCACTTGAAACAATGGCTTGCCAAGAGAAATGCTCTGAAAGACACAGCAAATGTCCTTGTTTACAATGAGACCATTTATATTCGGAGAGTCACTCACCACTTCTTCCAATGCAGCACTTCGTCCGAAAGAACAAGTGAGGTGTGTGAGGCAGTTAACAAAGGAGGAGAAAAGTTCATTTGGAATGGCAGTTAAAGCATTTCGAGGGAACACAGTTATCAGGTTGCTGATAATGCTGGAAATTCCCACAGCTTCAGAATCTTCTATCTCAATCCTACAAATCAAGGAAAACAATTATCTAGTAGAAGAAACGTTACAATAACTCACGTCCAAACATGCAAATATTATCATCTACTCATTTTCAAAGGTATGCCTCTGTGCATTCATTCAAAACAAAGGAGGAAATTCACTAGCTCTTTTATCCCTTCTACTGCTAAACACCAAAAAAAGACAAAAGCTCCCTTTCCAACTATAAAGGCTAAGTATACCTACCCATTGATGGTATTCAATAATCCCTCAATGAAGTGAGCTAGGTAGTCAACTTGGGATCCTTCATCGGGGAAGATGGGTCCATGAAGAGAAGCTAACTGGGCAAGACACTGCAGAGAATCTTGTGCCATATCGGAGTCCTCTCTGATTTTTCGATGTACCTGTTAGAAAGAATTACTAACCCATAAAAATAAATTCTTCTTTTGTAAGGGTCATGTGTCTATGAGGACGAATGGGGTCAGAGAACAATTCACTGGAGCTATTTATTTCTAAAAAAGAGATAAATTCCTGAACTAAACTAAATTTGAATATTGGTCCTTACTCAGTCCACTTTACATCATTGGCCATGATTATAAACGTTATCAATTGGTTTTTAACTCAGGGCTACCTACATTTTGAAAACTGAACTGTCTCCAGCATGTTATGACAAAGAGAGAAACAGATGCCAGCCAGTCAAGACATACTGCTACTTCTAAAAACAGCAACGCCGACAGTCATCTGTATTATGCTAACTATGCCTCGCTACAGCTTCTTGCTAAAGTTAGCTGGTAAGTTCAACCAAGAGTATATCGATACTACCTTAGTGGAAGTAAACAGATGCAGTCTTAAAAAATTATTATATTGCTCAATTCCTAGACATTCGTTCATTCAAACAATATGTAAGCATACCAAGATTACCCAAAATTTCTTTGTTGGAATCTCATTTTATACATGTATATTATTTAAACATAATATTCATGCTGTTATGATTTTATTAATGAGTGACAAAATTTTAAGCTTAAAGATTACATAGCTTTTATTTCAATGAGGAATACTGATACAAAACATGTGGCCCGGTATAGAAATATTCTGTATCAAAGAAATGCTCCCAAAACACTGCTACCTAATTTTACATTATCAATATTATATAATAACTTTTAAAGAGCTCTCATTTCTATAATCTAATCAGAAGAAAATCTATTTAGTGTCTAAGAAATGGCATGGCAACTGTTTATGTGACCCTCTCACCACATTTACTGCGTGACTGCCTTTCTAACAATCACAAGCTCTATGGGTGCGGCTGCCACACTCCTTCTCACTCGCCCTATACCAATCTCTCTACTTTATGAACGTCACTTAGTTTTGAACTTTATTCTCCATTTGTTTCAGGCCTCTGCAAATCACTTACAATTCAGAACAGTTCTTTTAAGTATTCACTGGTGTACTGCTACTGTTGTTGTTGTTAAGTGCCGTCGAGTCGGTACTGACCCATAGCAACCCTGTACAGGGTTTCCGAGGCTATAAATCTTTACGGGAGCAGAAAGCCTCATCTTTCTCCCACGGAACCACTGGTAGTTTTGAACTGCTGACCTTGAGGTTAGCAGCCCAACTCGTAACCACTACGCTATCAGAACTCTTTAGTATAGTGCTAAGGACACAATAAATCCTTGCACACTGACTGATTCCATTAAATATTCAACCCTCAACTTCTGAAGATTCAGTTTAAAAACTTTTAAATGCAAAAAAATAAGTCTCAAAAATGGCAAGGTTAAGTGATCTGCTGACATGCTTAAAACAGCCTGCCTTCTTTGTATAGAACAGAGGTTAGTAAATAATATTCAGTAAGGGCTGACCTGCTGTCCATACAGCATCGTTATAAAATTATAGGAGGGGGAGAAATCAACATAGTTATATTTTGAGTTTGGGTATGGCGCTGCGGTTAATGCGCTGGACTGCAAGGTTGGTTTGAAATGAAAAGTCAGTGGGTTCAGCTCACCAGCCACTCCTCGAAAACCCTAAACACGGTCGCTATGAGTTGGAACTGACTCAACAAGACTTAACAACAATAATTATACAAAAATTTAATTTATAATTCATCAGTACAACTTCTCTGGGACACAACCAAGCTTGCTTGTTCACGTATCATATATTGGTCTTTTTGGGGTACAGGTTATGTCAAAAAGTATTGTTGCTAAGGTTCCAGTCCATATATGAACGGGTTTATTCTAAACAAAATGTGCTGAAACATGTCTTTGCCATCAGTAGACAGTTGCAGAAAAATTTTAAGATGCACATCTTAGTCTTCTTAGGATGCCTTGAATATAAGGTCCAATCAGAATGGTGGCTTCTGAGGGGATCAGCTGATGGGCCAATTAAATTTAGGGCAGAGCAGTCAGCTAAGAAGGTTATGGGAACGGTTTTGTTTTTTGGGATTCCACAGGTGTATTTCTTGATAAGATTTTCTTGAAGGCTACGTGTCCTGTCATGAGGACATTTTAAGAAGATGAAAACTTGCATTGGTGACTTCCAGGCCAGGTAGTTGCACCCAGGCATTTACTTCCATTATGAAAATGCACATGCTCATTCTAGCAAGGGCTGTCCTCTGAAGACCATTGGAAAACCTTACCCCATTCACCCTACAACCCTGATCTTCCTCTTCAGACTGCATTTTGTTCCCCAAACTCAAAGAATTTTTAAAGGGAGCACAATGCAAGTCTCTCGAGGATGCCAAAGCTGCCATTTTGACGTGCTAGAAATGGAAGAGTGCAGAGATCTTCAGGGAAGGGTTAGGGAGATAGAAGCACCACCTCCAGAAGTGTGTAGACGTCAGTGGGCGGATGTGCTGGGAAACCACAGCTTTATTTCCCATAGTTCTGTTTAAGAACGGTTTCCATGATTTTATAATGCTACTTTCTGAATTATCTTTACAGTAAAGACCATAGAACATGCAAAGTCTATACAGTTCTCCCCTTTCTAAAAGGAAGAGTGTTTATAGAAGTGTGCCAGCCCCTGGTCTAGAGCAATATAAATGTCTCTCCAAATACATTCTAGTATATTATAAGGTTTGTTATTGTTGTTCAGTGCCGTCAAGTCCGTTCCAACCCATAGCAACACTGTATAGGATTTCTGAGAAGCAGCTCATGAGCTTGAACCTCCAACCTTGAAGTTCAGAGTAACTTTGTGGTCCAGCGCATCAACCCACAGCGCCACACCAGGACTCCACTTTAAGGTTTAGATGTAGTAAATTCAAAGTACAACAAACAACCAATTAACCATGGGAGATCAAAAGGGCAGCATCTGACGAAGGATAAAGGTCAGGAGGCAGGAAGGTACAGGAAAGAAGAATAGGTGAAAAGGGGACACACACACTGAGCAAGTGGGAAGAGTCAAGGTCACAAATCAAAATATATGTTAATTGTTGGACAGAAAACCAGTTTGAAAGTACGAAAACTTTCACCCAAATAACTAGGGGAGATAAAAACCAGCGGCAGGTTGTCAGGTCCTTCTTCCTTGTATGTCTTAGTTAGTGTGGCAGCTCTGCTGAAATGTGCCCACCATGGGTGACCCTGCAGGTATCTGAAACACCGGAGGCCTAGCTTCCAGCCTCACAGACACCAGAGTAGACAAAACCGACAGGTGAGTAGTAGTGTGAAGGATTAAAAAGGCATAGCTTTTCCTTTGGTGACACAAGCCATCTCTATACTAGTGTCTAGTTAGTGCTTAGTAGAGGAATTTTATTGAAGGAGAAAAAAGGCAGAATATGCAAATTCATATATGCATACAGCCTACTGAATAAACTTTAAACATAACCTATTTTTAAGTTCTTTATCTAAAAAAGTAACAAATTTTTTCGTCATCATGCCTTAAACCTAATCACCATTTAAACATTAGACCCAGGGGTATACTTTATCAAGGGGTAAAATGCAATCTTGGATAGGAAAAACCCATCTCAAAATCTTCTCTACTCAGACAGCCAAAACACTGCTGACTGCTCATCTAAAGGAGAAGAATCCAAAGAAAATTACCAAAATGAAACAGCTAACGTTCACACAAGGAGGCTTCTGGAAGATTGTGAAAAATTATCATTACCTTCTTTCCACTCTTCCAAACACTTTTTGAAGCCTCCTGATATAAAAAAGTTAATAAAATTAAAAGTAAAAGACTCTTCTCAAAGCCTGCCTATAGACTTGGATAATGTTTCCTGAAATATAAACCATATAAAACTCATGATAGATGGTTAAATCATTATATATAGCAGACTTTTACCCTTCTTCCAATGTAAGCATGACCTGGGAGTTCTATTATATTTGGAAAAGTATTTCAACGTAAGTTATACAGATTAAAAATTGCATTTGCATTTCAATACAGGAAAAAGACAGAGGACTTAAGAATCCAGGAGGACACCCACCAAGGTGAATGATGAGGTTATTCAACAAAACAAGTTGCCAAAAAAAAAAAAAAAAGAGAGAGAGAGAGAGAGAAGCAAATTAATAAAAGGATGAATTCTACTGGGACATATCAAACGTGAGGTGTCTGTAATCATTCAAACTAAAATATCGGTAATCACTTGGATGACTTAGCCCTGGCAGTCTGGAGCAGCCCGTGCTGAATAAAGCCATGGGGGGACTGGTATGGAAGAGGTGACTGAAGTCCTCCATGAAGAAGACAAGAGCCCATACTGAGTGGTCAGCAAAGTGGAGAGCTGTATGAGGTATACCAACAGGTATGTGGTGAGGAAAGAAACAGGCCATCTCTGAGATCAGGAAGAATAGGTCTAAAGGGTAGGAGGGAAACCTCATGAGAGGGTTTTCAGGAACTTTTCAGGAGAAAGGAAAAATCAAGACGCTTGTAAGGTTCTGAGGGACAGAATAAATCATAAAGTATTCCTATATTCAGACAAGTTAACCTATTTACAGTCTGCATCTCACACAAAGGAGTTCTGGGGGCAGAATGATTACATGGTCAACTTCTAAGAGAAAGGCTGCCAGTTCCAAAGCTTCAGTGCAGCCCCTGGAAGAAAAGGCCTAGCGTTCTGCTCCCATAAAGATGGCCCGCACAGAGCATTCCTGTAGAAGTCTAGGGAGTAGCAATGTCCATGTTACAATTCACATAACTGAGACCAGATTCAACAACAACGGAATTAAATCAAAATATTAGTTATTGCCATTTCTGTGATAAAACGAAAATAATTTGTCAATGGCTTTAAATCAAAGTCACATGCTATATTCTTTGTTAAACTCTGCATGTAAAAAAGGGTTAACTTTTAAATGCAAAAGCTATTTGCATGTGGTGGTTCACAGCTGACAGGAGCAGCTGTCTGGTTTGTCTAGACAGCTGTTCAGACTTGGTGGGGTTGTTTCCAGTACTGCCAGCAAGTTTTTCACCTTTTCAAAAACTGCTGGAGCAGGATCGACTTTCAGTCAAATGAATAATACAAAGAATTGAACTTGGACAGATATCAAAACAATTCCTGTCAGATGAGGCAGGCAACAGAATTTCAACATTTAGTCACAATTATCCCTTTGATCTTGATAGAATTTTGAGTTTCACCATGCCTCTGACTTAAAAAAAGAAAATGCAAGTTCAATGAGTACTCAGGCTGAACACTTCTATAGAAGACACTGTATTGTATGGATAACCTTGAGGCACTGTAAAAGACACACTAAAATATTCCAAATGGTTCAATCTTAATACAATGTAGTTGCAAGCTTAGTAAGAATAATTTTCACAACAAATAAGAAACTATAATATGTGAAATTGAGTAAAATAGTCTTTTCTCTTCCTCTTTCATCTTGACTTGAAATTTTGCCCCAGTCATTGTTATCTGACTTGCATAGTTTACCCTATGCTTCAGATCAGCAACCAAACATACATATGCACACACCACATATATGTATTTTTTGCCTCTGTTTTAAACTGTTGTTGGAAAAACTCATGGGCAACTCTGGAAACATACTGCTCCCTTCTTGATGTTAGCCAGATAATACGCAGGACTATTTAAGGCTACTGTTTAAATAGATTATTATCCAATTATACTGCCTTGACCCATGCCATTATTCATGATTAGCAGCACAAAGGGTACCGCTCTAAAGCGATCCAAAGTGGGCTCCAGGGATCCCTAGAGGTTTCTCAAGCCCTTTTCAGAGTTATCTATGAGGCCCAGAGTATTTTCAAAACATTACTACTTTTCATAATAGTACTAAGGCAGTGTTTACACCTTTCTGTTTTCATTGCCACCCAAGGGTGCTGTGGAGTTTCCCAGAGGCTACGGGATATGTGATACTGCAACAGATTAAATGCAGAAGCAACTATGAGAATCTGACTGTCTTCCACTAAGCCCAACATTACAGAGATTTGTAAAAATGTAAAACAATGACACTTTTGTCTTTCTTAAATTTCTTTTTTCTTTAAAAATACAGTTATTTGTTCATTAAACTACTTCTTAAAGTTCCAATTTAATTTCTAATATGGTTACCATCAATAACTATAACCCACATTAACAAAAATAGTTTTGGAATCCTAAATAAGCTTTTAAGAGGTAATGGGGGCCAGAGATCAAAAGTTTGAGGACTTTTGTTCTAGAACATTAAACCTTTCAGAATTCCCTAGCATTGTTATACACTAGCAAGAACATTTCTGTCACTTTTATTTAAGCAGACACACTGATTAGACGAGACCGTTTTAGGGAGACATTTTAAGAGTGTCTTGTTTTCCTTCAGAAGCTTAAAATCACATTGACTCTTTTCAGGAGCACTTTTCCCTGGCCCTCACCACCAGAGATGAAGATGAAACTTACTGTGAAGAAAAGCTCCATCACTCTGCTGTCCAGAAGAGTCTCCCGCCAGGATTCTGTTGGCTTTAACATCACATTTTGTGAGGATTCGAACATAGCTATATAATGTCTGCCCAGTGAGCTGGTGTCAAGGTCAACAACAAGAACATTCTGATTTTGCCTAAAGTACAAGTACAGCCTAAATATAACAGGAGCCATTCAGAAAGAATGCAATGGAAACAGTGTAAGCCTCTTCGCATAGGCGACATAAGTCATGCATGAAGCTAAGGAATAAAAGGCATTAAGTGCTGAAAACAAGAATGCTACCGGAATGTGAGAGAACCGCTTGATAACCGTTGTTTGCCATGCTGCAGGGATACAGAACTTTCAGAGCCAGATCACAATGCAATGGCAACAGAGGGCAAAACACTGAGTGTAAGCCAGGTGGCAAAATGTATACAAAAGAATTTATGCAACCATATCCAATAATTTCCCTAATATTTTGTAACAGCAAAAGCCCATATATATAAAATGCTGAGTCTTAGACTTAGAAACACAGCATAGCATTTTCCCCTAAAGAAATATACTCATTGGGAAAACCAATAAAGAATAAGAAGTATATATGTGTATCATTGTTATTGCTGTGGTTAAGTATTGTCAAGTTGGTTCCAATTCACAGCGACCCTCTATAGGGTTTCCAAGAGCAGCCTAAAATAGAAAATATAGTGATGAGCACATTCTCATCCATCAGGGAACAAACAGATCTTAATTGTTACCCAAAACCACTACATGCAAGAATTAAATATAATATCTAAAGATTTATTATGATTAAAGCCCATATTAGTAATGAAATTAAAGGTTCTGCAAATGCTTTGGAAGCCATTTATAATAAAGACTAAGCATTGGACTGCGAACCACAAGGTACACAGTTTGAGCTCACCAGCCGCTCTGCGGGAGAAAGATGAGGCTTTCCACGAGAATTCAAAGCCTCGGAAATACTACACAGGGTTTCTAAGTCGGAACTGACTCGATAGTACTTCAACAACAACAACACTATTTAACACCTTAAAATAGCTACTATTGTTTGGTCTCCAAAGAGCAAGGACGAGCACTGTGAGTAGACGTAAGAAGAGAAGTCACTTTCTAAAAAGTCACCCCAACACGTCTGGTAACTCCATGTGACTGATGAACAAAAGGAAAACTGGGAATCAGCTTCACTGACATCTCATTTCTCTCTTCCTTTATCTGCCCCCTGGTGGAGGAACTGGGGAAGAGTCAACAGCCAGAAGAAAGGGGCCTGGGGAACTTGAATTAAAGAGACCTGTATTTAAAAGGGGGAAATGGTCCATGAATACTATGAATGATGAAAAGTGTCAACATTTTCCAAAGTGACTTTACCTCCTTGCCTGGCACTGGTACCTATTTTGATCTAGCGTTTAGGCTGTGTTCTTCACCCCAAAGACACTGACTGAAAACTCTTACTGCTTCTGTGTGCTTCGTCATCAAGTTGATTCAGACTCAATGACAGAACCTTTGGGTTAGCAGCCAAGCGCTTAGCCAGTGCATCACCAGGGCTCCTTGGCTCTTATTACACACTGATTATCTTTTAACAAACAAAGTGAAATATCAATGGATCAGATAATATGATGTCTAGGATAAGCTTCGGTGTCCTGGTGTGGGGCTACAGGATAATCACTGGACTGCTAATCACAAAATGGACAGTTCAAACCCACCAGAAGCTCCTCGGGAACCCTTTACAGGGTCGCTATGAGTCGGAACGGACTCAAGTGCACCTAGCAAGAACAGGGTAAGGGTCAGTGCAGAGCACAGAAGGGTGAGTCTGGAAGCAGGCTGTTCTCTCTGCACTGTGTGCTCATACTCACTGCCGTTGAGTCCGCAGAAAGCCTGCTCTTTCTCTTGCAGAGCAGCTGGTGAGTTAGAACTGCCGACCTTGTGGCTCACAGTCCAATACTTAGCCTACAGCAACACCAGGGCCTTTTCTCTGCATTTGTATAGCTCTCAAAGTTTCCACAACTAGAGTGAGGGACTTGAGTATAGGAAACAGATCACCAGAGTGAGGTAATAAGTTCTTTGTACATCATCAAAAATACACCATTTATAAATTCTTTTCCTATTTTATTAAACCTGATTTACAATGTGCCATTTAATTAAAAGATACTTTCTTATGATGGAAACAGTTCAGCAATGAAAAGTATTAGATACCTATACTGAGTTCTGGGTTGTATAAAGAAAATTCTGACAATCCAGTTCCTTTAAAAAAAAAAAAAATTCTGCCATTAAAATGGTACTAGTTTTTTTTTTTCATTATCCAAATCTAACAGGCACAATATACGTATATACAGCTATTAAACACATTCACCTAGGAAAATAATACGGCATTTCAATACTTATATGCTTAAAACAGATGGCGTGACTTTACTTTTAAATTCAGTGAGATGTAAGCCAGATAAATAGGTTCACAAAACCATAATACAATGGTTGATTTCAGAGCAAACTATTTGTCATGTTTCTTTCTAATGCAGACACCCTGGTAGCTAGCAGAAGCATGTTGCTCCCTTAGGATATGACAGGCAGATTTTTCAGGTGTTAGCAACTACAGAAGAGAGCGAACATCCCTTAGAGGGGTGTTGAACATTAAAGGAAAAAGGCAGAAGCAAAGGGAGGAACATTTAGGGATGCTGTTATTCTTGGAAATATGGGAAACATCACTTCAAGTGAATGAAAAAGTCTCTCGCAGTCTCATAACCTCGCCAATTAAAATACACCAACGGGTTCATGGTCATTTATTAGTAAACAGGGAGTGACAACTTTAAAGATTAATAAAAAATACAACAGAAAAGGAAACTCAAACCAAGGTAGACTATGTATTTTTATACCCTAATGTCTGGGTTAGAAAAAGTACATACTTTATAAATACTTCTCAATATCAATTATTAATATTAAGAGTTTAAAAAAGGGCACTGTCCAGATATGAAATGGAATTTTAACGGCTCACCTGAACATCAGTTTCCAACTAATCCTCAAGTCTTTTCTATTTTTCTGTACTGGATTTAGCCTCTCCTGATCTTGGTTTATTTTTATCCACATTGTCCCTCCTTTGCAATCCATAAGGTCACATTACCTTAGAGAGCTGATAATCAACATATTTTTAAGAACTATACTCCTCTAACAGGTTGCCAAAAGCACATGAAGATTTCTGAGTTTAATATCTGATACTTATTAAAAAATAATTTCCCCATAATTACTTTATTACATGTGAGTTTTGATTTTTCAACTCCAAGTGTGGAAGAAATGGCGCTTGCTCAATTGTAATGTACGATTTGATTTGATTTACTTTGTCTTCAACACTGAAGATTTCATTACTATCTTTTCAGCAGCCAGTCTAGCACCACCACCATTCCACATCTTCATAATAAAAATGCATGCATGATCATTTTCACTACAGCACACAGCCAAACAACCACAAACTGTATCTCTAAAGACCACGTACTGTCCCCAAAGGCATTTTAATAAAGAGTGAAACATAAAAGCAACACTCTAAGAATGAATGGAACACATTTTTTAAAAACAAATCTATTCTGGCAAGAAACGTATGTTTTAGTTACCAGGCTGTTCAACGAAACTGTTAAGTTCTTGTCTCTGAACAAGAGACAGGAATTATTAGTTGTTGCTTGTGGTTTCAGCTCACAGCGTGTTTGGTTAGGGGTTCTGAGGCTTTAAATCTTCTCAGGATCAGAAAGCATTGTGTTTTTCCAGCGGAGTGGCTGGAGGGATTGAATCGTGGACCTTGTGGTCCATAGTCCAGTGTTTATCATACAAACTCACTGTGCCCCATTCCCAGCTGTTATCATCCATATAAGAGGGTTAAGTCAAAAAGTATTGCTACAAACCACAGAAACACTTATTGAACAGAATCATCAAAACATGAAGCTATTGGTTCTCACCCTATGCACCACCTGGGTATATGCACTTCTGAGGTGGGGATTTCCTGTCTCCCTAACCCTTCCCCCAACCCAAAGAAATCAGTGCTCTTCAATTTACACAGTGTTGAAACAGTACTTTAGGCATCCTCAAAGGACTCAAACTGTGTTCCTTTCAATGTTCTTTGAGTTTGGGGAACAAAAAGAATGGTAGCGTGGATGGGGTGAGGTCTGCCAAAGCAATTCTCCGAGGACAGCCCTTGCTACCCTTGAAGGCTGAGCAGGTGCGTTGTCAGGATGGAAGAACATTCCCAGGGGAACTTCACTGTCCTTTCTCACCAATGTAGTTTGCTATTGTCATCAAACTTCTTTGTAATAAGCAATACTTTTCACTTACACACATATATGGATCAAACAATTTTTCCAGTATTACTAAAAGCTGAGCAATGAACAGTAAGTCCTTCCTATTCCCCTGCACAACCCCCTACCCCCTTCAATCTCCTATTCAAAGGAAACAACATTAACAGTTTCATATATCTGGTAACTGAAACATATATTGTCAGTCAAAACAGCCTTGTTTATGAAAATCTGTTTCATTCATTATTCTACTGTTCCTTTTGTTGTTTTTGTTTCACTTTTATCCCGGAATCCCAAAAAACAGTCACCATAATCTTTTATGGTGCCCTAGTGTGGCACTATGGGTTAATGTGTTGGACTGCAAAGTTGGTTTGAACTGCAAGGTCAGCGGTTCAAGCTCACGAGCTGCTCCTTGAAAACCCTATACAGGGCCCAATGGGTCAGAACTGACTCGCTGGCACTTAACAACACCATAATCTTTTAAGCTGACTTCTCTGCCTTGAATTTAATTGGTCCAGTGGATCCCCTCAGAAGCCACTGTTTTGATTGGACCTTTGCTTTGAAGGCACCCTAAGGGAATCCAGAGACCTTGTCTGCAGCCATCCACTGAAGACAGACACACGTGTAAACACGCTTTGTTTGGAATAAACCTATGCACGTTATGAGCTGGAACCCTAGTAGCAACACTTTGGGATTTACCCTTATACATATAATTATTTAAAATTTCAAGACTATTTAAAAGCATATCACAATGTGAACAACAAAATAATCATATCTGTACATTCAGAATACGTAAAGAATTAAAGCAAGTCCATTTTTAATATGGTATTGTCAATTAACTGACGATTTCTATGTGCATAAGAGACCCAAGAAACACGTCTCCCCTGCTAATTTTCATTTTAGAATACTTAACAATGCCACCAGTATAATTCAGCAATCTAATACTTCTATTTTTAAGATGGCATGTCTTGAAATGATTTAAAGTTTAAATAAAGCAATAGTTTCAGGTGAAAAAAAAAGTTTTGGTGAAACAAGTTCCTTTCTTAAAAGTTTCTGAAAGATTGGTTTACAGTCACCATTTACCATAAGATGAGGCTTTCTGCTCCCGTAAAGATTTACAACCTCAGAAACCCTGCGCAGGGTCGCTCTGAATCAGAACCGCCTCCACGCCACATGACCACCACTACCAGCACCATTTACCATGCTATATCACACAGAACATTATACTGCTTTTTATTTGTTTACCTAAATAAGACACCAATGAAAGAAGTCTAATAGGTAAATAACTGTTTATTAAGTTATCATATACTTTCACAATGCATTATTTATTACAAGCTAGTCAGATGGAAAAGCTCCATATCATCAGTGAAAACAGGGCCAGGGGCAGACTGTGGAACAGACCATCAATTACTCATATGCAAATTCAAACTTAAATTGAAGAAAATTAAAACAAGTCCACGAGAGCCAAAATATGACCTGGAATATATGCCACCTGAATTTAGAGATCATCTGAAGAACAGAGTTGATACATTAAACACTGAAGACCAAAGACCAGAAGAGTTGTGGGATGACATCAAGAACATCATACATGAAGAAAGCAAAAAGTTATTGAGAAGACAAGAAACAAGGAAAAGGTCAAAATGGATGTCAGAAGAGACACTGAAACTAGATCTCCAGCATAGAGATGCTAAAGCAAATGGAAGAAATGAGGCGGTCCAAAAGAGGAACAGAAAATTTCAGAGATGAGCTCGATAAGACAAAGCCAAATATTACAACAACATGTGCAAAAATCTGGAATCAGAAAACCAAAAAGGA
>NW_006408523.1:10248343-10257065 GCF_000296735.1 Chrysochloris asiatica | reverse complement strand
TTGGAAGAAGTGCAGCCAGAGCGTTCCTTTGAGGCCAATATGGCCAAACTTCGTCTCTCATACTTTGGACATATTGTCAGGAGGGACCAGTCACTGGAGAAGGAAATCATGTTTGGTAAGGAGGAAGGTCAGAGAAAAAGAGGGAAGACTCCCAGCAAGACGGATTGGCAAAGTGGCAGCATCAATGGACTCAAGTGTGGCAACACTAGTGAGGTTGGCCCAGGATCGGGCAGTGTTTCATTCCGTTATGCATAAGGTCTCTATGGGTCTATACCGACTCAATGGCACCTAACAACAACATCAAAGGTCAGATTTGGAAGACCCTTGGGTAATGGAAAGCGGTTACTGTGCTCATCTGCTAACCCAAAGGTTGGAGGTTCAAGTTCACCCAGAGGCACTACTGAAGAAAAGTATGGTGGCAGTCTAGTTCTGAAAAGTCAGCAATTTAGAACCCTATGGAGTACAGCTCTGCTGTGACACAAACGAGGTTACCATGAATCCAAATCAACTCAACAACAATTGTTTTTCAATCTGACTTTATGAAACCTGTCAGTCACAAAAGATCAGCAATAAAGAGCTATCATTAATCACAGTTCAAATTCGAGTGACTCAAGTATTTCCTTAAGCTGGTAAGTGTGTGTCGGGGGGCTTTACCTAAAGACCCTGGGTGTGGGAGAAAATAGTCTTCACTGAATAGTGTTCATCTTGTCTACATGGGGCTGGTAAAAACAGATGGGGATAAGATTCTTAGGATTCAACAGTGAGTAATTGTTACCATAACTAATTGTGACTGTCACAATTGTAAAGGTAGAAGTTTTGTAACAAAAATGGAGGAGTAGTTTATCTTACAGTCCAGAAATAGAGGACCCTAGGACAATCAAGGGAGAAGCACAAGTGGAGTTTGAGACCTTATCCAGAGAAGCAACGACACCAGAGATGGAGGCTGAGATGGGGACATAGAGAGAGAAAGCAGCTGAGGACTCTAGATTCATGGAAAGAGAGGGACTGACAGCTGGCGGCCAAGAGGCAGGCTTGCAGAATGTGCCCTTTGGTGGTGTAAATTATTATATATGCCTGAGTGTTTAAAAAAAAAAAAAAAATGGAGCTAAAATGAATAGAGAGAAGTACTGTTAACTGATGGTACATAGAGGGGATTATAATCATTGTAATGAAACAAAGTATATGATTTGTTGAATGTAAAACTGATGCTCTGCCCTGTAAACTTTCACTCAATTCACAATAAAACTTTAAAAAAAAAGGGGGGTGGGGTGGGAAGAGCCCTTGAAGGGGCTACAGAGCCCTGATGATGCACTGGTTTAAGCACTGGACTGCTAACCACACGGCTGATGGTTCAAACTCACCAGCTGCTCTACAAGGAAAGCAAAGTCTGCCTGCTCCCTGAGGAGCTCTACTGTCCCACAGCGTTTCTATGAGTAAGAAGCAACTTGATGGAAGTGGGTGAGTGGAGTAACTGCTTTACACTTGACTGCTACTTGTAAAAGTTGGAGGTTCAAGCCCACTGCGATATACCACGAAATAAGAGCCCTAGAAATCTGCTTCTGTTAAGATTACAATCAAGACAATCCAATGACGCTCAGTTCAACTTCATATAGCATGCAGGGCCACCGTGACTCAGAATTGACTCAATGACAACCAAGAGGGCTTTCTCGGTTTTGATAAAAGAAATTCTGAACTCATGCAATGTATACTTTGTATGAGAATAATTCATGCATAACCAGAAAAAAATAAAAATCTAGTATATAAAATAGCTAAATAGAACTGTTTCTAGACTTCTAATAATCTAATCTTTTGGTGGTTGTGTAGGATAAGCAATGGACTGCGTATGAACAAGGGTGGCCGTTGGAGTCAACCAGCCCTCTGTGAGAGAAAGATGAAGCTTTCTGCTCTTGCAAAGATGCACAGCCTTGGGAATGCTATACCGTGTCGCTTTGAGTCAAAATAGACCCGACGGCACTTAATCAAAACAATCTTGTTTCACTTTCCCATGCTATCATCAAATTCAAGAACCAGGAACTACACAGAAGGCAAACAATTTTCTACCACTACACGGAACACAGAAGTCCTAGTGCGGCACTGTGGATTAATGTGCTATACTGCAACGCCGTTTGAACAAGGTCAGCAGTTCAAGCTCACTAGCTGCTCCTTGGAAACCCTACACAGGGTTGCTATGGGTTGGAAGTGACTCAGCGGCACTTAACAACAACAACATACTGAACACAAGCATACTCCCCCCTTCTTAGCAAGCATTCTTGATCCTCTAGAAAATCAGCTGCCATTAGATGTAAATTCAACCGCACCACAACATAGTGAAGCATCAACTTAATTAACTCTCAGTTCCTTAGAGTTAACTCTCCTTTCTGGTTACAATTCTCTGCCTAGGAAAGCTCACTTTTAGAACATAAACGCATATAACTATACCCTACTGTGTACGTCCACAACAAGCGACAAACACACACACTAACTGCTAGAAGGACAGAGTTGAACTATGCCCCCTGTTCCTGTCACTGGATAAATTCTAAGTCTCATGTCTTAACTTTTCAAACAACAGACATCTTATCATTAATTAGTACAGGCTAGTACATCTTAACAGGAGTAAGAAATGTCATCTTTTGGCTATACAAGGGTCCTTACAAATGCAAGTAAGTTCTTACTCACCGACTTCAGTAAGGGTAGTATTTTAAGGCAGTAATAGAAAAAGTGAGGCAAATCAGAGAAGAAGTGCAACTTACCTTCAAACAAATAAGCACAGTCTGTAAGTTTTCACCGCCTTTTCGATTCAACCTTTACAACAGAAAATGATCTTACAGCAACAATGGACATTTTTTTAAAAAGTAGTAAATGCTTTAACTTCTCCGTCTTCTTGTGTTCTTTAACCCCACTTTATTATCAGTGCAACAAAGTTTCAGGAGTGAGAAGAAGCCAAGTTTTTCTTCTTAAATATTTAATCTTTTTCACTCCTAGTTTTTCTAACAAAACTGCTATTTCTTTTCTTGGTACCAAAGAGCCCAGTCTTATACAGATTAAACTTATTCCAAGTAGCCATAAGTGCTTGAAATAAAGAACTGACCTCACCTGACTGTTTTCCCAAGCCTTGCCATCAAATAGTAAGGTTGACTTTAGAAAGCTTCTGTATTCCGTTACTATTTTTTGAATCAGTCAGCTTCCTTCCCTCAAAGCTAACTGGAGGGAAAAAATGATCAAAACCAAATCAGATCCACAAAAATAGAATACCCATAAAAGACTGTGTAACCAAACTAAAAAAAGAAATATTACTGAAGCCAACATACCACACATACCTGCCAAACATTCTTATTACAAAATGATATTGTCATTTATGATTAGTATTGCCAAAACCTTGCGGCATTTATGGACACCAGGTGAACTCAAGCTGCAATACCACTAGCCGCACACACACTCAGGGACTGAGCTACGAACAGACTTCAGAACTGCTTTCCTCAGTTAACTCAACAGTTACGATTTGTTAGGCATTTATTGTCACACCTAGACACCATGCTAGGTACCAGCAATGCAGTGGACAAAAGCAGGGTCCATGCTTCCATAGAAGGTGCCAACAGTGGAGTAAATAGACATTACTCAAATGAGCCAATGAGAGAAAAGTTACAACTAAGAAATGAGACAAATGGAAGGAAACAGATGACATACACATGGGAAGAAACCTAGCAAGAGAAGCTTAATTCACCTGGGGTATGGAGCCAAAGCATAATTAAGACCTGACCAGGCAAAGGCAGCAGGAGCTGGCACCGCAGAATAGGCACTCAGCCTCAAGGTCAGCATTCAAAAATCACCAGCTGCTCCCTGGACACCCTACACAGGATCCCTATGAGTCAGAACCGACTCGATGGCATTTCACAACAGGCAAGGAAGGAAGGCGCCTTGGTGATATAGTGGGAAACACATGGGGCTGCTAACCAGAAGGTCAGCAGTTGGAAACCACCAGCTACTCCGCAGGAGAAAGACGAGGCTTTCCGCTCCTGTAAAGATATACAGCCTCAGACACCCTGTAACGGTGAGCTAGGAGTCGGAACTGACTCCCCAGCACACTGCGGCAGGGAGCACACAATGAGCAAAGACCACGGGGCAAAAGGAGAAGTGGACCCAGTGGGGCCGCTATAACAGCAGGGAAAACAGGAACACAGCACTGAGACCTTTCATGGCCTTACAGCCCACACCAAGGATTTCTGGGTTTAGTCTAACAGTAATGATACTCCAGTGAAAATGCTTAAGCAAGGAAGAATCATGGTCAGGCTACCACTCCAAAACCAATGACTGTGTACAATGTGGAGAATGGACTAGAAATAGAACAAAGTTAATACGCAGGCGACCAAAGTTTGGATTAAGCAGATAGCATTGAAGGAGTCAATGGATATAAAAATATATTCAGAAAATATAAGCATCAAGGTGTGATGACAGAACATTATAGGTTTCTGAGAAATGAAAACGAATACTGGAACCCAACTTGGAAAAAAGAGCACAGAGCTCCAATTTGGATAGGCTTCAAATTTAAGATGAGTAGGCAGATATAGGGAGTCCTGGTGTGGTGCTGTGGGTTAATGCAGTGGACTGCAAGGTCAGTTTACACTATAAGTTATCGGTTCAAGCTCACCAGCCGCTTCTTGTAAATCCTATACAGGGTTGCTATGGGTTGGAACCGACTCTATGGAACTTAATAACAACAAAAAGCAGATACATATATGTGTATGTGTGTGTGTGTGCTGTTGTTGTGCAGCTGAGTTGGTTCCAACTCACGGCAACCTTGTATAGGGTTTCCAAGAGCAGCTGGTGGGTTTGAACTGCCAACCTTGTGATAAGCACTCCCGTGCTTTTCCTATAGCACCATACCAAGGCCTTAGATAGAAGTTTGGAATTGTGAGCTCGCTGTGGACAAGACTACCTAGGCAGGAACACCAAAGGGATGAAGACAAACCTAGAGGAAACCCATTATTTAATATTCTATTAGTGAAGGAATAATTAAAAACAACTGAGAAAGAACAGTCAAAGTGAAGTACTGATCCACAAGCCAAATGAATAGAGGACTTCAAGCAGAAAGACTAAGTTCGAAGAGTTCAAAGTACAGTAAGAATGGAAAAATATCTGCAAGGTTTGGCAATCTGAAGACTAGTAGTAAACATAAGGGAAAGTGAGAAACTACGAGAGGAATTAAAGAATAAGGGGAACAAGAAGGAATGGAGACCAAGAGACAGGAAGACAGCCAGAGGAGAATGTTACACCAAAGAAGGGTCATACTGTGACTACAACAATAAAGCTTAAAGCCACTTCAAATCCTACAGGAAAGAGCCATTGCTCACAGAAGAGGGGATCACTGAGAGTGGCAGATTAGTGAGAAGGTGAATGGGACAAGATCTAAAGTCAGCCTTAGCAAACAGATTGATTGGGTACACTTCCCTTCCAGTGTAACAAGAAGGAAAAGGAGGATTCTTGCATAAGGCAATAATTACTGAAATTTAGTACGAAAAAGTGAAATTCCAGCCAAACCTTTGATTTATTTCTGACTAGAACAACAGGGTCCTGAGTGCAGGTTACAGGGAGTATGCTTGGGAAGGACACAATACAAGCATTTAGGAAGAGGGGGAGGAATGGACATTAAGTCAAGGGTAAAGAAGTTAAAACAGTAAGGGATGGTAGTTTGAGAGAGATCCTAAGTCTAAGACACTTTCTTTGGACAGTTGTTGTTACGTGCCGCGGAGTTGGTTCCGACTCATAGCGACCCTGTACAGGGTTTCCGAGGCTGTAAGCAGAAAGCCTCATCTTTCTCCCACAGAACAGCTGGTAGTTTCAAACTGCTGACCTTGAGTTTTGCAGCCCAATTTGTAACCACTATGCTACCAGAGCTCCTTTGAACAGTAGTAACCTAAAATATAAACACAGTGGATTGTACATCAATAGTCTCTTTCAGGTGAGTGAGCAGAGGGAGGAAGATAAGGATCAGAGGAATTAGCTCACTGGGTCAGGGGTAATAGTCACATCTACCAAATCCCCGAAGCTATAGATTTTGCACCATCTTGACCTGAGTAGAAGATGCTTTCGGACATTTCCCTCTGTATATATAAAGCTGGATGAATGACTGGGTGAGTACGTGGATGATGGATGGATGGATAGATGGATGGATGGACAGCTAGACGGTCCACTCCTGCTCATGGTGATCTTCTCTACAAGAGAATGAGTCACTGTCTGGCCCTGCATCACCCTCATCATTACAGGCATGTTTGAGCACATTAATGTGGCAATATGTCAATCCCCCTCACTGAGAGACTCCCTCCTCACACCTCATTAGGCCTCGATTTCATCAAATAGGATGTCCTCCTTCAGCGACTGTTAAAGCAATCAAGACAACGCTAGGTCATGATCCACAATGCTTTCATTGGCTAACTGTCACAAACAGATCCGCACACCTTGCTTCCTAGTCTGTCTTAGTCCACTAGGATTAAACCTTATTAGTATGTGAAATACTAGTGGCACAGATTCCAGCTTCATAGCAAAATGCAAGCAACCACTCTACAACAAACTGACAGATGGGAGATAAGCACATTTTAAATCTACACATAATAATCCTTCACAAAAAAAAATAGTTGGCAGATCCTATGATCATGTACATACACAATCCTTAGGACTCTATAAAAAAAAAACTTAGAATGAAGTAATGAACAAGCTACCAGGGTTACAGTGTACAAGATCAATAGGCAAAACTCACTCGTATTTCTATACTGCAACAATATGCAATCTGAAAATGAAATCTCACAAACAGCTGCATTTTATTACAGCAGTTTAAAACATTATCAGAAGTAAACTTATTAAGTATAAAACTTCTATACTGAAAACTATAAAACATTTTTTACATAAATTAACAAAGACCTAATTAAATAGAAATATATCTCATGTTCATTTGTAGAAAGACTTAAGACTGCTCATTTGGTAATACTGCCTAACCAGACTAAAGATTTAATGAAATCACTATCAAAATCGCAGTTGCCAGTTTTGGAGAAACTGAAAACCTGATCCTAAAAGTCATGCAGAAATGCAAAAGATGACAGTGAAAACAGTCTTGAAAAAGGAGAAACTCAGAGGACTCATACTTAACGATTTCAAAGCTTAGTACAAAGCTACAACATTCAATCAAGAAGAACAGACATAAATCAATGGAATAGAATTGAGAGATGGAAAAATAAACCCTCACATTTACAGTCAACAAAGATTTTCATCAAAGGCACCTGGTGGTACTGTAGGGTAAGAATCAGGCTGCTAATCACAGGTCGGTGATTCAAGCCCCCAGCCACCCTGCAGGAGAAAGATGAAGCTGTCTGCTCACACAAAGATTTGCTGGCACTGGATTGGGTGGGGATTTATAATACAGATGCCAAAATAATTCAACAGAAAAAGAATAGACTTTTCAAGAAACAGAAATAGTTTAGAACAACGGATTAACCAAACGGAAATGAATTTGGACCCCATTCTCACACCACACATAAAAATTACTTCAAAACAGATCACAGACTTAATGTAAAGTATAAAATTATAAAATTTAGGGAAAAAATCTTCCTAAGCTTGCATTTGTCAGCACAATCTTAAATACATCAAAAGCATGAGCTAAAAAAAGAGAAAACAGATGAACTTCAAAATTAAAAATTTTTTATACTTCAAAAAAGTAAAAACAGCCTAAGAATGAGAGAAAGTAATTCTACCTGTAAGCATGTACTCAAATGAAAGGAAAACGTTACAGACAAATGTTCACAGTGATATTAGTGTTTATTACATAAGGTTTCCAAAAAGTAGAAACAATTCACATGTCCTTCACCTGATACACAGAAAAACAGAATGTGGACTATCTGAACAATGAAGTATTATTCTGAGATGAGCTGTTGCCATACATGAATATAAATGAACCCTGAAAATACACTAAGCGAAAGAAGCCACTCACAAGGACCATGTGCTGTATGATTCCATTAGAATGAAATGCCCAGAACAGGCAATTCTGTCAAGATAGAGAATAGATGACTGGTTGCGCAGGGCTGGAGAGGGGACAGCAAGAAACAGGGTGGGTAAGTGCTAAACAGTAGGGGGTTTCTTTTGAAGTGATAAAAATACTTGAAATTGATGACTGTGCACAATTCGATGAATACTGCTGCTGCTGATGTGAACTGCCATTGAGCCAGTTCTCACCCAGTAAGAGTCTGTGAGGCTGTAAATCTTGGCAGGAGCAGAAAACTTCATTTTTCTCCTGCAGAGCAGCTGGTAGGCTCGAACCAGCAACCCTGTGGTTCACTGTCCCAGTACTTACCCTACAGAGCCACCGCACTCACCCTATGAATAGATATCCAGAACTAAACTGAAGGCACTTAGCAACTACAGTCAAAGAACACGGGCAAAACATTGAATCACGCAGGAAGCATCGAAAGAACATGGAAGAACTGTTGATGCTCAGCCGTTTCAAGAGTTATGATATGATCAAGAACCGAAAGAGCTGAAGGAAGAAGTCCACGCTGCACTGAAAGCACTGGTGAAAAGCAAGGCTCGAGGAACTGATGGAATACCAATCGAAATGTTTTAACAAAAATGCAATACTGGAATGCTGACTTGCCAAGAAATTAACTATCTGGCTAACCAACTGGAAGAAAGTCCTATCTGAGCCCATTCCAAAGCAAGGCGAACCAATGGCTGCTGAAAT
>NW_006408523.1:10240025-10246361 GCF_000296735.1 Chrysochloris asiatica | reverse complement strand
TAGAGGAAGACTCATTAACAACCTGCATTAGGCAGATGACACCACCTTGCTTGCTGAAAGTGAAAAGGACTTGAAACCCTTGCTGATGGAAATCAAAGACTACAGCCTTCAGTATGGATGGCCAAAGATTATTTGGATCCATGGTCAACGCCCATGGGAGCAGCAGTCAAAAATCAAATGACGGATTGCACTGGGAAATTTTGTTGAAGTCATAAAGAGCTCAAAGTGGTGTCAACTTGAAGACTAAGATGTGCCTGACCCAAGCCAGGGTATTTTCAATGATCTCATTTGTATGTGAAGGCTGGACAGTGAATAAGGAAGGCTGAAGAGGAAGGTGATGCCTTGGATTTATGGTGCTGGTGAAGAACTGTTAACTGTAACATGGACTGCTAGAAAGAGGAATAAATCTGTCTTGAAAGAAACGCAGCCAAAATGGGGACACTATGTGCCTCATGGTTTGTACATGGCATTAGGGAGAGCAGATCCTTGAAGAACATGATGCCTTATAAAGTAAGGGGCCAGCGAAAAGGGCGAAGAAATTTGGCTTACTGATTCTTTCAGATACTTTCCCTGTACAGGGGGAATAATCCTGGGACAAATAGTACATAAACTGCATCCCATACTGATGAATGATATATTTTATTCTTAAAGGTAAAGCAGCTCTAAGAGCAAATAGTTGGGAGGATCCCATTATTGAAAAAAGAATTGAAAAATTTCCATCAGACTACTTCTGAGCAAACCTAGACAAAGACAAGTAAGCACCATTTAATAGCTAAGCCCCTTGGAGTATTAAGGTAGGTGACTCATGCTAGCATATAACACACTATCCTCCTTCCTTACTACCTCAACAGCATTCTGGGCTATCTAGCACCTATATCGATACTATCTGCCTATATAACACTATAATATCAAATTTTCCTTCATAAATCCTGACTTCTATACCTTGGGCAATGAATACATTTATCTCACCAAATTTTAAAAGTAAACAACACAACAAAACAAAACCTTCCTTTGGCCCAACTCTTACTCCTTCAAGCTATTACACCCACACTATATGAAAGAGCTTCACTTCACTGTCTGCTTCACTCACCAATCACCACTCAATCACTGCAGAGTCCTGGTGTGGCATATAGGAAAAGCACAAGGTCGGCAGTTCAAATCCACCAGAGTTGCTATGAGTTAGAGCCAACTCAGCAGCACTTAACAGTAAGCAGCTCAACCACTGCCTGCAGTATGGATTTTTCTCCAGTCACTTAAACATACTACCCTATATTTAGTGACGCTCTAACTGATATTCACCCAATCATAATAGACTATGTCTACTCATCTGAAATGCTCGTCTGTCTTTGCTTCCCAAATATTCTTCCCAAGCCTCCTATCCACTTGCTTTCTCAACCTCTTTTGCTGCTTCCTGTCTTTGAAATCATGTTGTAACTGGGAATCTTCACACTAGGATGGTCTCTCCCACTCAAGTAACTGCCCCAACATGGTGCTGGTGGTGGTGGTGTGGCATGGAGTCAGTTCCGACTCATAGCGACCCTGTACAGGGTTTCTGAGGCTGTAAATCTTTACAGGAACAGAAAGCCTCATCTTTCTCCTGCAGAACAGCTGGTAGTTTTGGTTTGCAGCCCGATTCATAACCACTACACTACCAGAGTCATCTCTCCCAAATCTTTACCATCGTCCCACTCTCACTCTACATTAAAATGTCCTCCTGACAGTGGACAGCAAACTTTAGCACACTGCACATATTTTAAAGATTTACTGAACCACATTCCACATGCCAAGCAATCTTATCCAGTTTAAGCTTACACTAGCCCAAGAGGTAAAATGGTTTGTGTCCAACACTAATCTGAAGGCTGACAGTTGGAACCCCCCAGCGACACCCCAAAGAAAGGTCTAACAATCTGTTCCCATAAAGATTAGTTATGGAACCCTTTGTGGAGTTACCGTGGGCATATGCAAGGTAACCATGAGTCAGGATCAATGAGACATACGAGTCTTTGTTTTGTTTTCCCTGAACAAGCATCCATCCATGGGTTTCGAGAGTTGGGCAACCATCAGCACAACCTATACAGCATTTTCATTATCCCCATGCGCTGTAGCAGTACTCCCTGTTTGACCCCATCTCCCCCATTCTCAGCAAGCACTGAGGGATTTTCATTCTGTCTTTATACCCCTCAACATTTCATACGAACAGAAGTTGGACAATGTGTGTATAACTGGTTTCTTTCACTAAGCATAATGTTTTCAAGGTTCATCCCTACTGCAGTGAGCATCAGATTTTCATTCCTTTTTATTAACAAATAATATTTTATTCCATGGATACATCCTATTTTATTGATCCATTCATCAGCTGACTAACATTTCAGATGCTTCCATTTTATGTCTATTTTGAGTAACACTGCTATGAACACTCATGGACAAGCTGGTGGATGACATTCTGAGTTCACGAATTCCTTTAACGCAGGCCTCTCCTGTGCATTGTAGGATCTTTATCAGGATCCCTGGCCTCTACTCAGGTGATGTCAGCAGCAAACCCTCCAGTTTTGACAATAATCAGGAATTTTTGACACCAGTCATTGCCAACTGTCCCGAGTGGAGTGGAGAGCCACTGCCACAGACTTATGATTTCTTTGGTGAAACTTTGTGTCCACATTAACTCTTGATCATCTCAAAGTTATTAAATATGACAGCATCAATTTCTTTATATGTTAATAAATACCTAAATATTTAATCTATACATTCTTTTGATAATACTTCTCTTTGTGTGATCTAAATCCACTAATTTAGATTCAGCTGGTTTTCCCAATAATTTGTACATGTTGTTGTTAAGTGCCGTCAAGTCGGTTCCAATCCATAGCAACCCTAAGCAGGTTTCCAAGGAGCAGCTGGTGAATTTGTACATTAGGAGCTCTGGTAGCGTAGTGGTTACGAATCAGGCTGGGTACCTTAAGGTCAGCAGTTCAAAACTACCAGCTGTTCCATGGGAGAAAGATGAGGTTTTCTGCTCCTGTAAAGATTTACAGCCTCGAAAACCCTGTACAGGGTCACTGTGAGTTGGAACCAACTCCACGGCACATAACCACTACCACCATAATCTACATATTATTTCTCTATAAAAATTGTCTAAAAGCTTCATCAACTAAGACCTTAAATTTTCAATCTAGGCAATCAAATATACATTTAGATCTATAATTATGTTCCTTTATTAATTCAATAAAGTACAAAGGGGTTTCAAAAGTTAATGGGAAAATTCCATAATCCTTTTATTCCACTTTTGCACGAACTTTTGAAACCCCATATATATATGCAACATCTACTAAATATCATTTTCTCACATTTAACTTTATAGATCAGCCATTAATACAAACAATTTCTTCTATCAACCCATTCCTGGGGCCCTAGGGGGCACTGTAGGATAAGCACTGGACTGCTAACTGCAAGGTTAGCAGTTCAAACCCACCAGGTGCTCCTTGGAAACCCTATACAAGGTAGCTACGTATGAATCGGAGTCAACTCAATGACACTTAACAACAACATCAACTCACATTCCAAACTAAAAACTGATGGGAGTTTAAGATACAACTATCTGTGTCTTCTCATCCAGAGTGGACGAGAAAGGAAGGCTAAGACTCAAACAAGAAACTCGTCCACAGGACAAATAGAGTACATAAACCACGACCTCGTCTACCCAGAGACCAGAACTAGACTGCCCAACAGCCACTAACAGGGCCACAATACAAAGATGCCAGCAAAAGAGGAGAAAAATATACAACGTATCTTAAATTCTTACAAAGTCTAAAGAATTAGCCAAAATTACACTGAGATGCAATGCAATCCATAGTGCAGGCTGTGGTCTTCCTAAGTATTTTAAATCCTCTTGGCTTTCAACAAACAAGGCATAGCTCAGATTGTTAATGTGTCGTCGTCCTCCAATCTTGATGCCACATTCTTCATATAATCCAGTTTCTCAGATTACCTGCTCAGTATATAGTTTGAATAAGCATAGGGAAAAAATACTTAAATCCTTTAATATTGCAAATCGAAATGTGTTCTTCCCTTGTGGTTTTCTCAAACCAGGTCTTTGCACATTTCATTGTAATTTTCTTTTCAGCTCTTTTACAGCCTCAGATCTTCCACTAGCTTTAGCATCTTTACACTGCAAAGCAAGTTTCAGAATCTCTTCTGACATCCATTTCAGTCTTTCTTTTCTGTCTTAATGACTCTTTGCTCTCTTCCTCTACTATACTATGTTCTTAATGTCATCCCACAACTCTTCTTGTCTTTGGTGGTTAGTGTCAGCTGCATCAAATACATTCTTGAGATGACCTCCAAATTCAGGTGGGATATGTTCAAGGTCATATTTTAGCTCTCATGGACTTGTTTCAATTTTTTTCAGCTTCAGCCTGAACTTGTATATGAACAACTATTGGCCTGTTCCACAGTCTACCCCTGGTCTTGTTTTGCTTGGTGATGTTAAGCATTTCCATTGTCTCTTCTCACAGATGTAGTTTAGTCAATTTGATTCCTGTGCGTTCCATCTGGAGAGGTCCAGGTGTATGTCACCTTTATGTTGTTGAAAAGGTATCTGCAATGAATAAATCATCAATCTTGCAAAATGTAATCAAGTGATCTCCAGCACTGTTTCTATCACTAGTGCATATTTTCCAACTATTGATCCTTCCTCTTTCCAACTTTAACATTCCAATCACCAGTAATTATCAATCAATCTAGACTGCATGTGTGATCAATATCAGACTGAAGAAGTTGGAAGAATTATTCAATTTCATCATCACTTGCTTTAGGGATTAGTGTGCAAATTTGAATAAGAGTGATATTAACTACTCTTCCTTATAGGCATATGACTATTATCTTATTACTGAGAGCACTGTACTTCAACACAGATCTTGAAATGTTCTTTTCGATGGTAAATGCAACCCTATTCCTCTTCAATTTTTCATTCCCAGCATAGTAAATCATATGACTGTCAGATTCAAAATGGCCAATATAAATTCATTTAAGCTCACTAATGCCAAGGATATCAATCTTTATGTGCTTCATTTTTGACAAGTTCCAATTTTTCTAGAGTCATACTTCATACATTCTGTGTCCCTATTATTAGTGGATGTTTATAGTTGTTTCTTCTCATTTTACGTTGTGCCCAATCAGTAAATGAAGGTCCCAAAAGCTTTACTCCATTTGCATCATCAACTTTCCTTTGAGGAGACAGCTCCTCCCCAGTGTATCTTCAATGCCTTCCAACCTGAGAGGTTCACCTCCCGGCACTACATCTGACGATGCTCTGGCTTTTTAAACTGATAAATGTCTTCATCTTCCAGCACTCTATTTAACAATGGCCAAACGTTCAGAAGTAGTCAGGCTCTCCTTCTTCCTAGTCTGTCTTAGTTTGCAAGCCCTGTGAAAACTTACCCACCAGTGGCTTAGCTCCAGCATCACAGCAACATACAAGCCTCCACGGTATGACAAGCTGACAGTTGAGTGATGGGCAGCAGAATATCATTTTGGAATAAAAAGGAACACAAATGACAAGTGCCACATCAGGACTCCTTCAATAGAAAAAGAATCCCCGAATCCAAACTGAGACAATGAATGAGTGAATGATTGAAAATTTGAGAAAGAACAGGGTATGTATAGAGCCTTAAAGTATGATGTCACATCATTACTTCTGAACTAAAAAAAGAAACACAGCAACTTTACAATGGCAATCTGTCAGAGACACCACCTTAGATAGCTAAGAGCTTAAAGTGAACATTCCCTCAAAATGACACAAAGGCAGATCATGACTCCTAATGTACTTAAGGACACAACTGTTTGTTGTTAAGTACCTTTAATTTCATTGCCAAGGAGCAGCTGGTGGACTTGAACCACCAAATCTTGTGATTAACAGGTCAGTGCTTATCCTACAGCACCACACAAGGACTCCACTCCGATAGGAGAACACAAATTTGCTACAAAAATGTATACACTGAATATAATCAAGAGGAAACATCAGACAGACTCCAAAATAATTGTTCTATACCCTTCAAAGTTCATTAAAGACAAAGAGGCTGAGGAACTGCCACAGATTAATGAACATTAAAGTGAAATGACAGCTGAATGTAACCAACTGGTCCCCATCTGGGAACAAGAGCTATGAAGGACATCATTGAGGCAAATGAGAAATATAAACATTGACTATGTTTATCTATCCTCGAGTGGCACTGTAGGATAAGTACTGGACTACAGGGGCGGTGGTTCTAACCCACCAGCTACTCCTTGAAAACACTACACAGGGTTGCTATGAGTTAGAACTCCTTGGAAACCTGTTACAGG
>NW_006408523.1:10184898-10238928 GCF_000296735.1 Chrysochloris asiatica | reverse complement strand
GGTGGTTCAAGCTCACCAGCTGCTCCTGGGAAACTGTATAGAGAGTCACTATGGGTCGGTACCAACTCGACAGCACATAACAATAACAGCTACATAAACATGCACACATATGCATGTGTACATGGAGAGAGAAAAATGAGAAAGCTAGAAAGGGACAAATCCTAACAAGATAAAATGATAGTAATTGGTGAATCACAGTAAGTGCATTTGCTGTTGTGTGCCGTCAAGTCAATTCCAACTCATAACAAGCCTGTATAGGGTTTCTGAGGAGCAGATGGTGAGTCTGAACCCCTTGTGGTCTGCAGTCTATTGTTATCCTATAGCACCACACCAGGAGTTTTGTTTAACTACTCTTGCAGTATTTCTAAATGTTTGAAATGATTATCAAAAATAAAGTCACCTATAAAAAGGATATTACAAAAACTTATGAGTAGCACATGGAGGGGAATGTGATCATTGTAATGAAGCAAAGTCTATGATTTGCTGACTGTAAAACTGATGGTCTGCTCTGCAAACATTCACTCAATTCACAATAAAACATTAAAAAAAATTAGGATTAGAAGTTAGAATCAAATTTTAAAACAGCCACATTAAACATATCATTCTAAGTGATTAGATAACTTTGCTACAAGATACACAAACTTATTTTGCAACAATTGATGCCTTGGAATTATGGTGTTGGCAAAGAATATCAAATACACCATGAACTGCCAGAAGAACAAACAGATCTAACCTGCAAGAAGTATAGTCAGAATGTTCCGTATCAGCAGGAGCAACCAGTCCCTGGAAAAGGACCGTATACCTTGGTAAAGTAAAAGGTCAACATAAAAGAGAAAGCTCCTCAGTAAGGCGGACTGAGCCAATGGCTACAACAGCGGACTCAAACATGGCAACGATTCTGAGGATGATGCAGGACCAGGCCGGGTTTCAGTCTGTTGGAGATCCGGTCACCATACATTGAAACTGACTCGACAGAACCTAACAGCCACAATTTGCTACTCTCATCTGTCTACACTACACTACACTACACTACACTATAAAAACAAAAAAGAAAACCATCATGTGATACATTTTAATGACGTTAGATTCAGTCATTAGTCTCTCTTTAGGATACAGAGCTAAGCCAATTACTCAATTCATTTCCTATGGATTGACTTGTAGACTTCCAGGTTATTGCCGAAACTAGAAAATCTGTCAGATTCGAGTTCCCTGAAATTGATTTCTCTAATTAGCTCCAAAAACGTAGTTGATTTTCATCCCACTCCCAAATTTGTTCCCCTGCAATGCAGGCTGGTCCACTTAAAGGGAAACCTATTTCAAACATACACAGGTCAGTTAGCCAACAAAAGGCCACTGTACAAACATGTGAGGTGTGTGGCCAAACGATTCTTCAGCAATAAAGCAGGGCATTCTTTAGTCTGAAAGCAAGATCAAAATGGGCATTTTCTTTCAAAAAGAATATTATCTCCTTTGGGAATATTGTAGTTGTTGTTGTTAAGTGCCATGGAGTCACTTTCGACCCATAGCGACCCTGTATAGGGTTTCTAAGGAGCTTCATCTCTCATACTTTGGACATACTGTCCAGAGAGAACAATCGCTGGAAAAGGATGTCATGCTGGGTAAGATGGAGGGTCAGAGAAAAAGAGGAAGACCCCCAACGAGATGGATCAACCAGGTGGCATCATTGATGGCATTGAGTGTGGCAGTGGTAATGAGGTTGGCCCAGGATCGGACACTGTTTCGTTCTGCTGTGCATGGGGTCGCTATGAGTCGGTTCCGACTCGATGGCACCTGACAACAACAACAACAAGGAGTGACTGGAGAGCATGAACTGCTGACCTTGCAGTTCAAACTGGCTTTGCAGTCTGGCGCATTAACCCACAGCCGGCACACCAGGACTGTAATACTGTAGTAGTAGTTACCATTTTTAAATGACAGGTTTTCCAAAGCTTTATCTGAATACGTAGAAATATTTTATATGTTGTGTATCTTTGCACAAACTTTGTTTCCAAACTCCCAGAGAACTGTTTCCCTTTAGGGTATATTTGTACTCTTCAGCCAACCACATCCCCCCTAAAACAGACACTTTAAAATTGGCTACAATATATGCAGTGTAACTTTTGCTAATTTTCCCCTACATATATAATTAATGTTTTGATAGCTCCATATGGCCTGACACTTTAAAAATCTGTCTCAACGTTTTTCAACATCTTTTTCTTTTACTAATAAAACCGGAGCAAAATAATATTGCAATACTTGAACAGAAATTTTTTTTGTATGTTTTTTTGTTTTTTTTTTAAAGAAAACATGTGCCTCAACAATAAAATAAGTGAATATATACTAAAGATCTCAAATTGGTTATGAGGGGTCAGACGATTAGGGACTAGGGGAAAGAAGGTGGTTCATTGCACTGTAAGCTTCTCCTTCACATAGAGTGGTTAGGAATACTGCAGAACTCAGGCTGTCTCCCTCCCTAGACAGCCTTTTACACTGCACTGTCGTCTACTGTGTGACTTTACTAGCTTGGAAAGAGAAGAAAGAAAATTACTCCATATCATACTAACCCGTCAACCCACTGCCCGACTCGAACCCCCCACAGAGGTACCCTGTAAGGCAGAGCAGACTTTCCCTTAGGCTTCCGAGGGTAGTTGTCTTCATGACAGCCCACAGCCTGGTCTTTCTCCTGCGTGCGCCCTTCAATCCCACAATCTCCCAGCCACAGTCAGTTTGCTTCTGCATACAGGTAATGAGTCTTGACTCTGTTGTAATAAAGCTAAGTCTTATCCTAAATCTCTGATATGGCTGGATAGCTCTCCTATTTGACATTCTGTCTTTTTCTCCTAAATAGATCCCCTCACTGCTCAAAAGGGGCAAATTAAAGATACCTGTTGTCATTGTTGTTGTGTTTAAGTGCTGCTGAGTCAGTTCAGAGTCATAGGGACTCTGTACAGGGTTTCCAAAAAGTGGCTGCTGAGTTTGAACCGCCAAGCTTGTAGTTTAAGCTAACCTTACAGTCCAGTGCTTTATCCCACAATGACACACCACCTAGACACCTAGAATTGGTTACATTAAGTTTTCTATATTATACAGGAATGTGTTAGCTCAAGTAAAAGATGGTTACCACAGATAACTCTGTAATGAACTTCTTTATCTAAGATAGTAAGAATTCAGTAAACAGTAGCTAAGACCCGGGCATTTAAAATGAATGACCACAATCCACCCAATTCATATGTTGTTAAGTGCTGTCGAGTTGATTCCGACTCTGTATAGAGTTTCTAAGGAGTAGCTGATGAGCTTGAACCACCAACCTTGTAGTTTCAATGACTTTCCACTGATGCATTAGCCCACAGTGCCACACCAGGACTCCTTGTTGTTGTTGTTGAGTGCCATTAAGTCGATTTCGACTCAGAGCAACCCTGTATAGGGTTTCCAAGGAGCAGCTCGTGAGCTTGAACCACCAACCTTGCAGTTCAAACGACTTTGTGGTCTGACACATTAACCCACAGCACCACACCAGGACTCCTTAGAACACCCTAAAATAGTCTTCAAAAAAGTTAGTCACACAAATCCAATGTAATTACATGTTAAGAGGAGGAAAACAATTCAACTTCTTGATAAAAATATACTTTGCACCTTTTTTCTTCCCAAGCTATTTGTTACTGAGAAATAACCTCATTATCTAGTAAATGTTTCCAATTATTCAACCCTCTCCTACAAAAGCAGTCAAATTTTAATCTTCTAAAGTAGTCCAAATGAACTGTAGTATTATAAAGTAAAAGCAATTAAATCTCATTTCTAATAAACCAGTCATGTTTTCTTTTAAACACAGCCCTGGTGGCACAGTAGTTACAGCACTGGGCTAGGGAAAAGTCGGTGGTCTGAATTCACCAGCTGCTCTATAGGAGAAATATGCAGTGATCTGCTTACATCCTTGGGAACCCTTGGAGGCCGTTCTACTCCTAAATCAGAATCAGCTGGTGGCAGTGGGTTTGGTTTTAGAGTTTCTTTTAACAACAAATTTTAACAAAAACTGCTTTGGTGCAGTGAATTGTTTAATGTGACTTCTGAAGCCATAGTCTTCGTAACTCCCACTCCAGACTGGGTTTGTTGTTGTTGTTTAGTTCTGTCGAGTCGGTTCTGACCCAGAGCGACCCTGTATAGGGTTTCCGAGGAGCAGCTGGTGAGCTTGAACTGCCAACGTTGCAGTTCAAATGACTTCATAGTCTGGCACATTAGCCCACAGCGCCACATCAGGACTGGGCGGGACTATGTAAATGCGGTGCTTGTGGACCACTACAAAGGATTAGACAGCTTGTTCCTAATGCAAATAAGATGCGTGGCCCGCTGTGGGAGTTGCTATGAAGAGCCATCGAGTGGGTCCCAACCCACAGTGACACTGTAGAGCGTTTCCCAGGAGCAGCTAGTGAGCTTGAACCGCCCAACCCTGCTGTTCAAACCGACCTTGCAGTCCAGCACATTCACCTGCAGCACCACACCAGGACTCCCAATACGGGAGAACCATGCAAACAAGGTTTACCGAATCCAAACGTAGGGGCTGGTCAGCTTTATCATCCGTTAAGACTTAAAAGGAGCCCTGGTGTGGCGCCACAGGATAAGAAGTGGACTGCAAACCACAAGGCCAGCAGTTCAAACCCACCAGCCACTCCTGGGAAACACTATCAACATTGCTGTGAGTCAGAACCTACTCGTTGGCACTACACGCCAGTGCCAAAGGCTGAAAAGCAAACCAGTGCCAGAGGGAGTAACTCTACCATCAAGCAATAAGAGCAAGTGCATCCTTTGGACCCAGAGTGCCTACACTGCCAACCTCCTATCCCAGGAGACAGAGGCCCGAAGCACACCAGAAGCTACAGGGCAGCAAGAAGCACTGGCCCATGTAGCAGAAACTCACAGCAGCAGAACCAGACGTCAGGAGACAAGCAAGACAGAGGCAGAGAACAAAGCAGCTACAGTGGGTGTGCCCACCCATGGAGCACGGCAGCTGAGTGCCTTCAGGCCAAGGCATACGGTGGAGTGGGGTGTCTCCAGGCACTTCCTGGTAGAACTAAAGAGCTTTGTAGCACTGGCCAAAGTAGGGCAAAGGTCAGGCCTAGAGGCTAAGGACTGAAGGTCAGAGAGAGGCCTGCCTACGGACAAGGCTGAAGAGAAGCTGCGCTGACCACAGACCTACATCCCCAGTCATTCCAGAGCCTGAATTGTATGTAACCTGTTACTTCTCTGCTAAATCCCATAATCTGTGAGGTCTGTGTGGCTACTGCAACAAATTATTCCACCCTAAAGCAAAGAAGAGAGCACCATGGGAGGGAAGGCTGATGTCACACTCGGTAAACTGGCTGGAGAGAGGTGGTATAGCTGATCTCCACCTCAAGGAGCCAACCTGAAGCAGATGCTGAAGGAGACTCGCCCCACCTTGTGAATTCAGATGAGGAGATCTGGTGATGTCACCACACCAAATCATTGTCACAACTGAGAAAAATTACTCTGAGCAGTAACTGACTTGTCCATGAACAGTACCACAAACAAACTACCCAGCTGATAAAAGGATATAATTTGGAGGAAGAAAGTTCCAACTCAAGACTTGATTAGCGAGTGCAAGGTACCGTTGAAATACCGAAGACAGCTGAGCATTGAGGTTTTCCCGCCTGCTGAATTCCTGCAGAACTTCCACCGTCAACATGAAGATTTGACGGAGGTCTTCTTCCTACAGCAAATAAATCACCACAAATTATGTCTGTATCAAAGGCTAATTCAAAATGAATTCTCTTTAAGCAAGCACCATGAAACAAAATAAACAAAAACCTTCATAGTTCAGTGGAAAAAACGATTTCCCTGAGAATGTTTCCCATTTCAGTCCTGACTGTATGCTTTGAAGAGGTACCGATCTAAAGGGGTACATACTTTCTGTGATAAAATGCTATCGTCCTAGAAAAGCACATCTATGACCATGAGAGAAAGTCTTTGGCTCTGTAGCAGCACGAAAAGGCTAGAGAAGTCAGCTGCTAATCCACAGAGCCCCCAGGTTTAAACCAATGCCTTCACATAACTCTGCTCCAGAGCCAAACAATACATAGGAGACAAAGAGCCCACACCATCTGTAACAACATTTTAAATACAGGCCTTCTTTGGCGTTTTGCCAGGCCTATTTTTAAGGCCTGCCAAATCCCACCAATTGAATTAGTTATGTCTGAAAACAGTAAGAATTAACGACCTAACAATCTTTACAGCAGTATTTACTTTTTGTTTTGACTAGAATTTATCAAGGGTTTTAATGATCAAGTATTTGCAACAAATCTATCACTTCGCTGTATCCTATGAAATCGCAACACAAATCCTTGAGTACAAGCTACCATTCAACTAGACAAAACTAATGCTCTTGCCCCATAAGCAAAAGATTCAGTAAAAAAGTGAATGATTCAGTAATTAAAATGTAGTAACAAAAAAGAGCAGTACCTGAAATATTCTTTTGCAGTTACCATGGAATTCCATACTCAGTCCAATGTTGCTAGTTTTGCTTGAACTGGAGAATTCACTCAACAGTGCAGTTAGAATAGAACAGGCCAGAGTTTGCTGTAATTATTTGATAAGAAAAATTGCAAGGCATTATTATTTATAAAACTCTGTCTCAAACCAACTTTTGTTCAAACATAATGGAACACGAACACTTTCAGTCTGTCTTTAGATCTTCCATTTCATTTTCAGATCTTACAACTAACCTGTCAGAAAATTGGATACCACAGAAAAAGAGACCAGCTTTCCTTCTAAACTGTCTTGTAAGTACTAGTGGCACTTCCTCAAACCTGTGGTTAAACAAATTTAGTCAAGACTGGAAACTCAGGATACATTTCTACTCAATCATAGTTCAAATGATATTTTTAAATAACCAAGGTTAAATGTAGTAATTTGTTTAATTCACACAACCACCTCCATCTCTACCTCATATCTGAAACTACGAAGACTCAGGAAATGAACTAACTTGTCTAAGGGTCACTTAAGGTTTGAACCCAGGTCAGTATGACTCTATGTTCTTATGTTGGGAGACGACATTTCCTAACAGTTAAAATGTAAAAGAAATTTTATAGTCTCCAAAATATTAACCAGGTAGTAATTTTTTTTTAATATCAAAAATGAAGATTCTCTTTTTCATTGGCTCTACCCAAAAGGCTCAGAATTTCAGCTCATTTGTTTTATTCAAGGTACCAAAGATGGAGAAAAGGATACAAATGATTTTGGCATGTTTCCAGACGTTAAAGAGAAATATGCACACTACCTCAGAACAACCGAAAGATTAAAGTCAGGATGATACTATTCATGCAGGCTTATGCAACAGCTGCACACAGCCGAATCCACCCACCAACTGCAGCATCTTTGTTCGGAAATGCCTCTGATGTCAGTACCTTGACCTTACAGATGCTTATTTTGGCAAATCTTAGTAAATATACATAAGACAAAATTCCGAAAGATTGGGAGGAGCTGATAGTTGAAGCTAGGTAATAGTTATTTGGTTGGCCATTTATACCACTTGCTTACTTTTGTGTGCTTGGAATTTTTCTTCAAAAATACAAAAAATAAATAAATAAATAAACAAAAGCCCTATTAAATTACTAACAAATAAATAAATAAATATAACTGTGTTTATAGATGGCCCACAGCCGCAAACACTAACGTAGTCCTTCAGACTTTTCCACATTGAGAATCTCAAACAGCAAAGGAGAGTGAATGCAAATTCTCTAGGAACAAACAGTTCCCTTCTACAATGATAAAATACCCCAGTCGCTCCTGGGGTTCGCTTTTTAACAACTGCAATTTGACTTCAAAATATACATAACACTACGGCCAACTCTGAACATAGTCAGTTTAAACTGATATTCAGTTTAAACTGATGAAATTCATATGAAAACGAACGGTTAACTCTCAAGAACTGAATCAGATTGATTTCCTTTATAGTTTCAAAACCCTATGCCTCTGAAGATAATTTTCACTATGACATATTTTTACATCTTGTGAAGACTTTCATCTCATCTATCCTTTCTAAATAAGACTTCAGCCAATAGGATATTATGACTAGATCCCTTAATGTTTGAGTAAATCTGTCTTACTAGAAAAATAATTTCAGAATCTCATATAAAATAGCCAAGCTACTGAAAACAGAATTCATATACAACTTATACAAAAACCTGCAAGTTAAGAAGAGCCGGAAAGGACTCTGTAGACAGATGATTATCATTCATACAAATAAATCATGTTATAACTTCCCACAAGTAATTTATAACTTGCCACAAATTACTTATTTTCTTTTTAGTGACAAACTACATTCACCACAAACAGACGTTCAAACTATGACCATATTCAAATTTTCAGTAACACAGATTAAAACATGTACAAGAGGGCTTTAAAAAAAGTTGGTGGGAAAATGAAATTATAAAGATAATGGAATTTTTCCACGACCTTTTTGAAGCCCCCCTGTATTTCTTTATGCTCTCTCTCAGTCAAGACCTGAAGAACCGAGTAAAGAGAAGATACAAGCCTTTCTGTGGTGACCACTGCTCAGGAAAAGCAGTCCTGGCTGAGGAGGAAAGGAAGGGACTTAAAAAGTAAATGTCTCTTGTAATTACAAAATTCATCAGACAAATAAGGAGACCTCAGTGTAATGAAATCTATGGAAATAGTTGGTTCTAAGTTCTAAGGATATCTCTCCAAAAGATCAAACCTTCAGACTAATGAAGTACAAATTCACCTATAAAAGAACGTATATTTTTAGAACAAGAAAATTAAGTACAAAATTAATTCTTATCACAAGCTAGCTCCCTGAACATAATCTTTTAAAAAAATCATCTTTTTTCCTTACTAAAATAATTTAACCTTTAAAAACTAGAAAATATAAACAGAAAGAAAATAAACTGCCTACAATCCTATCATCCATGGATCAACAGCCTACCATTTCTTTACAGCTTTCCATTATTTATGCATAGATATGTTATGTATACAGTATTGCTATCAAATAACATATATACATACATACAATCTAATTTTCCAATTTATACTTGCGAACTGAAAAGAACAATTTTTAAAACCAAATGTATACTTGTCAAATTTACCACTAAGCATTTAACTAGATATAAATGATTGTGCACTATGGTTAGAAACATAACCACAAGTCAAATTCTGGTTTTAAACTACCTAAAATTATCAGCTTTCAAATAATTAAAATTCAGTAAGAAATTCTCATCATTAAAAGATAATGAAAGTTTAATCGCTGCTTGATTTGGAAGCTCTAATTACACACACTGGCGTGTGTTCAATGGTGCCAAATTAATACAACTATCTGGAGGAGGAGGATTAATTAAGCAACAATTATACATTTAGACGGCAAAGCACTTCTACCTATCAACAAAGTAGTTCTCTCTACTCCTAGAGGAATTCAACATATCACAAGGTGTCTAAGACTCATGACCAAATATTTACTCGTTTTCAGTATTTGATAATCAATCAAATCCCCTTAAAACAAAGCTGCTCTCACCAGAAGTGCATTATGCTATTCTGAAGACAGCTAAGGAAGCAAGCAAAAAGTGAAAAACCTACGGAGGACAGCCCCTGGAAGACAGACCCTTCCTAGAACCTAGAAGAGAAGAAAGAATGAAAAAGCATCCATCACAAGCTTTTGTCTTTCTTACCCTTGCCGACGTTTCCTGTCTGCCTGCCTCAAATCTCTAGGTTTCAGTGGTCATCCAAAACACATTACCTCTGTGCTCTGCTCACTACCCAGCAGTACCTTACAGGGCTCCCTCTGCCTTTTGTCACAGCCCAGGCTAGATTTTATTTCTGTCTTAGAGTCAGGGACTCTGATACTTAAGAGGGCTCAGAGGGAAAACGTCTGTTGTAAATAATTCAGACTAGTGAATTTCAATGAAATCAGATCAAAGTTGACTAGCTAAATAAATGATTGATAAGGCACATGCTGCAAGATTGTCATACTAAAGTTAACAGGGATTTCAGTATAACATACCAGTAGTACAAATCTTAGATTTATAAATGCAGCAAGCAAACATTTTTAATGAAACTCCCTTCATGTAAAGGAGCCCTACTAGCATAGTGGTTACAAGTCGGGCTGCTAACCTCAAGGTCAGCAGTTCGAAACTACCAGCTGTTCTGAGGGAGAAAGATGCGGTTTTCAACTCCCATAAAGATTTACAGCCTCAGAAACCCTACACAGGGTCACTAAGAGTTGGAACCGACTCCACAGCAAATCACCACCATCTTTAATGTAAATATGTCTAAAAGAATGCTTTTTATGGCAATTACTAATAAATAAGGTGACCTTTGGAAGCTACTTAAACAGAAGGGGCTTTTCCACCTCTGACAAAGTGGTGCCCTATCCAAGGCTTTTTGATTGATCATCTACGTCAGCTTCCTCGTTTCTCTCGTCATTCTCTATTGGTGCCTATTGCTCAGAAAAGCCAAGAATCTGAATACCACTAGCAGGTCGTCCTAAACTGATCATTTTCATTTTCAACAAGCTGGAAGTCTAATAAGTAAATTTATCAAATCCGGGCTGCGAACCTCAAGGTCAGCGGTTAGAAACTACCAGCTGTTCCCCAGCTAAGAGCTGAGGCTTTCTGCTCCCGTAAAGATTTACAGCCTCAGAAAACCTATGCAGGGTCACTATGAGTCAGAACCAACTCATGGCACCACCACATCAAAAGTCAATAAAGTGAAAACACACTGCAAAAGCCTCTGTAGTAGTCAAGTCCATGAATTGCACTGTTTGGACCAAGAGATCTAAATTCTAACAGTCCAAGCTTCACCTCCTCAAGTAACTCTGGGCAAAGCACTTAATCTATCTTGTCTTAGTCTGCTCATCTGTAAAATAGACCACTATTCTCGGTCTGCCTAATTCACATACTTATCCTCCTAATGCTCGAATTTGATAATGCATGTAAAAGTCACATGCAAATGAAGATTAATGGCGTAAGAAAACACTGTCAACAGTATTCCATCATTACCACAAAAATAACCACCACCTATTTTAACTTAAAGTCCTTTTTTATCCTACTCTTTGCTATTCTATACTCTACCAAATTAATATTACCAGATAAGTGATCTCTTAAAAACAGAGATTTTAACTAAAGAAACATGAACATGAAATGCTCAGTGAATGTTTCTTAGATTAACGAATCCATAGTCACTTCTAAGCCAACACTAGGTTAAATGGAAAATATATAAGGGATGTGGCTCCCTATTTTTTACATATGGATAAATGTGTCAGAGAAAATTCATATTTATAAAACAGCTAGAAGACAATACAATGAGGCTTCAAGGTTATGAAAAAGCATAATGGGTCTTCTTTTGCTGAGGTACTGAAAATTCACAAGTTAATTCAATATGAAATTAAGTTAAGTGTCCTCACATGAAAAGTCTAACATAGCAGCACTGTCATTTCTAGTGAAACACCAGCCTTCAGACACAGCTCGCCTTACTCACCAGCTTACTGTCACAAGCACAAGATACTCAAACACTAACCCCAGCTGACAAAAGAAAATTCTCTTCTTCAGAGAGAGGACTGTCTCTTATAATAGCCTGGCTCTTACCCCAGGAGCTTTATTACCAAGAATAAACTATGAAAGGTTGCCATACATACAGCAGACTTTCAGCTGCTCTTTTAAGCAAACATCAATGAGACTTGTGATAAGAGAGATTAACTTGCTATCACTTCCAGGGGCAGCAGTGCGGGAGACAAGTGACTTTCTCACCCGCTTCTCTGGAGCGTTGCAAAGAGGAAAAAAGGAGGCTTCAAAGCTCAATTAAACAACTTTTAAAAAATCATGTCACATAGGCCTACCACTTTCAAAGGAAATAAGACAAATATAAATAAAACTGTAGCTTAAATGCAGGCTTCATTTTTTTTTTTTAATTAACCATTTTCCTTAGAAAGGAAAGTTTCCCTGTCTTTGTCAATCAATATTGACAGCAAGTCTGATAATGGTACAAACAGCTGAAGTAGGTCTTTCCTAACCATGGAAAAGAATACCGTCTATACAAAACAGTATGCTTGAACTAATGTATGAGCTAATAACTATGCATGCATAATCAAGCTGAGAAAGTATCATAATACATGGAAAACGCTATTATTTCTATAAAAAAATTTTTTTCTTAGCTAAGTATTTTCTCTGGCAGCGTAGTGGTTACGAATCGGGCTGCTAACCCCAAGGTCAGCAGTTCAAAACTACCAGCTGGTCCATGGGAGAAAGATGAGACTTTCTGCTCCCGTACAGATTTGCAGCCTTGGAAACCCTGTGCAGGGTCACTATGAGTCGGTACCGACTCCATGGTACTTAACAACAAGTATTTTATAAATTAGGTATCATTTTCCCATAAAACTATCTGTAGGGAAATGAGCCCTGGTGGTGCATCAGTTAAGCATTTGGATGTTAACCAAAAGATCCAAGTTCTGAACCCACCAGCAGCTCCACAGGAGACGCTGAAGCAGTCTGCTTCCATAAAGGCTGTAGCGTTGGAAACCCTGCAGGATCGTTATGAGTGGAAACTGATAGATGACAACAGGGTTCTATAGCGACACTCCCTAGTTGTTACTGGTTTCTAAATCGCTGGGAGGCTGTCAGAAAAAAGGAACGAACGGCTACTATGGATTGCTCCCTGACGATCACGTCCCGACCATGAGCACATGAAAGGCGCTGTACCAGTTACAAGCAGCACACCAGACCCCACGTGAATCTGTTGTTGAGTACCCCTTGCCCCAACTTGAGAAGGCTGTCCAAGTGCAGTTGTGACTCTTCTACATACTCTTCCACGGGTAGGAAACTTTTCTAAAAGGGGTGGCAGATCCACCTTCTACCAGGGTCCCTGACCCAGTGGCCTAGTCAGGTGGACTGAACAATTAGGTAACACATACTTCTACCTAGTAACATAGAGAAAGGACCATTAGGTCCCTCCCACTGGTCACTGTTACAGCCCAAAGCCCATAAGGCATGCTGCATGGACAAACATCAGGCTTCAGGGGTGGAGGCCTCACCATGTCCCCTCCCATTCTGAGGCTTGTTGTCAAGCTGAGAAGGGTTGGGCACTCTGAACTCATCTACATAGGTTTAAGTATTGCCTTGGAGTCCTGGTGTGGTGGTGCAGGATAAACACTGACTGCTGCTAACCAGGAGGTTGGCAGTTCAAATCCACCAGTCGCTTCTCAGAAACCCAACCTGGCTGGTTTAGAAAAGACAAAGAGTACCTTAATTGATCAGGCTATTTTCAAAAACCAGAGACAACAGGCCAAACTTAGTTCTTGGTTCCACATTGACCCCCCCCTGGCCTTTGGATATGGTTTCTTTGTATAGAGCTAATACACAGAAAAGTATTTCTTGTCTGACCCCCACCCCCTCAACTTTTAATACCATCAATTTTAGTCTAGCAGAGGGAGGAACAGGGAAGACATGGCCAAGAACTGCCTAGAAACCAAGATTATAAGGTTAAGTCTTAAAGAATTTAAAGAAAATCAACTATGCCAATTACGTATTTATAAATACATAAGCAATGTTTTTATTCATAAATAACAGCATAAATAATTGATTCTGATATTCAAAACTTGTTTTATTTCACAGAAAAAGAGATGACTCAACAGCATTCATTTCCCAGGAGTCTATAAAGAGTGTCAAGAAGCCCACTAGAGAGATGGGACAAGCACGTGCTGAACGTTTACTCAGCACAGTTCCTAAAGGCTCTTCTTCTCATGCTTTGTGTACAACTTCGTCAGTTAAGGCTCAGAGAGGCTAAAGAACTGAGACAAGTGGGATTTACACGAACGTGTGAATCCAAAATCAGTACTTTTATTATGCTATGCTTCCCCTAAACCCACATAAACATGTACATCAAGCCAATCAAAGGGATGCTGACATTGTTGTTGCTGTAGAGTGCCACCGAGTCAGTTCCGACTCGTATCGATGCTTCCATAGTGTTTCTAAGGAACAGCTGATGGGGGTCAGCAGTCCAATGTTATCCTACAGGGTCATACTAGGACTCCCAACCTCTTAGAATGAGAAGGAGAAAAGTCAGACTACATAAGGTTTGGGGCCAATGAAGAGTGGTAGAAGGTCATTCTAAAAAAGGTGTGAGGGGTAAGTTCGGTAAGTCATAAGGTCAACCCTTCCTTTCATCTACAGAAAAGTATCAGTCAATAATGAATGTCTTCTTGTCAGATACCTTTTAAAAGCACCTTTATAAAGTTAAGCTTCTAGTCAACATTATATCATTGTTCTGACCATTTTATCATTCTACTTTGTTACCAAAGTTTAAAACCTCTCTTCCACTGCTATTCATGTCTTTGAGACTAAGAAAATCTTAAGTAAATTCTTGAATCACTCCCACAAATTCTTAACAGTCTGAGAGGAAGATAAAGAGAAAGGTAAACACATTACAATGATCTCCTGGCCTGCAGCCTCACTTCACTTAGGCCCGCTGAATAGCTGCTATCAAGATGTCCGGCAATGACAGACAGCAATGACCACAATGTAAGAATTTCATTGAGTGTAGAAATGTACAGAGTCGGTTTTAAGTTTTTAATGTGGTGATCAAAACTAATTCAATCAAAAAAATTAAACAAGAGAATTCATTCTGTTATCTTAAAATTAAATTCTACCTCCCACTATTGATTTCTTATGATTATCAATATTTTAAAGCCCTGTTATTAAGAAACCCAACTTGTATAAGAAAATTCTGTTTTGAAAACTTGAATGAGGATAGTAAATTTATCCACTATCCTCAAAGCGTATGCACTGTGAACAGAGAGCAATCTCCTCTGACTAAACAGCTCCATCTGGTTCCCATCCTTCTCAGAGCATCAGTTATTTCAGAGGCAAAAAAATAAAAACCCAATCTCCAGGTTTCAGTGGGACTACTTTTTTGTCCTGGGTCAAATTACTCAAGGGGAAAGGAACAAGAGAACACAATTCCTGTGTATGTGCTCATTTCTAATAGAGGAAGAGAACTCTTGATCCTCTCATTCCAACATCCTGGTGTCAATAAGCTGCTGTGGGGGATGAGGAACAGGCTATAGACATTCTGCATGAGGACCAAACTCCCAGCTAAACTGCTCACCAAAGTCAGAAGGGAAAAGCATTAGTCATAAGCATCTAGAGTCTAAAGTTACTGGCTCCTAAAATCTAAGCCCTGGTCAATTACAATGAGCTTGACTCCTTTATTTCAATTTATCAAAATGAAATACAATGTTCTTAAATAAAAATCTAAAACAGAAAGAGCAACTTGATTCAGGAGTAGGGCCCAGAATACTTCCAAGGAGCCTTCTTTCCAATATTTCCAAATATTTCCCCCGCTAATTTTGGCTAGTTACATACACCATTCTATTTCCTCTTGATATTATCAGTGAGTGCTACCATTGGACTACGTGTACACATGGTGATCACTGGTCAGGGACCAAATGCAAAACTCCAAGTGAACAACAAGATTCTCACTAGACAATTAATGCAGGCATCACTGCAGCATCAGCATTTCAACAGTAAAGCTCTTCATCAAAATGGAGACATCTACCAACAGAAAGATCTTTAAAACTATAAAAATTAATGTAAGAGGTTGTTCGGGACAGGCAACTTAGACACTGGTACCTAAAATGGGGGGAGGGTGACTATAAAGGCACGAAGGGGTCGGCTTACAAGTTTTCAAGAGAGAATTTAGTGTCAGAGTATTCGGGGGAAGGTAGAATCCCCATTGAATAGTTTTCCTCTTGTCTAAACAGGTCTACTGAAAGCAGATGGGGATAGGATTCATTGACTCAGTAGTGAATAACTGTTATCACACCAAAATGAGACTGTCACAACTGTAAAGGTAGAAGTTGTGTAACAAAAAGTGGGGAATAGCTCAACTTACATTCCAGGAACAGAGGACCGTAGGACCAATAAGGGAGAAGAGCACACATGAGCAGAATGTGGGGCTCTATCCAGAGAAGCAGCAATACCAGAGATGGAGGCAGAGATGAGGACATGGAGAAAGAGAGCAGCTGAGGACTCTGGACTCATGGAAAGAGAAAATCTGTGTGTTGGCAGGCAGGAGGCAGGCTTGCAGAATGTGCCCTTTGGTTTTTTAAATGATTATATATTCCTGAGTGTTTTTGTATAACTCCCTCTCCCAGAAAAAAACAAAACAAAAAGTAAACAGAAGGAATAGAAGCAAATACTGTTGAATGATGATACACAGAGGAAACTGTAATCATTGCAATGAAACAAAATACAACAGGATAAATGCAAAAACGATGTTCTCCCAGGTAAACCATCACTCAATTCACAGTAAAAGCTTTAAAACATACATATATATATATACCCCAACCCTCCCAAATAAAAAAACTAATGTAAAGAAAAAGTTCTTGTTGTGCTGTCATGTGAGTTCCAACCCATAATGACCCTACAGACACTGACCCAGCCAATGGGGGCTAGAGCTGAGAGGGAAGCGGCCAGCTCTGAAATGGGGGAGACAGATGAGAACTCCCAAACTTGCAGATAGTACCCATGGGATCGAGCTTAGATGGTTTTCTGACCAGAAGATACAGTGAAGATAAAGAAGTGTGATACAGGGAGCAAAGCATAAATTGCTACAATTTGATGAACTGGACCTTTGCTTATGGATATTGTTACTTGAAATTCCAACCAAAAGGGAAGGATTCTTCACACCAAGGAACAAGCTTGCCGCCTGAGTACACTGGATTGATAGGGATGGGCAACTTAGACAATGGCTATGAAAAATGGGTGGTGGTGGTTACGTGCTGTAGAGTCGGTTCCAACTCATAGCAACCCTGTACAGGGTTTCTGAGGCTATAAATCTTTATGGGAGCAGAAAGCATCATCTTTCCCCCGCAGAACAGCTGGTAGTTTCGAACTGCTGACCCTGAGGTTAGCAGCCCGATTTGTAACCACTACGCTACCAGAGCTCCTTGGCTATCAAGTCATGAAGTGACTGGCTTACAAGCTTTCATGAGTGTGCTTAGTTTCAGAATGAGGGGGATCAGGCGGAATCCCCACTGAATAGTTTCCCTCTTCTCCACATGGGTCTGAAGAAAGGGGATGGGAGAGTTTATGATTCATTTGTGAATAACTGTTAGCAGGACTAATGGCAATTGTCACAGCTGTAAATGTAGAAGATGTGTAACTAAAAGGGCAGAGTAGTCAACCTTTCATTTCAGGAACAGAGGACCCTAAGACGATCAGGAGGGAAGAGCATGAGTAGAGCGTGGGAGCCTAACCAGAAAAGCAGTCACAGCAGAGACGGTGGCAGAGGCGACAGCACAGAGACACGGAGCAGCTGAGGACTAAAGGCCATGGCCTGAGAGGGAGAGGGGGACATAGGTTAATACTATTAACCAATGACACATGGAGGGATTGCAATCATTGCAATGAACAAAATACTATTTATTGAATGTAAAACTGATGACAAGCCCTGTAAACTTTCACTCAATTCACAATAAAAGTTCAAAAAAAAAAAAAAAAGGACTATTCTGGGGTGGGGGGGTGGCTAGAGGGGATTATACCACTCACTGAGAATCACTGAAGACATAAAGTAATTCATTTATAACATGTATAGTTTCATAGTTATCTTTTAAATGATTAAATTTTACAAAGTAAAACTCTGGAACTGAAAAGATTACTACCCATAATATTTAAAGAGAATGGAAAAGATAAATATCACCAAACCCAGTTCTTCCTGAGTTAGATAGAGATCATTCAGCTGGTTAAAGACAATAGTTTCAACCCAAGATTACAGTTTATCAACTCAAGCTCCTCCAGCCTCTGCCAAGAGTGGTAACAACCAGTCACTCGGGCCACAACTCTAGCTCTCTAGAAAGTTGACAGAAGACAGTGAGGAGAAAAAGTCACGTTCTGGAAAGTAATTCAGTCAAGAACCAGGATTCTCAAGTTTGCCCTGTTGGCAAAAGCACCTAGAAGTCAGGGTATACACATTCACCTATTAGTGTAGTAAACATTTCATATTTGTTCTCTGCAATGCCATTTGGCTGTGTGGATCATACAGAGTATAGACACCATTACAAAGAACGGGCATTCCAGAACAGTTGTGCTTATGAAGAACCTGTACCTAGACCAAAACAGGGTGTTTAAGCAGAACCAGAAGACAATGTACAGTTCCAATCAGGAAAGGTGCGCGTCAGGGCTGTAACCTTTCACCTTACTTAGTTCGTCTGTATGCTGAGCAAATAATCGAAGAAGATGCAGCAAATGAAGGAGAACGTAGCATCAGGACTAGAGGCAGATTCATTAACAATCTGCGATATACAGATAACACAACCTTAACATAAAGGAACGAAAAGTCCTCACAACTAGTCCAATAAGTAACATCATGGTAAACAGAGAAGAGACTGAAGTGAGCAAGGCTTTCATTTTACCTCAATCCACAATCAACGCCCATAGAGCAGCAGTCAGGAAACCAAACGACATATTACATGGGTCAAATATGCTGAAAAAAGATCTCTTTAAAGTGTTAGAAAGCAAAGATGTCACTTTGAAGACTATGTGCCTGGCCCAGTATTTTCAATTGCCTCACATGCATACGAAATGAATAAGGAAGACCAAAGCAGAACTGATGCCTTTGAGTTAGAGTGTTGGAAAAGAATTCTGAATATACCCTGAAGTACCGAAAGAAACCAAGTATCTGTCTTGGAAGAAATACAGCTAGAATGTTTCTTAGAAGTAAAGATGGCAAGACTCTGTCTCCCAAACTTTGAGCATGTTATCAGGAGGGCCCAGTCCCTGGAAAAGGACATCATACTTGCTAAGGGAGACGTTCAGCCAAAGACAGGAAGGTCCTCCACACATGATGGAACGGCACAGCGGCAGCAACACAGGCTCAGACATAGGAACGACTGTGGGGACAGTGCAGAACTGTGCAAGGTTTTGTTCTGGGGTCATAAATGGGGTCATAAAGGGTCGGAACTGACTCTATGGTACCTAACCAGTAACAACAGTTAGCATTTCATATTTGTACATTCCTACAATCACTTCTTGTTGTTAAGTGCCGTTGAGTCGGGTCCAACTCATAGCGACCCTACATAGGGTTTCCAAGGAGCAACTGGTGAATTAGAACCACCAACCTGTGGTTCTAACTGACCTCGTGGTCCAGTGCTTATCCTACAGCGCCACCCCAGGACTCCAAGTGCTATTACTCGTAGCTGCCAAAGTTTATTAAAATGAAGGAAATGTTCAGGAGGAAAACAGCCATGAATACATATAACATTTCATCTATTTTACCATGATTAACTTTCAATATTTTACAACCATTAAAATGATTATGAATGCCATGGCAACATGCAAAAATTGACAATATCAAACCCAAAAGCAAAGTGTATTAAGGCTATATTATGTACATAGATCAAAAGGGGCTAGTAGGAAACCTAGACAAATGGCGGCCGCTTAACTTACTGGATTGTGCATTTTGTTTCATGGAGCTCTGCATTAATATCGCTATAGCATCTAGTAGTATCATGCTATTTGTGTAACACACAATAAAGATTTTCCATGTTTACAAATGTAAATAGTGAGCACACTTACCACAGTGGGATTGCCACTACTTATCAACTGGCTGACTTCATGAAACATGCTTTTGCAGTCAATTGATTTATCTAATGATCCGCGTTTTACGATTACAGCTACTGCTAATAGAATCTGTTCCCGAACATACTTTTGGAGGCTGTAAAACATAAAATCATTGTGAAAAAATTTACCTAAATCTAATATCAAAAACACACCCAAGTTTCCCACTATGCCTGAAACCACTGATAACACTGTTCACAACTGTAGGTCACACAGCCAACCGGTCATGCACAGCCTTCAAAGCCAGAAAACTGGCTCTATTATTTACTAACTATGTCCTGGTGTGGCACTGTAGGATAAACACTGGACTGCTAAGCACAAGATCATTGGTTCAAACTCACCAGTCAGCCATTCCTTAGAAATCCTACACGGGGTCAGTGTGAGTTGGAACCAACTCAATGACAGTTAACAGTAATGTGACCTTGGGCAAGATTGTACTCAGAAGTTCAGTTTTGTTTTCCTCTGTAGAATGGAGAAAACAATCATAACAGGATTGCTATAAGGATGTAACGTTTCTACCTGGTACATATTAACTGGCTGTTTCACACAAGTGTTCCACACATGTAAGTTGGGTCCTTGTTAAATATTAGGGGGAGAGGGCATCTCACTGAGAGTCAGATTAACAGTCCACTGATTAGGAGATAAAAATCTGATCTAATATCCATCTCCAACCAGTAGCATAATCCTAAATCCAATTTCCCTTTAATGTGAAAATGAAACATATTAGCTATCCAAGATACAATATCAAACTCACCAGCTGCTCTTTGGAAACCCTATACAGGAAACAACTCTATGTCCCTTAACAACATAAACTCCAAGAACCTTTAAAATTTTTCATATCCAAATTCAGCTCTTCAATCTGGTGGCAGAAGTAATGGTCCTGGGTCGCGGCTTTATACAAAATATATTCCACCTCAAGGGCACACAAACTTAACTATCTTCACAATCTTTGTTGTTGTTAAGTGCCATCGAGTCAGTTCCAACTCACAGCAACACTGTAGAGGGTTTCTGAGAAGTGGCTGGTGAGTTTGAACCACCAATCTTGTGGTTCAAACTGACCTGCGGTCAAGTGCTTATCCTACAGCGTCACGCCAGGACTCTCTTTATAGGCCCAAATAGGACTCAAGAGGATTTGAAAGGACACACAGGGCAGAAATGGGATTGGGTCTCTTTCTCAACCAACTATACATATTGTCTCTGCCTCGAAGAAAGACCATACCCTGAACCTTAGACTCCAGCCTCTAAATGGTCCCAAGAACATAAGAACCATGCATTCTCAAGGTAAACCGCGAACTCCTTCCCAGGGATTACATGTAAATAGCATGATCTATCCCGGCGTCCCTGGGAGAGTCCTGACGTACCTGCTGTACCAGCATCACTAGCAGTGGCGTTGTTCTCTTCCATTCTCAGAAGTGTCCCAGTTTGGATATCAATTATGTGGTCACCCATTTAAAATGCCCAGATGCATCCTTCCCTCTCTGACTTCTTCCTCTTTTTTAGAAACCATTCCCTGAACACCTCCTCTAGACATGGCTAGATATTACTGATGTGGGCTCCTAGCTATCCTCACACGGCAGGTACACACCTCTTGTCGTGAGCAGCTACCACTGAGTCACCCCATGGACAGGAGAACCAAACACTGCCCAGTCCTGTACCATTCCCATCAACAATGTGGTGCGGACCACTATGCCACATACAAGGGGGCTTCCGAAAGTTCATGGGAAATTCCATTCTCCTTTCATTCATGTTTCCACAAATTTTTTGAAGTCCCTTTGCAAGGAAGGTCTCAACTGGATGATTTTTGGAAGTAGATGGCCAAGTCTTTCTCCCTGGTTTATCTTAATCGAAAGTGCCACTGAAACCTGCTCAATAGCATGGCAACAGGCGAGGCTCCGCTGACAGACAGGTGGTGGTTGTGTGTGTACACGGTGCGCTGGCCAGGAAGGGAGCCTGGGGCTCCACATGGAAACCCTGCCACAGAGTCGCCCACACGCATCTGTCGCTACTTGTTCTACTGCATCTCCCGAGATCTAAGCTCACTGCTGTATTACCAGAGCAAAACATATTACCTGCCACCTGATATCAGGCATTTAGCAGACATTTATAGAAGTCAATTAACAAGTCCCTTATGTCCAGACTGAAACAAAAAAACATTCCTTCAAAACATAAACTAGAAAAATTCCTCCTTCATTCTTTAGGTAAATAAACACAGAGACCCTATTATGTGTAAAAATATGTATTGACCAAAGGGAATTCTTATACTTTTGTGGGAACAAAATAGTTTTAAATATACTGACAGTAAAATTGTACACAAAGGTACACAAAGCTAGTTTTAACTGTTTGTCTGCAAAAATTAGAAATTATTAGGAAGCAAATAATAACATTTTTGGGGTGCTTATAATATGCAAGGCTTTATACAAATTAACTTTTTAAAAATTTAAATGTTCAATCTTCACAATAGTCTTTTGAGTTCAGTACAAATTATTAAGCATTGTAGTACTAATCAGAAAGGTGATGCACAAAGAAGTCATGTAATCTGCCCAAGGCCACGTGGTAGTACGCAGAAGTGGCACTGAGAGGCAGTGACCCTCTCGAAGAAAGCACACTCTGAACTTCTCTCTCAATTTGACCGCAATCAGAAGGAAAACACGAGAAAGCACCCTGATCGTGTCATGGAAGTACATACTTTCTTCCATGCAGTACTCTATGCTATATTTACCAGCTGTCTCCTACCATTGTGCCCCAAATTTTTAACCTGACTCAAATTCATACCGTCGGACATTCTGTAAGATAAAGTTGGGTAATAAAAGACTGAAAACAAAGGCAGTCAAACTGTTCTAGATTAAAAAGGAGTAAATACAATGCATGAGCTTTGGTTCAATTCTGGATCAAAAAATAACCCAGAAAAGGCTATAAATAGCATAATTCAGACAACTGGGGAAAACAGAATATGGAGCGTATGCATGTGCTTGTTAAGTGCCATCAGTCAGGTCCAACTCATAGCGACCCTGTATAGGGTTTTCAAGGAGCAGTGAACCACTGACCTTGTGGTTCAAACCGACCTTTCACTCCAGGACTTACCCTACAAGTACTGAAGTATTTAAAGATAAATATCATGATGTCTTTCGCATGCTTTCAAATGGTTTAGGGGTGAGGAGTGTGTGTGTGTGTGTGTGTGTGTGTGTGTGTGTGTATATATATGCATGAGAGAGAAATCAAAAGTGACATCTTACCCATGCCGCTACAAAGTTAAAAGGGTATGTGGGAACTCAGTGTACGATTTCTTCAACTTTTCTGAGAAACTTTTTTTAAATATATAAGTGAAGTCTTTCCATGTAGAAGAATCCTACAACCAAACTCTACAATAGTTTCTGAACTAATTAAAAAAAAATTTTTAGATTTTTCTGGATAACACAGGAGACTTCACACATCTACACAATCAAAATTTGTCTTGCACTTAAATCCTAAGAAGCAGCCCCAGGGGTGAACCAAAATGCTGGATTTGATAACAGCTCCCTGGTGACCCCGACTCCTGCGGAAGGAAGGCTGAGTTCTCACTGCCAACTAGACAGACACGTCACCTTCACACCAACCACACCAAGTCCCGGTTTGACAGGTTAAAAAAAAAACCCACAATAGTGGAGATTTCCCCAAGGTAATATAAATAAACATCTTCAGACAATTTTTTATTTTCGTTGACATTTCAGGGCTAAGGGCCAAAAAGAGAAAACAGTGTTCACTCATGTAAACTCTTGCAAACACAGATGTCTTAATATTTTTTTTTATTATAAAAATATAAAGACGAAGGTCTCAGCTTCAACAATTTCCCTTACGCACAAATATCAAAGCTAATTTCAAAAAAAATTTTTTTTTAACTAGGTAAAAAAAGATCAAAGCATCCATCATTTTTAGTAAAAATTCAACAAAATCTCTTATCTTTTTTCATGACTGCCACCTGTAATAGAACTGTCTTAAAGTGTGAGTTATAGTGCATACAAAAGAAATGAACAAAACAATGCAATAAAACAAACACTTGTTAAGACTTCTTCTAACTTGTACTTACCTTTCTTTTATGTACATAGGGGTCAAAAACAGAAAAAGAAAAAGTCCTGTCAGGCCTAAAAAATATGATCAATTTGGAAAAACAACAAGGAAGCAAGCTGACAGCACACTCAAATGGCCTCACCAAAACCAGAAAACAGAAAAGGTCAAATAAAACCAAGGTATAAAACAGTTCTCCCTCACTCTAGAAAAACCAAACAGAGAGAGAAGACGTGTGTCTTCCCCCCACCCCACCTCTCTCTCTCTCTCTCTCTCTCTCTCATACATACAGACACACACATACACTATCAGACATTAGCTCATTTATAAAACACGTATCATTACAACTTTAATTTAACTCGCTAAGTAAACCTTGACTATTTCTCTCCTATCTTTCTCTACATGTAAGGCATTTGCCAGCACGAGAAAAGATGAGGCTTTCTGCTCCCATAAAGATTTACCACCTTGGAAACCTTATACAGGAGTCGGAAGCGACTCCACAGCACACAACCACCACCACAACAGTTGCCAATACCTGGGGCAACTGAGTGTTGAAGACACATTGCTGTTGTTAAGTGCTGTCAAGTTGGTTCTGACTCATGGAGATCCTGTATAGGGTTTCTGAGGAGCAGCTGTTGAGTTTGAACCACCAACCTTTTGGTTCAAACCAACCTGTGGTCTAGTGCATTATCCTGCAGCACCATACCAGAACTCCACTGACATCAATACTTATTGTTAAATACTATGAACCCATAGATTTTGCTAGTAATTCAATAGGAACAAAAGTCTTATTGTATACTCTTAATTAGATTTAAAGATTTATACGTATATTTATGTGAAATAGCCACTCCTGAGTACAAGTTTTGCTGATTACACAGCAGAAATTGTCTTCATTTGATTTGGAAATTAGCATCTATGCAAGTGCTATTATTGTAATGTATAAACAGCAAATATACGTTGCCTGTTCTTAAAAGAAGACTTGGTATACTTGGGGAAACAATAAATTTATACAATCGTATAATGTTTAAACAATATTGTTGTTGTTGTTGTCAGGTGCCATCGAGTCAGAACCGACTTATAGCGACCCCATGCACAGCAGAACGAAACAATGTCCGATCCTGGGCCAACCTCACTACCGCTGCCACACTTGACGCCATCGATGATGCCACCTGGCTGATCCATCTTGTTGGGAGTCTTCCTCTTTTTCTCTGACCGTCCACCTTACCCAGCATGACATCCTTCTCCAGCGACTGTTCTCTCCGGACAATGTGTCCAAAGTATGAGAGACGAAGCTTAGCCATCTTGACCTCCAAGGAGCACTCTGGTTGCACTTCTTCCAAAACAGATCTATTGGTTCTTTTGGCAGTCCATGGCACTTTCAGTATTCTCCTCCAACACCACAACTCAAAGGCATCAAAATTCTTCTACGATCTTCCTTATTCACTGTCCAGCTTTCACATTCATATGAGGTTATTGAAAATACGATGGCCTGGGTCAGGTGCACCTTAGTCCTCAAGCTGACATCTCTGCTCTTCAACACTTTAAAAAGTTCCTGTGCAGCAGATTTGCCCAGTGCAATACGTCGTCTGATCTCTTGACTGCTGCTTCCACGAGTGTTGATAATTGATCCAAGAAGAATGAAGTCCTTGACAACCTCAATGTCTTCTCCATTGATAAGAATGCTTTGTACAAAATACAAAGAAAATTCCCTCTCAACCCAGTCCCCAAACCTGGTACCTTCTCCAGAAGAAACTATTAAAGAATTGGGTGCTTATTCTCCTAGAGTCTTTTTTGTGTATATATCTACGGTCATATATGAGGGTGCTTTAAAGTTTGTAGAAAGCTCCCATTACCTTTTGATACCATTGTTCCATACAGGTTTTGAAAGCCCATCATACATTTGATTTGTACTTCATTTCCAACCCCTTTGACTTGGGATAAAGAGTTCTGCTGGTGTGGTGACTTAGGGTTAAGGCTGCTAACCAAAAGGTCAGCAGTTCAAATTTACCGGCCACTCCGAGGGAGAAAGAGGAAGCTGTCTGCTCTTGTAAAGATTCAGGCTCGGAAAGCACATACAGAGTCACTGTAAATCAGAACTGACTTGAAAGTACTGGTTATTAGTTTGACGTGGGATACTTACCTAGGTCTTAATAATACATATGATTCTAAATTTAAAACATATTCAAAGAACTACACACCCTCAACAGATACTGAAAGAGCAGATAAGTATATAATATTTTAGACTGAATCCAAAATCAACATTTCTTTATGTGCAAAATCTTGACAACTCGACAACAAAACCTAATATGCACCAGAGTCTTTTGGGAGAAGTAAAATCTACATGAGAAGCTTATATAAGAGCTGCTATTAAATAATAGCACAGTTGTTGTTGCTGTTGTTGAATACCTATATAGGGTTTCCAAGGAGCAGCTGGTGGGTTTGAACTGCCAACCTTGTGGTTAGCAGTTCAGTGATTATCATACAGGACCACACTTGGACCTACAATTAGTAAACAACCTACAATTATGTATGTATAGGCTTTTAAACATGAGCCCCATTCTAAGTTAACCATAAATGCAATGCTTATCATTAAAAATGAAGACCAAAAAGATAAAAGATTGGTACACAAACTTAGCAAAGTATTCTGCCGTCTCAGTGTACTTACTTAGGCCTTTGTAAGACATAGGTTAAGAGGAATGTTCGCAGTGACTCGATGCTGCCTTTTTCCAAGAGAATCCACTCTCTTACTACTGCTTCCATTATGGCTGTGGCCGCTTGAAAAAGGACATAGTCCACTTTACTAGTTTCTGAGGAGAAAACAAAAAACTTTCTTTAAACTGGAGTTCATGTTGCCGGGAACATTTTTCATTTATTAATTTTAAAACGGAACTTTTCAGACAAGGAATAAGATGGTTACCTGGTCTTTTTTTTATCCAGTGACCTTGCTCTAGCACCACAAAGAGGTTAGTTCCTCTCAGAAGACACCTCAGGCAGGAGGCAGCTAATCACCGATCACAATTTTCACAAACTTTCCTCACCTCTCTTCAACTGTTACTTCCAAAGCATGAAGAACTAAAAAATAACACAGCTTTAAAAAAAATAAAAATAAAAATAGAAAGCAATCAGGAAATTTCCTAAGAGATTCTCACCCTGTGCAAAACAGAACTTTACATCTGAAAAATGCCTTAATAAACTAGTCTTTGAACCGAACTATTTGTGATGAACCATGCTGCCAGAATACATGTGTATTTAAATAAGTAAGCTGTTAGCAGGATGACCCATCACTAATAGCAAGTTCAGAAATCAACACAACCTTCTCGGGCTAGTTTCTCAAAATCTATTAAAACAAAGTCACATTTACACAGGTGAGAAGTTCTTGTGAATTTTCTGATTGCAATACTGATCAAACTGAGTAAAATCCCAACACTACACTTAGAAAGACCCCACCTTAACTAACAAGTTACAGTAGCTGAACTCAAAGGTGGGGAGGGGGGGAGGGGGAATAGAAAATTAACCCACCTGAGAAATAGTGTTTATTAATTTTCTATTATTTTCTTTTATTCACCAATGCTACTATATAGTCAGTTTCCAAACAACATTTCCAAAAGAGAGGAACAGTCAAAATAAAGTCAAGAAAAAAAGTAGAAATTTTCTAAGGCTCTAAAAAAAATAAATGCTATGTGAAATCTATGATTTGATTCCAGATTACTGATTAAGATCACTGGACATGGGAAAGTTACTGTAGGTAGGGAATGGCCCCTTCCAGAATCCCTCAGAAGAGCATGAAGACAGAGTCAGGCACGCCGTTTTCTGTCCTAGGCAGGCTCAGGCCATGTGAAAAGCTAAGTCATATCTTGACACAATTAGCTATACAAATCTGTGAGCAAAGGTACACTCACAAAACTTTCCATCCTATTACAGTCCTACCTAGAAGTTTGAAATCTATCAAAATATATACAAGGAACCAATGCAGACTTCAATTTTTTTTTTTTTAAATCTTTATTCCATGCTAATTGAACATGAATTCTAATTGAAATGACAATCCGAATTCACAAAAATTTAGAAACTAAAAAATAATAAAGAAAGCAAAGCAACAATTTCTAAAAACTGTGAACATATCATAAAAAGATGTGCTTAAAGTTCCAGGAGGGGGAAAAAAAGGTTTGATTCTAAGAAGGTTAGAAACAGAAACGAGCTACGTCTATTTCAGTCCCTTAAAGAGAAATGTGATGCTGGATCATGAAAGTAACTTAAACATCTCTCCCCAAGAAACCTCTCCTTGAAAGACATGATGGTAGGTTCTCTGCCTTCATTTTCAATTGCAATGAAAATTTCAAGGACAAGAATGAAACCCCTAGCCATGAATTTTAGAAAGGAAGCATATAGTCTTGGGAACTCACAGAATTCTACAACTAGAGCTCAAAAGAACCCTGAATTTTCCAGTTGAAAAGACTGAAACCTCAAGAGAGTAAGAAAAGAAATTTAAGGTCACATGGACGGCAATACCAATTCATCCCTGAATGCAGACACTAATGAAGATAACTCTAAATAAGCACTTTCAGATCTTTCCTGAGCAATGTTTATTTTCTAGCTAGTCTTTTATCTTCGCCCTTTTCCTGCCATGTTTGAGGGCAATGACAGAGTGCATAACATTCAAAAGTCTTCAGGACAAAAGAGGAGTTTCATGACTCTTCTGTAGATAGCACTCCATGGTAATTTAATAATGAAGACTTCTAAATTACTATTCCCATAAGAAGCTGTCTCTAAGAACAGAGAATTCTTACATTTAAAAGAAAACATTTCCCTAAGCTAAGGAGCTCTGGTAGCGTAGTGGTTACAAACCGGGCTGAGAATGTCACGGTCAGCAGTTAGAAACCACTAGCTGTTCTGCAGGCGAAAGATGAGGCTTTCTGCTCCCGTAAAGATTTATAGCCTCAGAAACCCTATATAGGGTCGCTATGAGTCGGAACCAACTCCACAGGACATAACCACTACAGCCAATGTACATTTCCCCATAAAATGCCAGTATTGACCTTAATAAAGTATACTTAAACATAATGTAATTGACAGAGATGCTACAAGCATAGCAGGGGAAAAGGAGGACTTCAGATGCATCTGTGAGCCTCGCTCTTGCTCTGCTGTCAAGAGGCTCTGAACGGCTAGGTCTTCAGGATGAACTGACAATTCACCAGGGATTTCTATAGTAACTACTTTTAGGAATATCTGTCACTGTCTCAATATCAAATTACTTAAGACTACTTTGGTAGGAAGCATTCACTCCCTACCACGGTTACTTTCTTTCACTAAAAATTATGTAAATAAAATTCATTTCATAGTGTCAGCAATCTGAAACTAAACAGTCATAAAGACAAACATTTGAGTAAAAAGTATTTAAAAAAAAACAAACTTCAGTGTTCAAGTTACAGATGTCTAGCCCTACAATCACTCCTTGGTATTAAAGCTTTCTTTCCAAAGCAAAGGAAGTATGCACTCCAAGAACACGGTCTGCTCTTTGGATATGAAAACATACGCCAACCGACCGATAATAAAAACTCTCAGCTGCAAGATGACAGTCGTTACTTAGTATTACCTAAGAAGATAATTTTCCATATTTAGAGAGAAAACGTGTAACAGTTCTAAGTAACAGACTTTCTGGTAATTTCTTGTTGTGTTCTGGCTACTTCTGAGTTAAGAAGTAGAAAAAAGTCGATAAAAAATGTACTTCAGAAAGGACAAAAAAATTCTATAAATATTCTCTAGAAACCAATTCATTATTTCCTGGGTATTTCTTTAATAAGAATTGAACCTGCAGGTTTTTGAAGGTACATTTGATCCTACAAGACCAGTATATGCCAAAGACCTCTGAGGTGAAGAAGTCTAATGGTGGTGCTCTTCTGACAAAATACACACTACTCATGCACACGTGCACACACACAGAGAAAAGAACAAAAGAAATGAAAAACAGAAAAACAAAGGGATAAGAGAAAGAAGAAAAAACCAGCAACGTATAAAACTTAATTTAGAATTTAGAAGTGAGAAGAATTTTAAGAGGCCAGAAAAGGGAAGTGTCAAAGAGAAAGTCTTCCCCTCAACTAGAATATACTACCTGGACGTTCTATACAAATGAGATACAATCCCTATGTAAGAATGTGAAAATTCTGAATTGTGATTGACTGCCATTTGTATGAGAAGTCTTCTTAGAGGAATTAACCATTTTGTGCTGGTGGCAACTAAGTAAGGAATTAAAAGATTTTCTGTGAAGTTTAGATGTAAACATTAATGTAGCACAAGGCTTTGCAGTACATTAATGATTATACTTTAATACATGCGCTCAATCTTTTAAACAGTTAATATGACAAAACCCAAACTGATTTTAAAAATACAGCCAGAACTAGAAATACCAACTCTTTAGAAAAATTTATCAGGAAAACAAACGGATTCCAGAACAGGTCCAAATCAGTAACAAAGCAGTAATACTTCATAAAATATACAGACTCTCAAAGGAAAGAGTTGTGTAAACAAATTGCTCTAATACAATATTTATGACATAAATCAACAATTTCCACACTAGTACAGAACGACAACTAAATTACAATAGAAAGTCAGAGGAAACACTGATCCGAGTTGTTCTAGTTAAAGCACATGCCAAGAAAACCAGACTCAAATCATTTGAAGTTAGCAACTGAACTCTATGGTTCTCTATTCTATTAATGCTGAGCAACTTCAAAGCGGTACGATGAGGTCACAGTTAGTTCTTAAACTCTTTATAATGACATTTAGTGTTTAACTTAGCATTTAGTTAATATATTCTGCACAGGTGTGGAAGGGAAAATTTATTTTGTATCAGAAACAAATTCACCTGAGTATAAAAACTGACCACTGGGGGGTGAAAGGCCTTATTTAGAATCTTAAAGGTGGTTGTTAAGGCACTTTTTCTAATGTAAGACCTAATTCCTGATTGAGACAGAAAACAGTACTTTAAAAATTGATCCTATTTTTAAATAATGATTCAAAATGACATAACGTGGCACGACACTTATCTAGTGCCTTACTGTTAACTAAGTGCTTTTCTAAATATTCCTACATTTGAGCTTCAAACTGCCAAGTCCATGAAGGAAACTGGTATCATTATTCCCACACTGCAGACAAAAGCCAGGCCAAGAGAGGTTAAGTGACTCCCTCAAGTTTACAAAGTACAGCACACACCACTGGAACTGGGATCTCGTGGTTTCTCTCCAGTACTCGGTCTACTATAATCTAACAATGCTTATTTACAAGCACGTCTATGTAACGTATCAGAATATATGGTCTTAATTGTAATTTGTTTCAATCTGGAAACCGAATATTGGTGGCTGACAGAGAAGCATTTCTACAAGTACAAGAATAAAGAGGTCAGCTGTTTAAATTCTTAATTCTCAAGTAACCAAGGTATAGGCATAGAAAACTCACATAGCCTTTCTAACCCTTAAATACGGCTTATAAAAACAGATGGTTCCAATTAAAAAGCAACCAACAATAAAGTTGTTGTACAATAACAATAACCAATGAAATCTCTCTTACTGTAACTGACAAATTTCTATAAGGCAGATGGCAGCATGATGTAACTCTTATTAGCAAATGCCATCTTAAACTAAGAAATCAGAATTCTTATGATTGTTTTCAAACAAGAGAGATCATTTCTGCACATATGTCAGATACAGCCTATTTTAAGAAAGTAAAACTCAATGCTTCTACTTTAGGATATGCAATAATAATCTACCTAGAACTGAGTGATATTTGCTAAGCAAACTGAGTTGAAATTAAACAGTTAAATGAGAAAAACAACTAAAATAAAGAAAATGTAAAACTTCAAAAAAAATTTACCAGTCAATTCTGAATTGGTTTAAATGTTTTCAATTATCCTAAAATAGTAGATTCTAATATTAAATGTTATGTCTAACAATCTTAGTTCTAAAGTTAACACTTTGAAAATAATAAGGCATTATCTCTTAAAATTGAAAAAAAAAAGACAATGCAAAGTAAAAACAAAGTTTACTGCTTAACTTTATAGAATATCTTTAAAGCCACTTCAGCAGAATGATTAATAATAAAAAATTATAACCTATTTATTTTTTAAATAATTTTAAATATTCAATGTTCAAGATGGAAAAATCAGATCTCATTATGTAAAAATATTTTTACAGTGAATACTTACCCAAAATATGCTTGCAAACTGCAAATGGTGATTTTGATTTCCTAAATGCTAAGAATATGTGTTCTGCGTGCTGACGCTGCTCATTACTGACCATGGAAGGTGGTGCCTTTAAGGGGTAGAGAGAGAAAGAAAGTACACTTATTTACTGAGGAAGCTGAAGAAGAAATACCAGCCCTTTTCCCCATGATAAGATTAAATGCTTTCATTTTTAGGAACTGTAGTGTAAAACCTCATAATAAATATTTAAGACAAAGTTTCAGGAAAAAATGAAGTTGATCCTGGCAAAGTTTCGGTCACAGAATCCTTTAAATTGCTTGCATTTTAGAAAGACAGATGCTTATATAACATTTTTGGTAATTTTTAAAACAAGATAGTTGAATTGGTTTTTCCCACTGCTGTGAAGTCGATTCTGACTCCAAAATAAACCAACCGCTCAAGTTCCAAAAATTTCAAAATTTTTAGCTTTGGTGAAACAGAATCCAAAAGTCACGAAAAACTGATTTCTAAACGCAATCCTTTAATCTACATGTATTATCCTTTTCAAAACCAGGTGTAAAATACGCATTCTCATTCCGTAGTTTGAGTCCCTTCTGATCTACTGAGAGCCATCTGAAGGAAAGCCAAAGAGAATGTTTCTGCAGCGTCCGTTTTGCATCAGATGGTCTCCCTTAGCGAGGGAGGGAAGGCTAAAGGGCTAGTGGTGTGAAAAGGAGGAAATGAGCTCAATGCCAACACTTCACTCTCACAAATACAGCAGTGGCAAATCATCATTTCAACTTTATTCAAAGAATCGGTAAGGTGGAAAATATTTTACAATTAAATACTGTTACATCAGTATTGATTATAAATTCTATCAATTATGCAATATCGTTCTTGTTGTACGCCATCAATTCCAACTCATAGTAATCCCACAGGACAGAAGAGAAGGGCCCCAAAGGGGTTCCAAGACTATCATCTTTACAGCAGCAGACTGCCTCATCTTTTTACCACTGGATTAGCAGCTGAACCTTAGCCATTGAGCCACCAGGGCACCTTTATGCAACATTCTAACATCAAAATAAGAAAAAGTATACTATACAATCAAGAGAAAATAACTTCAATGTTCAGACCTAAGGGAATTCTTAAAATCAGCTAGTCATGTCAAACTACTAAATCCCTAATGATACAGCACCCTCTACAGTTCTCTAGATAAAAATGAAACTATTTCCATTGGAATATTATGTAAATTATTTAATACTTAAAAAAAATTTTTTAACTTTACTATTAAAATACTGTGAATAGTTAACTGTATATTAAAAGTATTTTTGTCCTTACACCTGCAAATTTTTTATTCCTACCACTTTCCCTATTTAACAAGTGGATCTGTGTTTTCATATGCACTTTAGATCTACGGGCTCTACAGCCACATGTTATACTGCCATAAGAACCAATCAACTGGGGCACATCCAGGCAATTTCTGAATTGTATAATCTTTCTTCTCATGGCCCTTGAAAAGCACTACAAATACATAATTCTGCATATTAAAATGTCAGATATTTTACAACTAAACTGTTCACAAAGCTATTTGATCCAAAAGACTGCCTGATACCCACATCCAACCTAAAGGTAGTTTATATTATACACCCAACCAAAAGATGACCACAGACACCATAAAACCACCACATCAGTAGATGAAATGGTAGCACAGTATTCACTTTAAACTCCCAAGACCACATTTTTGGATTCCTCCTTCTTTTCATTTAAAAACCCTAAGAAAATGTTAACAGTGGTTTCCAAGTAAAATTACCTGCATTAGAAAGTACTGAGAAACTTAAAAAAAAAAAAAAAAGTTTCCCAGCCCTCAAAAGCTGTGATTGATGTATTTATTTACAATAATGACCATAAAAAGGAGAGCAAGAAAGAACAGCTGCTTACACTGATTATGCCCAACCAAACACCGCTTGTTTTGGAGGTTTAGGGTCATGGTTTCATGGGAAATCCCAGTTAATGTTCTGTTCTACCTCCCAGTTTGCTGTTTAGTGCCTGGGGTCTTAAAACCCCACAAGCAGGCATCCAAGCAGCAACAATTATCTCCATGAAAAACTATTGCCTTTGCCATGAGTACAGAATTGGATTGTGGCACTATAGGATAAGCACTGGACTGTGAATCCCAAGGTCAGTGGTTCAAGCCTACCAGCTACTCCTCAGAAACCCTATGCAAAGTCGCTATGAGTCAGAATCGACTTGGTGACACTAAAAAACCACCACCATCACTGACCCAGGATTCTACAGAGGAGAGATCAAGAGCTGCGCCTAAGAGGACCACTCGTGAGTTTCCACAATCCCAGCCAATACTCACCAAAGCAGGGTGAGAGCACTGCCTTTGTGGCCTAGGTCCTTCACTCACTAGGATCTGTTTCGTTTTCAGCCACCTTGACACACAGTGCAGCCACACGAGCTACACTCCCTCCACCTTCACCACCATCACACTCCATCTCCCAGTCTTTTACATCTTTCCTTTTTATCTTTTGCAGGAAAGTCACAATGGTTTGTTCTAATGAGAAAATAAATATACTTTCCCTTCCAGTGCATGGGGGGAAAAAAATTTCATCTTCTTTTCTATTTAACGTCCTTTCCCATCACCCAAGTTAGAATGTGTCTGCATTCTAGACAGTGAATAATTTCCCCTGGTAATCATCACGGGATGTTTCTTTTAGAATGACAAGCTTGACTTTATACAGTAGTGGCCTCATACAACATCTGTCCCTTTGCAACCAACTAATTTCACTCAGCAAAATGTCCTCCTCATCCCTCCATGTTATGTGGTATTTTGCAGACTCATCGATATTCTTTAGTACTGAGTAATATTCTATTGCGTGTATGCACCAAAGTTTGTTCGACTATTGCTCTGCTGAAGGGCATCTAGGCTGACTCCTTCTTTTTGCTATTGTGACTATTGCTGCTATGAATATGGTTGTGCAGATATCTACTCATGTCATGGCTCTGACTTCTTGAGGATATATATTAGGTAGAGAAATTGCTGGGTCATACGGTATTTCTATTTCCAACATCTGAGAAAGTGCCATACCGTTTTCCACAGTGGCCGCAGTCCCACCAGCAGTGTAGGAAGATCCCATACTCTGTACCCCTCTCCAGCTTTGGTATCAATGCTGGGGTACCACAATTGTTGTTTTTAAGTGCCATTAAGTCAATTCCGACCCATAGCAACCCTGTATAGAGTTTCTGAGAAGCAGCTGGTGAGCCTGAACTGCCAACCCTGCAGTTCAAATGTCTTTGCAGGTGGGTGTATTAACCCACAGCGCTACACCAGGACTCCTGGGGTACCATGATATTTCACTGTTATTTTGATTTGCATCTCTCTAATGCATCACTCCTGGTGTGGAGCTGTAGGATAAGGACTGGACTGTTAACTACAAGGTCAATGGTTCAAACCCACCAGCGGCTTCCTGGAAATCCTATAAAGGGTCACTATGAGTCAAACCAACTCACAGCACTTAACAATAGTTAATAATTGTGAGCATTTCTTATGTTTATCGGCTACATGAAAAGTCTTCCTTGGTGGAGTGTCTGTTCATGTCCTCTGCCCATTTTTAAATTGGATTATTTGCCATCTTCTTGTTGAGGTGTTGAAGTGCTCTATAAATTTTAGAGAATAGTTCCTTGTCTGGTATGCCATAGCCAAATTTTTTACTCCAGTTTGTGGGTTCGCTTCTTACTTTTTTTGTTAAATCTCTGCAAAGAAGTGTCTAAATTTTAGGAGGCTCCAGTCATCTATTTCATCTTCAGCTATTTGTGTGTTTTCACTTGTTTGATACTGCATGGATCAGAACCCCTAAGTTTGTCCCTATATTCCCTCTGATGATCTTCATGGCTTTAGGTTTTACATTTAGGTCTTTTTTTTTTGGGGGGGGGTTGTATGTGGCTCTGTATGAGTACTCTGGCTCTACTTCCCACTGATTGGCTTGTTCTTCTGACAGTCCATAATACTTTAAATGTTTTCCTCCAACACCATAACTCAAATGCATCAATTCTTCTACGATCTTCCTTATTCACTGTCCAACTTTCACATGCATACGAGGTTACTGAAAAATACTATGGCTCGAATCTGGTGCACCTTAATCCTCAAACTGACGTCTTTGCGCTTCAACACTTTAAAGAGGCCTTGTGCAGCAGATTTGCCTAATGCCAATACGTCGTTTGATTTTTTGACTGCTGCTTCCATGAGTGTTGATAGTTGAACTGAGCAAAATGAAGTCTTTGACAACTTCAATCTTTTCTCCATTTATATGGATGCTATTTATTGGTCCAGTGGTGAGGACTTTTCTTTTCTTTGCATTGAGGTGCAACCCACATTGATAGCTGTTGTCTTTGATGTTCATCAATAAGTACTTTAAGTCTTCTTTGCTTTTAGCAAGCAAGATTGTATCATCTGCATATCGCAGATTGTTAATGAGTCTTCTTCCTATCCTGATGCCAAGTTTTTCTTCATATAATCCAGCTGCTCGGATTATTTGCTCAGAATACAGCTTGAATAAGTATGGTGAAAAAAATACAAACCTGGCAAACAGCTTTCTAAATTTTAAACCATTCATCAGTGTTCTCTTGTTCTGTTCTGTTCAAACAACTACCTTCTTAATTCTTTCTATTTGATTTAGCTACAGAGCAAGTTTCAGAGTCTCTTCTGACATCCATTTTGGTCTTTTCCTTCTTTCTTGCATTCTTAATAAACTTTTGCTTTCTTTCTGTATGATGTTCTTGATGTCATTCCACAACTCTTCTGGTCTTCAGTCTTTACTGTCTAATGCATCAACTTTGTTCTTTAGATTCTCTCTCAAATCAGGTGGGATATGTTCAAAATATGTTATATTTTGTCTCTCATGGACTTGTTTTAATTTTCTTCAGCTTCAGTCTGAACTTGCATATCAACAATTGATGATCTGTTCCACAGTCTGCCCCTGGCCTGGTTTTGGCTGATGATATGGAGGTTTTCCTCCTTCTCTTTCCACAAATGTAGTCAATTTGATTTCTGTGTATTCCATCTGGTGAGGTACATGTGTATAGTCATCTTTTAAGTTGTTTAAAAAAGGTATTTGCAATGAAGAAGTCATTGGTCTTGCAAAATTCTGTCATGCGATCTCCGGCATCGTTTCTGTCACCAAGGTCATATTTTCCAACTACTGATATCTTTCCTCTTTGTTTCCAACCTCTGCATTTCAATCTCCAGTAATTTTCAATACATCTTGACTGCATGTTTGATCAACTTCAGACTGAAGCATTTGGTAGAATTCTTCAATTTCATCATCACTGGCTTTAATGGCTGGTGGATAAATTTGAATAGTTGGTATTAACTGGTCTTCCTTGTTACTTCAAGACAGATTTATGATGAATGCGCCGCCATTCCGCCTCAATTTGTCATTCCCGGCACAGTAAACCATGTGATTGGCAGATCCAAACTGGCCAATGTCGGTCCAATTCAGCTCATTAATGCATAGGATATCAATCTTTATTAGCTCATGTTACTGTTGACAACTGTCAGTTTTCCTAGATGTCATATTCTGTACATTCCATGTTCTAGTCATTATTGGATGCTTGCAACTGTTTCTCCTCATTCTGAGTTGTGCCCCATCAGCACATGAAGGTCCCAAAAGCTTTATTCCATTTGTGTCATCACAGTCAACTCTACTTAGAGGAGGCAGCTCTTTCCCAGTCATATTAGGAGTGCCTTCCAGCCTGAAGGACTCATCTTCGGGCACTATAATCTGATGCTATTATCATGTGTCAATAGTCAATATTCTGGTGCTACCTGACAGTGGCCCACTGCTATTCATAAGGTTTTCAGTGGCTAAACATTCAGAAGCAGTCCGCCTCTCCTTCTTCATAGTCTTAGTCTAGAAGCCTCACCTTCCTCCCATGGAGAGGCTGGTAGATTTGAACTACTGACCTTGCAATTAGCAACCCTCAACGCATAACCCACTTGGCTACCAGGAGGCCTCCTTACCTTTCACCTTAAATACAACAGAATATTTTTAAATAAAGTGGTTACAAGTTGAGTTGCTAACCTCAAGGTCAGCAGTTCAAAACTACCAGCTCCCATGCGAGAAAGATGAGGCTTTCTGCTTCCGTAAAGATTTACAGCCTCGGAAACCCTATGCAGGGTCAACTATGAATCAGAACCGACTCCACAGCACACCACCACCATCTAGAATCAGCATTGCGTTTTTTTTACAATGGAAACGTAACAACTAGAATTGTTGTTGTTGTTATGTGTCATGGAGTCAGTTCCGACTCACAGCGACCCTGTACAGGGTTTTCCGAGGCTGTAAATCTTTACGGGAGCAGAAAGCCTCATCTTTCTCCCGTTGAACAGCTGGTAGTTTCAGACTGTTGACCTTGCAGCTTGCAGCCCAATTCGTAAGGACTACAATAATAAGCTGGAAATTACTAGAATTATCAAAAATCTGGAATCAGATTACTATAGTAGTTGCTTTCAAAGAACCTTGCCCATTTCAGGTATTACATACTTTCAACATCAGGAATGTACTGACCAAAACTTGAGGTTGCCTGTATGTGTAAAGATTATGTGTCCAGGGGGTGATCAGGAGTAGAAAGAAACAGCCTCAGTGGCACCTAACAACTGTAAAAAAAGTAAAAGGTGTAAGTATTAGAAAGGAAAAAGAAAAAAAACTATCTTTATGTAGATCTCACAACTCTGGCACTGTGGGCTAATGTGCTAGATTGCAAAGGTGGTTTGAAGCACAAAGCTGCTGGCTGAAGCTTCCAGATGCTCCACGAAAACCCTATAAAGGGTCACTATGGGTCAGAACTGACTCAACAGCACTTAACAACAACAATACAGAAAAACCAAAAGTATATACAGACAAATTATCAAAACAGAGTTTAGCATGATTAAGATAGAAAAAAATAATCAATTTAAAATACTGAACTGTTTTTTGTTTTTTTTTTATTCATCAGCAAAGAGAATTCCAAGCTTGAAAACACTTATTAATGGAAATGGTAGCAAAATACATAGTTCATAAGAATAAAGCTATTCTTGAGTTGAGATTGGCTTGTAAATTTCGTTCCTTGCATTCTCCTCATCTGCTTTTGGTATTGATGTAACGTGTCTAGAGACATCATCTTTGTAGTCTTGAACACCATTGAATTTCAGACTTTTTCATCTTCTGCCAATAATGGCAAAAAGGAGAAAATTGACAAAGAAAGAGATTTCACAAAGTGTAAGTGTCGAGAGTAAGAAGATGAACACAAACTGACAGAGGGCAGCGCTGTAGACGTGCACTGCCTGCGAAGGTGCCCACTAGTCTTAAGTGACTATTTAAATGTATGCTGAAATGAATTTAAAAAGTCTGTTGTTCCATTGTCCTAGCCACATTTTAAATGTTTAATAGATGCATGTGGCTAGTGACTAGCAGAGAGAACAAAAACATTTCCACCAACATAGAAATTCTATCCGCACTCTTCTAAAAGAAATGTAATTAAGTCAACAAATACTGATTGAGTGCTTGCTGTACAGCTAAACTGATTTATGTGCTTTGGTGCAATGTGGTTTGATACACTAAAGGACAAAATTACAGTTAACATTGATCGAGCACTAACTATGTGCCAGGCACTACACTAAGCACTTTTCTCCTAATGTAAATTAAATCATTGAGTCCATAGGCATTATTATCTTCCTATTTTAGAGACAGGGAGGTTAAATGATTTGACATATGTCACAAAGCTAGTCACTCGGGACCCGGGGAGCTGAGAGTCCAGACAGTCTGGCACCAGGCCCTCTGTACTGTTGTTGTCAGTTGCTGTTGGGTCAATTCCGACTCATAGCAACCCCAGATGTGCAGAAGAGAACTGTCCTCCCAGGGTTTCCAAGCTGTGGCTTTCAATTCCTAAGGCTGAAATAATTTCTCCAAATCGAGCACCCGGGTGGTCTGCCAGGATTTCATCTGCTCAGTATTCTCTCTTACTGTTGATTTTGTTTTCTAAATAGTTCTATAACCCCCTGCCACAAGCCACAAAATAAAACCAGCTTTCTAAAATTATTAATAATATTCAAATACTGAATACTAATTGAATCTCATATTAAAATCTGGATCCATTATGGAGAATAAAGGAAGTCCCACTGTTCACTGACACTGGTTACGTTCTTCACATTCTCAATATTTGCTCTAGTTGCTTCATTTCCATTAATCTAGTTTCCCTGCTCCCTTACATTCTCATCTTTGTTCTAAAGTAACTGTAGACTCTGAGGTCTTATATAGATGACATTTTATAAGAGCACAGGTGAGAATATTTTGTTAGCCAACAAAGAGCTCTGGTAACGCAGTGCTTACAAAAAGGGCTGTGAACCTCAAGGTCAGCAGTTCAAAACTACCAGCTGTTCCACAGGAGAAAGATGAGGCTTTCCGCTCTCAGAAAGATTTACAGCCTCAGAAACCCAGTACAGGGTCACTGTGAGTCGGAACCAACTCCAAGGCACATCGCCGCCACCACCACCAAGTTGTATAACAAACTACAAGGTAACCTGAAGGGGTCTAGTTCTGGTTCAATATTTGAAGAATACTTCAAGGCAATGGTTTCAGGGAGTTCTCAGGTGTCAACTGGTCCAGGGAGTCTACTTTGGGGAGTGACTATTGTTGTTCCTAAGAAATCTGAGGTTCTAGTCCACATTCCCTCCCATTCTAGCTGGTCAGAATGGCCAGTAGTGGTAACCAGGCATCATCTAGTTCTTCTGGCCTCAGGACAGATGAGGCCATGGTTTGTGTAAACTGTAAACACAGGATATTAGTTTCTTCTTCGAGTCTTTGGTTTATTTCTTTCTCTTGTGCTCCAGATGAGCAGAGACCACTAGTTGTATCTTCAATGGCCATTCACAAACTTTTAAGACCCCAGACACTACACATGAAACTAGGATGAAGAACATAAACTTTATTTATGAACTATATTATGCTGACCTAAATGTCCCACAAGACTATGGTTCTAATCCTTCAAACCTAGGAAAGCAGTCCCATGAGAAGTTTAGTTATAGTTATACTGGTGTGGCGCTGCAGGATAATGCACTGGACCACAAGGTTAGTTTGAACCGCAATCAGGTCCCACCAACAGGTCCTCAGAACCCCAAACAGGTTGCTATGAGTTGGAACCAACTGATATAGCACTTAACAACTTAAGAAGTATCCTTATTTGTGCCCCCTATGTGCTTTATTATATTAATATATGTACACTGTTACATATAGGCATATACACACAGACATATAAATTTATATATATGGTACGAATCGGGCTGCGAACCTTAAGGTCAGCGGTTCGAAACTACCAGCCGCTCCGCGGGAGAAAGATGAGGGTTTCTACTCCCGTAAGGATTTACACCCTCGGAAACCCTGTACAGGGTCGCTATGGGTCGGAACCGACTCTAAGGCACTTAACAACAACAACATATATATATATATATGTAAGTCAAAAAGTTTTGCTACTAGGATTTATTTCAAGCAAACTGTCCTTAAACATGCCTTTGTGGTCAGTGGATGGCTACAGATAAGTCTCTCAGTAATAAACTTGTCTTCGTCTCATTAGGGAGTCCTGGCGTGGTGCTGTGGGACAACGCACTAGACTGCATTATCGGTTTGAACCGCAAGGTTGGCAGTTAAGCCCATCAGCCTCTCCTTGGAAACCCCATGTAGGGTCGCTATGAGGAGCCAACTCAACAGCATTTAACAACAGTCTCAATAGAGGGCCTTCAAAAAACAAAAAAAGAGCCAAACAAAACAGTGACTTCCAAAAGACTGCTAGGCCAGGTTAATTCAAGACACAGAAATTAGTGCAGGGTATCGTGATTGGGGGGGGGGGCTCCCAAGGGGTACTTTTTAAAGATACTTATCATGTAGAAGTTTAAAGAAAAGGAAAGTGGTAAGAAAAAGACCAAAAAAACTTGTGCCAAGGAATTGTTTCAACACCCCTCCTTGTTCTCTGAGGATAGCACGGGCAGTCCTACAAGTTCATTAGGAAACGTCCCCCTACCCACACTGGTCTTGTCTCTTCAGGCTTCTTTTTGTTCCCCAAATTCAAAGGCCATTTAAAAAGGAACACAATTTGAGTTCCTTGAGGACACCAAACAGTCGTTTTGACTTGATGGAAATCGAAGAGCACTGAATTCATCAGTGAGGATTAGAGATGAAACCACAGCCTTGAGGAATGTATCAACCTTGGCGTTCTGGGCCAAGATGGCAGAGTAGACAGAAACACTGAGCAGAACCTCAGCATAAAGACATGGGAGACCAAGTGACACAGATACAGACGATGACCCTGGAACCCTGAGCTTCAGAGGACAGGACAGAGAGGTGGAGCGAGTGCGCCTGGAAGAGGAAGCTGAGCAGAAGCAGTGAGAGAGGAGACCTGGTGTGCAACAGCGTGGCATTCTTGAGCTTTTGTGAGTGGGTGGTTGTAGATACAGAGGATGGCAGGCAGGCAGAGGATGCGGCTGGAGGTTGGCGGCCGCAAGGGGAATGCGGTTCTCCCTTGTTCCTATATCCTCCTGATGGTTCAGGGCATGCCCAGGCCCTGCCCTCACCAACCCAGAGGTCAGTAGCACCCCTCCTGCACAGCCTTGGCTCTGACGGAGATCAGGCACCAGGCAAAGGATGGGACCTTGCCCTGAGCTACGCTATACAAACAGTGAACAGAAAACCACGTTCACACTTCCAGTCTCTACCACATCCACCAGGAGACAGGTGATGAGCGCCTGAGAACACACCAATACACAACCATCAACTAAATATAAATACCATACCACAGTGTCTTGGAGAAAACAGATAATTTCTGCTTACAGGAGGAAATAAAACAGAGTGCCTCAAACAAGTGACTGTAATACAGACAGAAAATCTAGTATCAGAAATGGTATTACTGAAACTACTTAATAAGAAACCCAGAGAACAACATTTAGGTACCTAAACGATGGAGAAAAATAGAGATGAAATCAAGGAAAACACAGACAAACTTTTAGAACTCAGGAAACAACCGACAAAGTAAATGAAATATTGGAAACTATACAAAAATAACTATTAGAAATCCAGATGATTAATACTAAAACTTCAGAAATAGATAACACATTAAAAGGGCAAAGAAGGAGAACTAAATCAATGGAAGGCCAAATTAATGAGCCTGAAGACAAATCTCTCACTATTCAGCTGCTAAAAATATAATCAGAAAAAAGAGTTTAAAAATACAAATAAAGTCCAAGTTTTATGTGGGACACTGTCAAGAGGAATAGCGTAACATGTGATGGCAATTCCAGAACCGGAAGAGAAAACTGTCCAAGAGTCCATCACCTTGATGGTGAAATTAGGGCACTATCATCCAGAACTCAAGTCAGACAAGTTGTTGGTGGTGATGACGAGTGCAGTCAAGTCAGTTCTGACTCATAGCAACTATGTACAGGGTTTCCAAGGTTATCAGTCCAGTTCTTATCCTACAGAACCTCACCAGGATTCCAACCCAGATATAGAAATAAGCAAAGTAAAACAAACTGACAAGACTAACCATAGGAAACCAGAGATACTAGCTGCAACCAAAAAACCCCATAAAGTAAAAAGAGGGAATAATGTAGTTACAGAACTTCCAAATGAAGACGAAAGCAAAGCAAGTAGATTTCAAAATAAATAAAAATTACCCTAACAACCCTAAAACTAGACCATGTCTTACTCCTAGCCCTAGCTCACTCCCTGCTCCAAACACTAACCCTAGTCCTAGCCATAGCCCTAACACTACATGAAGTCCTAAGCTTACCCTGTTGTTGTTAAGTACTGTGGAATCGGTTCCAACTCATAGTGACCCTCCAAGGCTGTAAATCTTTATGGGAGCAGAAAGCCGCATCTTTCTCCCGTGGAACAGCTGGTAGTTTCGAACTGCCGACCTTGAGGTTAGCAACCCGATTCATAACCACTACGCTACCAGAGCTCCTTGAGCCTACCCTAGACCTAGTCATAATCGTCACCCTAACTTCTTACTCCTACCCTCCCCATCACAAAAAAAGAAGAAATCAAATGGCATGTGGCATCAGAACTAGCACTGGATGTCTGCTGCAAAAGATCCCTTTTTAGTGTTAAAAGGCAAAGTGATCACTTTGAAGATTAAGGTGTGCTTGACCCAAGCCATGGTATTTTCAATCACCTCGTATGTATGCAAAAGCTGAGCAGTGAATAAGAACAAATGAAGAACTGACGCCTTAGAATTACAGTGTTGGTGACGAATATGAAATATACCCTACAAATACATCTGTTTGGACAAATACAGCCAAAACTCTCTTTAGAATCAAGGCTGGCAAGACTTTGTCTCACATACTTTGGTCCTGCTGGGTCAAGTGGAGATGGATGCCACAGCAGTAGCAACAATAGGCTCACACCTAATGACCACTGTGAGACCAGGCCGTGTTCTGGCCTGTCGTACACAGGGCTGCCTCATTATGAGTCGGCTCTGACTCGCTGGAACCTAACAACAATGTCATGTTGTTACTGCTAGTGCCATCGAGTCAGTTCTGATTCCTAGCACCCTGTATAGGGTTTCCCAGGAGCGACTGGTAGGTTTGAACCACCAACCTTGTGGTTAGCAGCCTAGTGCTTATCCTACAGCGCCACACCAGGTCTCCAACAGTGTCATAGTAAGGACTAAAAGTCAGAGATAAAATCAATAAAATGTTTATTCAATGCATCTTTCCAAGCAGAAAAGTAAACGCTTTAATCAGAACTCTAAATTTTATGACATGTACACACTGGTTGTGTTGTTACTGTTAGGCACCATCTAGCCCAGGCCGACTCATGGTGACCGCTGTTTTGCATAGAACTCCTCCACGTGGTTTTCAAGGACCTTTTGGAGGTAGAGCGTTGGGTCTGTCTTCAGAGGTTTCTCTGGGTGAATTTGAGCCACCTTTAAGATGGTAATCGAGCACTTAAGCATTTAAAGCACCTGATGCGCTGAACTGCAAAGTCGCCTTGAATCCCAAGGTTGGTGGTGGAAGCTTACCAATGCTCCTTGGAAGCCCTATAAAAGAGTCGGTATGGGTTGGAACTGATTCAAGGGCACTTGAAAACAACAATAACCGTCACCTTTAACGGAGTCCTAGCGTAGCGCTGCAGGATAACGCGTTGGACTGCAGGGTCAGCGATTCACACCCACCAATCACTCCTTAGAAACCCTACACAGGGTCCCCATGAGTTGGAATCAACTCAGCATTTAACAACAGTCATTTTCAAATAGTGGTTACAAACCAGAAAAGCAAACATTGTATCTTATACAAAAGAGGAGGCCAAGATCTACTAAATACCCAAATACTTGTCTCTCACTCAGGTCATCATACAAACACAACCCTCTACTGGGGAGATCAGCAGATCAAACCTACCAGTCACTCCCTGAAAACCCTACAGAGGGTATGCAATGAGCACTTAACCACAACAACAACACTGGGACTATCCCTTATCCACATGGGGAACTCCAATTTGTCTCTAAGAGTCAGCTTAAGTCACCTGGCCCACCAGTACATCCTCTATTACAGCAGCATCACCTAATTGTTCATTCATGTCATTCTGTCCCACTACGCTCTGCACTCCTTGAAAACAAGGAGTGTTTCTTGTATCCTTTGCACACAACAGTAACATACAAATACTGAACCAACGTTCTGGAATAAATGAATGGCCAGAGCTTAAATTACTGATCTAAACTAGCGATAATGATCACAGGCAAATCACTGAGCAACTCTGAATCTCAGATGTTCTCATTTATTAAGTTTAAGAGTATCTCTTCATCCTATTGACTTCACAGAACTGTAGTCAGAATCAAATGAGGTAATAAATTTTGTATAGCACTACAAGGTTTAGATGGTCTCAAAGATAATAACCAAATTCCACTGCAAGTCAAACTACTCAAACCAGTCAAGTATCCCTTTACTTAAAGTGGGATTTAGACTGTAAAACCCATTCTGATTTTAAAACAAACATATAGAATTCTTTTGCTGTAAAATATCAGTTACCATAATGTGCTCTGCAGTTTGATACATTCTCACTACACATACTCACTAAAGAAATCACTGTACACAATAAGGACAATCCGTTCCAACCTAAGGGAATCAGGATGACCAAACCAAGAAAATTCAAGACAATAAATAAAGTACTCAGACTTGAGGTCCAAACCAGTGTGAAATTAATAAATAAGAAGGATGTCATGTTTGGTACGGTGGAGGGTCAGAGAAAAAGAGGAAGACCCCAGCAAGATGGATTGGCAAAGTGGCAGCATCAATGGGCTCAAACGTGGCAACAATTGTGAGGCTGGACCAGGATCAGGCAGTGATCTACTGTGCATAAGGTCATTATGAATCAGTACTGACTCGATGGCACCTAACAACAACAACAAAATCTTTTCCACTATGGTGTCTATAAAAATCAAAACACCTCCTTACATTACCTATCTATTCCCACTAAAAGACAATGGAAGGATATAAATTTACTATTACAATTCATCCACAATGAGATGAACTAAGACAACTGCAGGAGAGTCTGAATTATCTAAGAGTTCTGGTGTGGCACTGGGCGAGAAGCCCTGGATCGCAAGGCTGTGTGAGTCACAAGGTCAGGGAGTCCAATTTACCAGCCCCTCCTCAGAAACCCTACACAGGATTGCTATGTGTCAGAACAAACTCGACACCACACAACAACAACAGATTATATAAAGAGCCCTGGTGATGTATGGGCTAGGCAGCGGGTTGCTAACCATAAGTCCAGTAGTTCAAACCCACCAGCCGCTCCTTGGAAACCCTATACAGGGTTGCTGTGAGTCAGAACTGACTCAAAGATACTTAATGACAATATAGACACGTAAAAAGCACTGGTGACACTTTAGGATAAGTTGTTATTAAGTGCCGTCGAGTCGGTTCCAACTCACAGCAACTTTGTAGAGGGTTTCCAAGGAGCAGCTGGTGAGCTTGAATTGCCAACCTTGTGGTTCCAAGTACTGGACTGCTAACCACAAGGTCTGTGGTTCAAACCCACCAGGGGTTCTGAAGGAGAAAGCTGGGGTTGTCTGCTCCAGTAATGATTTAGTCTTAGAAAGTCTATAGGGTCACTATGGGTCAGAACCACCTCAACAGCAGTGGGTTTGGTTTTATGACTTATAAATTCATTTTTAAAACATAGGTAAAACGTCAAAATATTCTGTCAAACTGTTAATACTTACGAGAGATGGGGAAAGTCTCACTCTTTATCCTTTTATACTAGAAGATCTAATATACTCCTTTCCTTTACAGCTTATCTAATAACCTAAGTAATTAACCTAAAAATAAGCAGGGAGGCCACTGCAATGTCCAAAATCACATTTAAACATCTCTCATCAAGTAATGCAGGAACATTTACAGTACTGTGATATGCTGATGTGGAAAACCACAACAGTAAGTACCCTAAGTCAGGTCCAGCTCAGAGCAACCCTGTACGTGGTTTCCGAGGCTGTAAATCTTTACAGGAGCAGAAAGCCTCATCTTTCTCCTCCGGAGCACAGATCTTGTGATTCAGCCCAGTGCTTATCCTACAGAGCCACCACACTCCCCCAAAAGACACAGTTGAGTAAAAAGTAAACAAAAATTCTGAAATAGAAGACTGGTGATCACTGATTTGCTCTGTGACCTACAAGCAAGGCATTTGTGTGTCTTTGAACCTGAGTTTCTCTAGTTACAAAACAGAAGGGAAAATGCTTAGATGAAGTTCTTATTTTTCAGAATAATTGTTTCTTGAAAAGCTGAAAAAAAAAAAAAAAAAAAAAAACCCTATTGCCAAAAATGTATGTATATACCCCAAAAAAGGTAGTCCTGGTATGGTGCTGTGGGTTAATGAGCCAGACTGCAAAGCCGTTTGAACTGCAAGATTGGTGGTTCGAGCTCACCAGCTTGAACCCTACACAGGTCACTAAGTTGGAATCAACTCAACAACATTTAAGAACAACCCCCCAAAAATGATTTCTTACAATTTCCTTCTTAGATTGCCTAAGAAAGACTTCTGCATGAAAAGACTTCTTAAAATTGTTCTGTAGACTAAAATTCTATGTTCAAAGAAATATGAATACAATAAAGAACATTTTAACAAAAACAATTCTGAAAGGCATCACAATTACTTTGAATTTTAAAACACATTTTTATAGCAAAAAAAAAAAACAGCAATTTGCTGGGAATAAGATTTCCTCAGATGGCACAGATGAATAAATGGTAAAAAATCACATTCACTTTTTTTACATTCTAAAAATGTAGTAACTGTAGGAGATTTAACAATTTGAGCTAACCCCAAATGAATCCATCCATTTACCCACTCTCTGGTCACATCATACAGGTTACACAAACCTGAGGCTGAGTCCCCACTCTGTAAATCTCCTTGTAAATCTGGGTAAGCTACTTAGGTGTGGCACTGACAACTAGCACTGGATTGCAAACCACAAGGTCAGCAGCTCAAACCCACCAGAAACCCTATACAAGGTCACTAAGAGACAGAACTGACTAGACATTGAATAAGTTAATATCTGAAGTCCTGGTGTGGCGCTATAGGGTAAGCACTGGACCGCTAACCTCAAGAGTGGCACTTCAAACCCATTATGGGTTGGAACCGACTTAATGGTACTTAACAACTTAGTATCTACATGTCTTGAGTTCTTCAGTCTGCCAAATGAGAATAAAATAATATCTACCTCATTGTTAATGAGAATTTTACAGGTAATCTATGAAGTGTTTGACATAGCAAACACTCAACAAACATTAACCAATGCTATTAATGGGAGTCCTGGTGTGGCACTGTGGGTTAATGCCCTGGACTGCAAAGTCGGCTTGAACCGCAATGTCAGCACTTCAAGTTCACCAGTCGCTCCTCAGAAACCCTATACAGGGTTGCTAGTGGTCAGAACCAACTCGACAGCACTTAACAACAACAACAACAACAGTGCTATTACTAGTAATCAGGAGCCCTGGTAGCATAGTGTATCAGCTGCTGCTGCACAGAAGACAATGGTGCTTTCTGCTTCTGTCAAGATTTACAGCCTCGGAAATCCTACACAGAGGGTCTCTAGGAGTCGGAATCTACTCAGTGGTATATAACTACCATCATCAACATTAACAGTAATGGAAGCATGGCGACTCCGTAGGATAAGCACTGGACTGTGAACCACAAGGATAGCGGTTTGAGCCCACCAGACGCTCATGGGAGAAAGATAAGGCTTTCCACTCCCACAAAAATGCACATGACTCAGAAACCCTATCTATACAGGGTCACTATGAGTCAGAACCAATTCGCCGCCACTTAAAAGCCAATCAGTAGTGATCAATGAAATGTAGCTTCTATACTGAGCAGTAATGTAGTAACTGCTACTCTTACATGGTACACATTTTTAATAGGCAATTGAAATTTTCAGAAAGCAAGTTTCTAGTCTTAATAATCTACCTTTTCAAAATTCTTTTCCCCTGGAAAGAGGAAACGCATGTAAATGGGTTTTCTCATACAGAATACAGGAGGTGGTGAATAGAAAGAAACGCCATTTGAGAGACACAGATCTGAGCTCTAATCCTAATTCCAATTAGGATTAACCCTAATTAGTCATTTTGTAGTGTATACCACGAAAATTTTCTTTCAACCTCTTCAGGTTATTGAAAGGGCGAATAAGTACATACATAAGCTTCAAGTCCAGTATCTCGCATGTGGTATGCACTCAATAAACAGCATTTTATTACCATTTTTCACTGTTATCTGATAGATGATAAAATTAGCTTTGTCAGGGAAGAGAAGGTGCTGTTGTTTGCTGTTCTGTCAGTTCCAACTCACCCTGACCCTGTATAGATTTTCACGAGCAGTTGGTGGGTTTGAACTGCCACGCTTACAGTTAGTGAAGTCATCCTATAGGACCACACCAGCGCTTATCCTACCAGCGCCACCCCAGGGCTCAGAAGGTTTTCACTAGCACAAATACTAATTTGCCAATGATGAAGGTTATTGGTTTTATCTTATCAATGTAAAAACTAAAGCAGTGTTTTCTGGGTCACTTATAGACTCCTTCCAGAATCTATTAAAACTGGGGCCCCTAACTCCTAGAAAAACTTCTGGCATTTCAGATAACTCTGTGTATCAGGAATTTTGAGAGCCTTGTATTGAGGGGGTAAGTGGCTAGTTTTTTCTGTCCTTACTTCCAGAAGTCTGAAAATATTATCTATTCAGTTTGACAATTAAAGCAGTAGCTCAATCTTACTCATGATGAAGCAAGTAAATCCTGCTTTTTATTAGACTTCGCAATTTCACGTGTTAAAATAACTGGTGTTGAGTGTGAAAACAAAACTAGGTCAATGAATTATAAACCATGCTAAAATTAATTGAAATCGTTTTCAATGTAAAGCTCGGATACATAACCCAAACACCAAACTAAAAGGAAATGAGAAAAATTCCAAAACGGTAACAAAAGCTGGCAGCATTATTACAAAGGTTGAATTCATTTAATTCAAGTCATTAAATGAGCCAGTCTCTGACTTCCAAAAAAGATACAGTAACAGGGAAATTATAATCTACCCAAAAAACAAGCTGAGGCAGCAAATATATAAAGTTGACTGAGTAACTGAAGGTGGTTTATCCTTACTTCTACTAACTGTGCAAAGTACTTTTTATCCTTTAGCTCAACGTTCTCAAACTCCCTGTGTAAATAACCTACTCGCCAAGCTGTTTACAGCGTAAAAAATGAAATCAACGAGTACCATCAGCTCGCATCTCCATAAAACGCGACCCACGGGGAGTACTGTATTGGACCAGGTTTTGTCCCAATGACCTTGGTCCCAGAGGTTCCCTTCCCTCCCTCCTGCCGGTCCATCCACGTGCAGCCAGCTGCAGCTAGCCCAGAGGTGGCTACATTTCAGTGAAAGCACTTGAGGACCCAAATGCACGAAAGCAAAAAGAGCTGCTAACAGCACCCGCACTCTTGTCATCCCTTTGCTCCCAGCACACAAATGTTCCGACCCAACCCTGGAATCAGCCCCGATCTCCCTTCCCGCGCCTTGCCCTGGGACCCAGTTTGCGGGGCAGAGTGTAAGGTGAACACCGTGGCACAGAAAACCCTCCTTCCTACTCCGCCACGCTCCAGACGCCCGGCTGAATGGTGGGTAGCCAGAAGAAGGAGGGCAGACTCAGGAAGGAGGGGACCAAGGAGGTGGAAAGAAGTAGGATGGAGAATCCTGCGCCACGCCACCGTCACCTCCTCCACCACTTTCAGGACTCCCTGGAGGCCCTTCCCGGTCGCCAGCCCAGCGGGCGGCAAGAACCGGCACAGCAGAGCCGGCCGGAAGCCCGAGGGCCCCGGGGCCGGGGGTGCGGCGTCCTCACCATCAGAACTTTGGCCGCGTTCTCCAGCTGAGCGATCACTTCTGGGGGACCCAGCGCCGCCGCCATCATGGTCTCTCTTCAATGACGCGCCATGCGCTGCATTCTGGGAGCGGGCGCCAGGACGGCCAATCGCGGCGGCGGCCCTGGAGCCCCGCGCGCTGCCCAGGGGCTGTCACGGCCTCCGTCGACACCGAAGTCGCGGTCTCGGCACTTCTGGCCCCACGCCGCGCTCTGCGGCGGCAGGGGAGGGGAAGGCTGTAAACTAGAGTAGGCCAGCGTCGCAGAGCAGGGAGTGCCGGAACTCGGTGCCGGGAGAGGCCGAACGGCGGGCCCTGACGGCGGCTCCGCGCCGGCTCTACCCGGGGTAGCCCCCCGGCGGCCCGCGCGCATGCGCACTTCCGTGTAACCCCCCCCCTCGGGCTCGAGCTCCGGGTCTCCAGACTTCCCAGTCCAGTTCACATCAACACAGCGCTCAGTGTCTCCTGGCCCCACTAGAGATGCCAATCCGCTCCCTCCGCTCTCTGCACTCCTCACTGCCCACCACCTTCTCAACGTCTCTCCCTCCGCGCTCCGGTTCCAACTCAGACTTGTGCGCCCTACTTCTGTCTCTTCTTGTGTTCGGATAGAACGCTTCGTCTTCTTAGTGGCTGTCCTTCCGCAATACATTTGTCCAAGTTTATTTGGACAGCCGGTAGCTGAGAGATGGGAGGACAACCCATCATTTCTCCGTTTTCCCGTTCGAGAATCGTGTCCTATAGGAGAGGAAGAAACCCAGATAGGAACCTAAACTTGGCTAGCTGACTTAAGTCCAGTAAGAACTCAGTTGCTTGAATGCAAAACTGATGATCTGCTCCGTAAACCACCCAATTCATAACAACAAAGTTAAAAACAAAAAACTCCGTTGCCAATAGCTTTGTTGTGTATAAGGAATTCAGAAGAGATGTTAGATGTCGTCTTGAACTGTAACAGAAATACCACAAGTGGATGGCTTCAACAAACAAGTTTATTCTCTCACGGTTTGGAAGACTAGAAGTCTGAATTCAGGGTACCCGTTCTAAGGGAAGACTTTCTCTGCGGGGGTGCTCCTTGCCTGATTTCAACATCTGCAGGCCAGATGTTCCCTGGAGATTTTCGCGAGTCTTGGCGTCAACGTTCTCTTGAGTCTGTGCAGGGACTTGTTAAGATCCAAAATGAAAACTCCACTCCTGACTTTTCTTTCTCAGTAGTAGCTGGTGTTGTTAGGTGCCATCAAGTCGGTATCAACTCATAGCGACCCGATCACAACAGAACAAAACACTGCCCAGTCCTACACCAACCTCGCAATAGCTGTTGTATTTGAGCCGCCCGTTGCTGCTGCCACTTTGCCATTCCACCTTGTTGGGGTTCATTCTCTTTTTCTCCAACCCTCCACTTTATCCAGGGACTGGTCCCTCCTGACAGTATGTTCCAAGTATGGGACATGAAGTTTGGCCATCCTGGTTTCCAAGGAATATTCTGGTTGTACTTCTTCCGAAACAGATCTGTGTGTTCTTTTGTCAGCCCATGGCACTTTCAATATTTTCCAACATCATAGCTCTTCTACCGTCTTCCTTATTCACTGGCCAGCTTTCGCATGCATATGAGGTTACTGAAAATACCATGCATGGCTTGAGTCAGGTACCCCTTAGTCCTCAAACTGACATCTTTGCTCTTCAACACTTTAAAGACGTCTTGTACAGCAGATTTGCCTAATGCAATACTTAGTTTGATTTCTTCACTGCTGCTTCCATGAGTGCTCATGGTTGATCTGAGCAAAATGAAGTCTTTGACAACTTCAATCTTTTCTCCATTTATATGAATGTTGTTTATTGGTACAGTGATGAGGATTTTTGTTTTCTTTACATTGAGGTGCAACCCATATTGACAGCTGTTGTCTTTGATCTTCACCAGCACATATTTTAAGTCCTCTTCACTTTCAGCAAGCAAGATTGTATCATCTGCATATCACAGGTTGTTAATGAGTCTTCCTCCAATCCTGATGCCACGTTTTTCTTCATAGAACACAGCTTCTCATATTATGCATTCAGCATACAGGTTGACTATGTAAGGTGAAAGAATACAGCCTGCTTGTAGTTGGGTCCATCAATCTCTGCTGCATTGTTTATTTAATCTCTTTCATATCTCAAAAAAGATTAACTAAATATACAACTCAATACCATAGGTTGTATCCTGACTCATTAACAAAATAGAGATTAGGATTTACAACACATAGGATAATTACATGAGTTCACAAAGTGGAAGATAATTACATAACTTACATTCATCCTAGCCAAATTGACACATATTTCAGAGGGACACAGTTCAAGCTGTAACAGATCCTGATGTTCTATCAGAATAGAACTATAGAACTTTCCTGAAGAAAGCATTTTTATGTTCAGACTTCAAGAGTGGTCTTTTTCTTGGGCTACTGTGGCAATGACATACTATGCCAGAAAAGACAAATCAACGAGGAATGGTGTTGTATTCATTGTTAAAAAGAACATATCCAGATCAGTCATGAGGTACAACACTGTCTGTGATAGGATAATATCCATGAGCCTACAGGGAAGCCCAGTTAATACCACTATTATTCAAATTTACACACCAACCACGAAAGCCTCTGAGGATGAAATAGAAGAATTCTAACAACTTCTTCAATCTGAAAGTGATCAAACATGCAATCAAGATGTATTGATCATTACTTGTGATTGGAATGCAAAGGTTGGGAGCAAAAAGGAAGAACACGCTCAACATTTCTCAAGCT
>NW_006408523.1:10167231-10183426 GCF_000296735.1 Chrysochloris asiatica | reverse complement strand
TATGGATTACATCTAAATTTAAAGCAAACAAAAATCCTCAGCACTGGACCAATAAACAACATTCTTATCAATGGAGAAAAGATTAAAGTTGTCAAGGACTTCATTCTTCTTGGATCAACTATCAACACTCATGGAAGCAGCAGCAAGAAACCAAACGACATATTGCATTAGGCAAATCTGCTGCACAAGACCTTTTTTAAGTGTTGAAGATCAAAGATGTCAGCTTGAGGACTAAGGTGCGCCTGACCCAAGCCATGGTATTGTCAGTAATCTCATATGCATGTGAAAGCTAGACAGTGAATAAGGAAGACCATAGAAGAATTGATGCTTTTAAGTTACCGTATTGGAGGAGAATATTGAAAGTGCCATGGGCTGCCAAAAGAACCAATAGATCCGTTTTGGAAGAAGTGCAGCCAGAGTGCTCCTTAGCCAAGATGGCCAAACTTTGTTTCTCATACTTCAGACATATTGTCAGGAAGGACCAGTCGCTGGAGAAAGACATCATGGTTGGTAAGGTGGAGGGTCAGAGAAGAAGAGAAAGACCCCCAATGAGATGGATTGGCCAAGTGGCAGCATCGATGGACTCAAGCGTGGCAAGAGTAGTGAGGTTGACCCAGGATTGGGCAGTGTTTCGTTCTGCTGTGCATAAGGTCACTATGAGTCTGCACCGACTTGATGGCACCTAACAACAACAACAACTGTGGCAATGACTTGTTCTTTGAAGCCTAGACTCATCCTTAATTACAGCCATGAGCCAGCCCTATTAGACTACTTATCTTCAAACTGTTGCAGTTGGTTCCTTTCCTGGATTGCTCTGGAACTCTATGCTGCATATCTTGACCCAGACAGTGTATGTGACCTGACGGCTGTTGGAGGAGATGCCTACTGCAGCTGAGAACACAATGACTCTCCCATTCATTTGAGGATGCCAGTCCCACTCCTGAGACTGAACAGAGAGGGCCACTGCTGCCGTAGATCCCAATGACTTCAATATATTTGAAGCTGCTGTTGGAGCTGAAGCTTTTCTAGACAATTCTGAGTCCACTAAGGCTGCTCCAGAAGGTATTGCCAACTATTGTCGTGCAGCAATAGTGAGTAGGAACTATGTTGTTCCTGCTGCTGCTGCCTCAGTCTGGACACTATAAACATTGTGCAGACAGGAGGAACTTGCATAATGGCCCTGCCTTCTCTTTGTTCTTTTCCTGTCAAAAGGAGCCACAGAAGATGTAGAAGGATGAACACCAATGGCTAATCTGTAGTTGAGGAGCAGAGAGCCAGGAAACAGTCCGCTTCCTGTGCTGCCTTAACACCACAAAGCAAAATCTGGTTCCTTTTTAATGTGTGGACGCCCAGAGAGGTCTGAGCCAGCCAACGTGCTGACTGAGAACCCCTGTGTGTCCAGAGAGGAGCAGCCAACTCTACCCAGCAATGTCTTCTGGGCATAAGAGAAGCTCTGCTGAGGGACAGTGTTGGGTGATTCAGACTTGCCATCCTGAAGGCTTAAAAGTGAATGACCGTGGACAGAGCTCTTTCTGATTCTTCCTGGCAAATAAATATTCTGTATCTCTCTTTATCTGGTAAACGAGCTCTCTTGTTCTGGAACCAGTTGCAAAGGATATCCACAGAACAATGGATTAGGTCAGACAGTTCTCTTCTGGCTACCAAATCAGGATAAGGGTCACCTGAAAGTTTGTCATTAAGTACTAGCAATTCTTCCTTAGTAAATGTTGCTTTTCTTTTCCTCCTTTCTGTTCTGTTCCTGTTACTTCCTCATGACCACCCTCTTCAATTGGAGAACCATTGGAAACCATGTCAATCTCTAGTCCAAGGTCTTTCCAAATGACAAAGTAATGGATTTTGCAGCAGAGTTGGCACCTAAATTTTGTTGTTGTTAAGTGCCGTTGGGTCAATTCCAACCCATAGTGACCCTGTATAGGGTTTCCAAGGAGCAGCTGATGAGCTTGAACCACCAACTTTGCAGTTCAAAGGACTTTGCAGTCTGATGCATTAGCCCACAGCATTTTAGAATTACATAAAACCCAAATCAAGCTCATTGCCAATTCGACCAACTGTACAGGATAGAGTAGTTCCCCAGACTTTCCAAGGCTGTCAGTCTTTATGGAGGCAGATGGCTTTATTATTCTCCCACAGAGCAGCTGCTGGATTCGTACTGCCAACCTTTTTATTCATAGCCCAATGCTTAACCCCCTGCACTATCAGGTTGCGGTGTGGTTACGTGCCGTGGAGTCAGTTCTGACTCATAGCGACCCTGCACAGGGTTTCCGAGGCTGTAAAGCTTTACGGGAGCAGAAAGCCTCATTTTTCTCCCATGGAACAGCTGGTAGTTTCGAACTACTGACCTTGTGGTTTGCAGCCCAATTCATAACCACTATGCTACCAGAGCTCCCCTTATAAATATGTATGGATATATATATATATATAAAGGCACAGAACCTTTTTAAAGTGTTGAAGAGCAAAGATGTCAACTTGAGGACTAAGGTGCGCCTGACCCAAGCCATGACATTTTCAATAACCTCATATGCATACGAAAGCTAGACAGTAAATAAGGAAGACCGTAGAAGAATTGATGCTTTTGAGTTACGGTGTTAGAGGAGAATATTGAAAGTGCCATGAGCTGCCAAAAGAACCAACAGATCCGTGTGGGAAGAAGTATAGCCAGAGTGTTCCTTGGAGGTCAGGATGGCCAAACTTTGTCTCGCATACTTCAGACATATTGTCAGGAGGGACCAGTCGCTGGAGAAGGATGTCATGTTTGATAAAGTGGAGAGTCGGAGACAAAGAAGAAGACCTTCAACTAGATGGATTGGCCAGATGACAGCATCGATGGACTCAAGCGTGGCAACAGTAGTGAGGTTGGCCCAGGATCGGGCAGTGTTTCGTTCTGCTGTGCATAGGGTCGCTATGAGTCGGTACCGACTCTATGGCACCGAACAATAACAGCATTTAGCTCAAGAAAATTACTCATGTAGTTGTGGAGGCTGGTGAGTACTAAATTGGTGGGTCACTTGTCAGACTGGAGGTTTCTCCTGAACCCCAACTCAGAAGGTCAGACAGGAGGCTGCTTGTTCACGTACGCCACACCCCCAAGGAAACCCCACTTACAACTGATTGGCTGAACACATCAGATTCCATCATGGAGATTGATTGTGTCACTAAGTACCTGCCAGATTACATCATTACCAAACTATGAAGTGCTGTGACTCAGTCGTGGTCCAGCCGAGTTGTCACACAACCGTAACCATCGCCGTGTTGAAGGTGTATTTAAGTATAAGTGTTCTTTGCCCTCCCATTTTCAAAAGTTTGCTTTTTGCCTTTAAGACAGACCTACCTGATTTTGCTAACTAAAAGAAATCCAAAGAGGATTTTCACTTTGATGAAAAAAGCTGAAAAGTAAAGGTAGCATTCCAAGTACGTTTGAAACAAACCGTAAAAGAGGCTTGGAGAGTGCTCAGATTCCTTCCCCTGAAACAACTCTAAGCATCACAGCTGGGAGTCACCAAAGCTTTGACCTGTGCCTGTGGACAGTATGTGTATGCACTGCACATTCCGATTCACAGCGACTCTATAGGCAAAGTAGATCTGCCATGGGCGACCCAGCCTATAATCTGTGTGGACGACGGTAGGCTCTCTCATCTGTCTCCCTTGGAGTGGCTAATGGGTTATCAGTCCATCACCTAACCAGGGCTCCTGGGAACGCTATATGTTGGTGTTGTTTTCGATTTCTTGGCATAGTTGAGTGACCACCTCCAGTGCTGCCTCAGTTTCTTAAAATCTTTCTATTTGTATTCCATCAGTTCCTGGAGCCTTGTTTTCACCAGTGCCTCCAGACAGTGCAGTTTGGACTTCTTTCTTCAGCACCATCTTTTCTTGATCATATGCTACCTCTTGAAGTGGTTGAATATCGACCATTTCTTTCTGGTACACTGACTCTGTGTATTCCTTCCATCTTTTGATGCTTTCCGCATCATTCAATATTTTGCCCATATAATCCTTTTTGCAACCCAAAGCTTGGGTTTTTTTCTTCAGTTCTTTTAGCTTGTGAAACTCTGGATGTGTGCTTCTCTATCGGTTTTCTAGTTCCCGGTGTTTGCACTTTTAATTATAATACTTTATTTTGTCTTCTCAAGCAGCATCAGAATCAGTAGATTGACTCAAGACGGCTCAGAAGCCTACCCACACAGTGAGAGAGCGGAGCACCTTCGTGCATGAGACTTGCCTGCAGAGTGAGGTGCCCCTGGACACTTGTCAGTGGAGTTAAGCTCTCTGAACTTCCAACTAAGGCTTTATTGGTAGAATGGGGTGCCCCTGGACACTTATCAGTAGAGCTGAAGAATTTTGTAACACTTGCTTGTGAAGATCTGAACCAGGCAGACCTATTCTGGAGATCAAGGAGTGCGGGCTGCCTCAGTCTCCAAGGATAGAGTCACTCACTACCTCTGGAGATTCTAAGGCTGTGGTCAGTTTCAAGGAGTTGACTTCTTCACCAACTTGGTTTCCAAGTGTGGGGCTTCCCTTAAGATGGGGTCTCTGCCCAAAACTGAGGGGATGGGGTTGCTATGCCAGAGGGGGTAGAATAATGGGGTCTATGTACTTCTGAAGTTGGTGTTTCTGTCTCTCTTAGCTTTGCCCAAAGAATGATGTGCTTTTCAATTTATGTCAAGTCAAGTCGTTTTGGCATCTTCAAGGGACTTAAATTGTGTTTCTTACAATGCTAGTTGAGTTTGGGAAACAAAAAGATGTCTGAAGGGACTGTTGTTCGGTGCCATTGAGTCGGTGCCAACTCATAGCCATCTATGCACAGCAAAACAAAACACTGCCCGATCCTGGGTCAACCTCATTATTTTTGCTTGAGCCCATTGATGCTGCCATTTGGCCAATCCATCTCGCTGGGGGTCTTCCTCTTTTTTCTCTGACCCTCCATCTTACCAAACATGATGTCCTACTGCAACGACTGGTCCCTCCTGACAATATGTCCAAAGTATGAGAAATGAAGTTTGGCCATCTTGGCCTCCAAGGACCACTGCGGCTGTACTTCTTCCAAAACAGATCTGTTGGTTCTTTTGGCAGCTCATGGCACCGTCAATATTCTCTTCCAACACCATAACTCAAAAGCATCAATTCTTCTATGGTCTTCCTTCTTTACTATCCAACTTTCACATGCATATGAGGTTGTTGAAAATACCACGGCTTTGATCTTGGCTGAAAGCAGAGAATATCAGAAAGATATTTACCTGTGCTTTATTGACTACACAAAGGTTTTTGACTGTGTGGATCATGACAAGCTATGGACAATATTGTGAAGTATGAGTATTCCAGAGCACTTAATTCTGCTCATAAGGAATTTGTACATGGACCAAGAGACAGTTGTTCGAACAGAACATGGGAACAATGGATGGTTTAAAATTAAGAAAGGTGTACGACAGGATTGCATTCTTTCACCATATTTATTCAATCTGTATGCTGAGCAAATAATCCGAGAAGCTGGGTTATATGAAGAAAAACGTGGCATCAGGATTGGAGGAAGACTCATTAACAACCTGTGATATGCAGATGATACAATCTTGCTTGCTGAAAGTGAAGAGGACTTAAAATATTTACTGATTAAGATCAAAGAGCACAGTCTTTGGTATGGATTGCATCTCAATGTAAAGAAAACAAAAATCCTCACCACTGGACCAATAAACAACATTCTTATTAACGGAGTAAAGATTGAAGTTGTCAAGGACTTCATTCTTCTTGGATCAGCTATCAACACTCATGGTAGCAACAGTCAAGAAATCAAACGACATATTGCATTAGGCAAATCTGCTGCACAAGACCTTTTTTAAGTGTTGAAGAGCAAAGATGTCAGCTTGAAGACTAAGGTGTGCCTGACTCAAGCCATGGTATTTTTAATTACCTGAAGGGACTAGATCACAGCTATAGAGTGATGGAGTAAGGTTTCCCAAAAAAGAACCAATAGATATGTTTTGGAGGAAGTGCAGCCAGAGTGCTCTTTAGAGGCCAAGATGGCCAAACTTAATCTCTCATACTCCGGACATATTGTCAGGAGGGACCAGTCGCTGGAGAAGGATATCATGTTTGGTAAGGTGGAGGGTCAGAGAAGAAGAGGAAGACCCTCAATGAGATGGATTGGTCCAGTGGCAGCATCAATGGACTCATGCGTGGCAACAGTAGTGAGGTTGGCCCAGGATCAGGCAGTGTTTCATTCTGCTGTTCATAAGGTCACTATGGGTTGGTACCGACTCGATGGCACCTAACAACAACAACAACAACAAGTGTGGAACTGTAGCATCAGCACTGAATTGTGAACCACAAGGTCAGCAGTTCAGACCCACCAGCTGCTCCTTGGAAACCCTAAGAGTTGAAACCAACTCCAAGGAATTTTTTTTGTTTTGTTCCTGGAAGGGAACTTGCTTGGGTGTGCCCTTCCTGGAAGGTGGGGTGTGGTGAGTCATATTGCAGACTATCAAGTAACCTGGCAGTCAGAGGCCTCAGGCCCAATCCTGTAACTTTTCTAATCTGCAATCATGTAAATACCCTGATTATGGTCCTTCCCCACACCTGCCTGCAGCAAGGAATGAACGGATGTGTCCCCAACCAAGCGGTAGAGAAGGATTCTTCCGTTTTCTGGAACTAGGCCCTGCAGTCATATATATTTTGGATGCTTTTATGACCTCATGCTGACCATTTCCCTCATCAGGGTGATTTGTCTTCATGCTCTCTTTGTCCTGTTTAAGACCTTATAAAGGGGTTTCCATAAAACATATTTGAATTTGTTTCCACCCCCACTCCCCCCAGGAGCCACTATCTGTGTGTTTGAGCCCTTCGGTACCTCTCTGAATCTCAGTGTCCTCATCTATACAAACCAATCTCAAAACCTCACTGCACTCCAGCAACAATAAAGGACAGAGAACTAGCCCACAGAGTCTGCTCCTCAGACTGTAAATCACTTCGGAAGCAGTCTGCTACATGTTTCTTAGGATGAGATGACGGGTAGTTCAAACAGCTGATCTTTCAGGTAGGACCCTAGCGCTTTCAACACTGCATCACCAGGGCTCTTTCATCTATTGAACAGGAAGAATAGCACCTACATCATGAACTACTAACCATAACGTTGGCAGTTCAAACCCACCAGCAGCTCCTTGGAAACCCTCTACAGGGTAGCTATGAGTCAAAACTGACTTAATGACACGTAACTACAACAATATCATAAACTACAACTTATCTATCAATTTATTGTAATATGGTGGCTGGAAAATAGAACACTGGTGTTTCAAATACCCATGGTGGACAGGTGTCAGCAGAGATTCAAGACTAAGAAAGACTTGTTTTTGTTACCTGCCATTTCGGACTCATCGCGACCTTGTATAGGGTTTCCGAGGGTTTGGACAGTGCTTTTCCGACAGCAGCACACGAGGATTCCACTAGGAAGAGGCATCAGCCACTGAAAAGCTGATGAGTAGCAGCAGAATATTGTATGATGTCGTGCAGCCCTTCAGATTGGAAGTCACTCCAAATATGGCTGGAGAAGAGCTGCCTTCTCAAAGCAGAGACAACCTTAACGACGTAGATGGATCAAAGCTTTCAGGACCTTCATTTGTTGATGGGGCACAACTCACAATGAGAAGAAACTGTGTTAACAACAATGGTTGCAATATAACAATAATTCCGAGGGTGACGCTGGATGGGCATGGGGTTGCTAGGAGTCCCAGCTAACTCAATGACAACACATCATAGAGGATTAAATGAATAAATGAGTCTAAAGCACTTAGTGCATACATTCCTGATGTGGCACTTAGGAAAAACACTGGGCTGAATTCCTGGTTTGGTGCTGTGGGCTAATGCGTCAGACTGCAAAGTCATTTGAACTGCAAGGTCAGTGGTTCAAGCTCACCAGCTGCTCCTTGGAATCCCTATACAGGGTCACTATGGGTCGGAACCAACTTGATAGCAGTTAACATTTACATCGTGACAACTCAACGACATTTAACAACCAGAGGCTCCAAACTTTCTCAGTTCACCTGTTCTTAACCCATCCATTGCTGCTTAGTCGATTCTGACTGATGGGACCCTATAGGACCCTGTAGGACCCTATATATATGATTTATATGTTATATAAATCATATATAAATAGCACCACAGCGTTTCCAAGACCCTAAGTCTTCACAGAAAGTTCACTGCCATATCGTTCTTCCATAGAGCAGCTGCTGGGTTTGAACTGTGAACCTACTCATTAGCAACTGAATGCTTTGACCACTGTGCTCACTAATTTTTCTCAGTGCCCCAGCCCCAAAAAACCATTCAACAGTTCCATTTATTATGCAATGTTGTAATAAAAAAATTTGAATGCTATTTCAAGGTAAAAAATAGAGGTTTATTAAGGGTTTGGAGTCCCGGTACAGGATAAGCACTGGACTGCTAATCGCAAGAACAGTGGTTTAAACCCACCAGTTGCTCCTCAGAAACTCTATGTTGTTAAGTGCCATGGGGTTGGTTCAGACTCATAGCAACCCTGTACAGGGTTTTCAAAGAGCAGCTGGTAGGTTTGAACCACCAACCTTGCAGTTAGCAGTTCAGTGCCTGCCGATCCTACAGCACCACACCAGGAGTCCTTGGAAACCCTGTGTACGGTTGCTATGAATGGAAACTGACTGGACTGCACTTAACAGCAACATCAAGTGTTTGAAGAATGATTCAGGAATTTGATAGTCCATTAAAATGAAGCCATGAAGCCGGAGGCACAAAAATCACACAGATGTTTGTACAGGGTTAAGACAACGAACGGGGCTCACGATATTTGGATGTTTAGGTGCACATTTTCTCAGGTGGGGCTGTCAGTGAAGGAACTAAAGTGCTGAGAGTTGGGTCTGCTGACCGGAGCCAGGACAAGGTCAAGATGGGACTTGTCTGAAATCACATAGCAAACAGGTTTGCTATGTATTGATTCATCTATCTTAACATTCGATTAACCGAGCAAATCTGTTTGCTATCTTAAGACACTGACTCCTGGTGTGGTGCTGTAGGATCAGTATTGGACTGGGAACCACAGGGTGGTGAGTTCAAATCTGGCTGTTCCTTTGAAACCCTATACAGGGTCGCTATGAGTCCGAACTGACTCAATAGCACTTAACATCTTAAGACATAGGTTTCCTGAAAACGTATAGTACAGGCATTTCTTAATAATAATGTTGTTATGAAGTGCCATTGAGTTGGTTCCAACCTATAGCGACCCTGCATAGGGTTTCCAAGGAGCAACTGGTGAGCTTGAACTGCCAACCTTGCAGTTCAAATGGCTTTGCAGTCTGGTGCATTAAACTTCATTGTTATAACATGGTAAATCAGATAAGTTGGAAAGAACTTGCTTGTAACTTAACAATATTATTGTCTGAGAGCATCCTGCATAAAGGGGATTTAAATAATCATTTGCATCCCCTCTGGGAACAGAGATAAGGGTCACAGAGGGAAGATTTCCATAGTTAGCTGAAGCTGGAATGGAGTCTGGTCTCAAATACGAAATTAGTCATTTTACTATGTTGTTGTTTAGTGCTGTGAAGTTGGTTCCAACTCATAGCAACCCTGTATAGGATTTCCTCAGAGTCCTAGTATGGTGCTACAGGGTAAGCGCTGGACCAAAAGACCAGCAGTTCAAACTCACCAGTCGCTCCTTGGAAACCTTCTTATACAGAGTCACTATGAATCAGAATCTATCGACAGCACTTAACAACAACAATGACATAGGGTTTCCAAGGAGCGGCTGGTTCGTTAGAACCACCAACCTTGCAGTTAGCTGTCCACAGCGCCACACTACACCAAGTGCTTTTATTTTCAGTGCTCTTGATCAGTAGCAAATTCCAGACAATTTGATAAATATTTAGGATAAATCCTAAAAACCTAGTAGCCCTTTGAAAAAGTAACTCCAATAAATTGAAAGAAAATGATTATTTAATTCTGAAATCACCACAATCGGTATTTGGAAGTGTGTGCCTGCTGGACCTTCTACAACTTCTCAAGTCGTAGGATCAGGTCGGACATCTCCCTCAACCTCATTTCCTGTCTCACGTTGATTTTCTCCAGACCCTGGCTTTCTGTCTCAGCAACCACCTGATTCCCAGCTTTGCAGCGAAACATGAAGTCATGGAAGGGAAGGTAATGTGATCTAGTGTCAAAACCATGTAGTGCTCAGAGCCAGTAATGAGAGTGGTGTCTAGCAGATATCCGGGCGCTCTCCTCCAAAACGTAAATTCTCCTGCATTGTCTCTGTTCATTTTCTGTGTCCCACCACATAGCCTGAGAACTGCAGCTGCAAACCCTTTATAGTTTTTGAATCTAGTTGAGGAGCCAGTCCACTGGACCATAAAATACATTGATTTGCTTCCCACAATTTCCACCCTGAATATCCAACTTCACATTCCCCTCTTCCATTTGGGGCCGATTCCAGAACTTTCAAAGCAATTGGGCTTTGGAGTTTCCAGTGGGGGTAGGTTGGGAGTACAAGGGGGTGTCTGTTCCCCCCTCCCCTCTGCTGACATCTCTGGTATTGGGCAAAGAAGTATAGAGACAGGTGAGCTCTTGCATCTCAATGTCAAGAAAACAAAAATCCTCAACACTGGACCAATAAACAACATTCTTATCAACAGAGAAAAGATTGAAGTTGTCAAGGACTTCATTCTTCTTGGATCAACTATCAACACTCATGGAAGCAGCAGTCAAGAAATCAAACGAGGTATTGCATTAGGCAAATCTGCTGCACAAGACCTTTTTAAAGTGTTGAAGAGCAAAGATGTCAGCTTGAGGACTAAGGTATGACTGACCCAAGCCATGGTATTTTCAATAACCTCATATGGATGCGAAAGCTGGGCAGTGAATAAGGAAGATTGTAGAAGAATGGATGCCTTTGAAATGTGGTGTTGGAGGAGAATACTAAAAGTGCCATGGACTGCCAAAAGAACCAATAGATCTGTTTTGGAAGAAGTGCAGCCAGAGTGCTCCTTGGAGGCCAAGATGGCTAAACTTCGTCTCTCATACTTTGGACATATTGTTTGGAGGGAACAGTCGCTGGAGAAGGATGTCATGCTGGGTAAGATGGAGGGTCAGAAAAAAAGAGGAAGACCCCCAATGAGATGGATTGGCCAGGTGACATCATTGATGGCGTCAAGTGTGGCAGCGGTAGTGAGGTTGGCCCAGGATTGGACATTATTTCGTTCTGCTGTGCATGGGGTCGCTATAAGTCGGTTCTGACTTGATGGCACCTGACAACAACAACAACAACAGGTGATCTCTTACAAGGCACAGATCCAAGATTTGTGAGACCTGAAGCTTACAAAAAATTGTGAAATGTCAGAGACTCTCAAACACTAAAATCAAAAAGGAACCCAGATTCTTAGACTTTATCACTTCATGGTTCCTCTCTGCAGAGACAGTAACAAGGTTGCATCTCACCTCTTGTTGGTTATTCTGCTTCCGGGGTTCACCCTGAATGGCATGAACTCTGTGAGGGATCGCACAGAGTTGCTAGTGCTTCCATAGTGTGCATGGGGAGGGGAGTCCTTTGGAAGCCTCTGAGAGGACTGTGCGCCCTTTTGCACAGTCCCCTCATTCAGATCCAGTGGGGCCTTTTGTACTGGAGTCTGAGGTCCCCACTGTCCTCACCCATGGACAGCCTTCTTGGATGGGTTAACCCAACTCCAGATGTTCTTCCATGATGTCCACTCAACCAAGAAGAAACTGACTTCATACATGGGAAAAGCTCAAGTCAGAGAGTTAGTTGAGAACTGCTTAACACCCCCCCACACCCTTCATATCTACAGACTTCTCCCCCACTCCCCCACCCCCCCGCCATAATACCGATTTCCTGATCTGCAAGAACTCTCTGCAACAGAAGTCCAACCAATGAACGAATAAGTATGTTGGTTGTAGAGCTAAAAGGTGATGATTGGTGATAAGGCTGGTGTCGGTTGTCCCTAGTATTTCCCAATAAGTTCAGGGTGGGTCTTGAAGACTCTCTGAATTTAGGATATGGGGGTCACATACTAGATTCCTAGTGTGATGAGGTGAGATCAGCATTGGACTTTGAACCACAGGGTCAGCAGTTCAAACCCACCATCTATTCCTTGGAAACCCTATACAGGGTCATTATGAGTGGGAATTGATTCAGCAACACTTTAACAACAACAAGAATTAGAGCTTCAATTCTAAAGCCTAATTTGTTGAGGACTGCCGTTCACATGTAGAGTTTTAACTCCATTTTCAGTATTGACATAAATTCAACTTCCATTTGAGTTCTTTTTGACCACAAATCAGCAATGTAAAAAGATTTACCCTCAGGCAGAGGGTGTTTCAAAGTAGATTACAGCTCCCTCACCAGCCCTGGGAGGGGCAGTCTTGCCTCAGGGAACTTGCCTGGGTTTGTCTTTCATGGAAGCTGGGATGGCAGGATTGCATGGTCTTAAATCATACTGTGCACTCTCAAGTAGCCATGTGGTCAGAGGGCCCCAGAACCAGTCCTGTAAACTGCTTTTCTAATCTGTAAAGTTGTTAGGTTCCAACTCATGTATCAATCCAGTGCTTATCCTACAGCACCAATCTGCAATGTTGTTGTGGTTAAGTGCCATCACGTCTGTTCCAACTCATAACGACCCTGTATAATGTTTCTGAGGAGCAGCTGGTTAATTTGAACCACGCACCTTGTAGTTCAAACCAACCACATGCATATTTCAGTCATGATCTTTCCTCCCACCAATTCCATCCCCCTGTCTATAACATGATGAACTGATCTGCTTCCAGTCAAGGTTTGTTAACCATTTCCTGTTTTCCATGGTCTATAGGGAGTCCTTGTGCGGTGCTGTGGGCTAATGTGCTGGACTACAAAGTCATTTATTTGAACCACAAGGTTGGTGGTTCAAGCTCACCAGCTGCTCCTTGGAAACACTATACAGAGTCACTATATGTCGGAACCGACTGGTCGGCACTTCACAAGAACAACAACATAGGAAGTCCACCAGCTGTTTCACTGGAGAAAGATGAGGCTGTTTCTGAAACTATGGAACAGTTCTCCTCAGCACTATAGGATTAGTGTAGGAAATTATGAGTTAGGCTACAAACCTCAAGGTCAGCAGTTCAAATCTAACAGCCGCTCCTTGGGAGAAAGATGAGATTTTCTACTCCTGTATAGATTTACAGCCTCAAAAACCCTATACAGGGTGACTATGACTTAGGACCGACTCCACGGCACAAAACTACCACCAGCACCATAGGATTGTTGTGAGTTCAACTCAGTGGGCTCATTAAGCCACAGGGCTGTGGCTCTTTGGACACCACTGTGGCCTCTTGAAGACAGTCTCCCTCATCTAGATGATGTGTCTTGATCTTTGTTCTGTTTAAGATCTAATAAAGGGGTTTCTGTAAAATACATTTGAATTTGGGTCTTTTCACTCCTGAACTTCCTTTGGTCATGACTTTGGGGCTCAGCCACAATTCTGAAACAAAAGAAAAACCTATAGACAATGTCATATTGTGTACTCATTGTTACTGTTTGGTACCATTGATTTGATTCCGCCCATAGCGACCCTAGGCCCAACAGAACTCAATACTGCCCAGTCCTGCGCCATCCTCACAATTGTTAGGCTTGAGCCTATTACTGCTGCCACTGTGTCAATCCATCTTATTAGGGGTCTTCCTCTTTTTTGTTGACCTTTCTGTAGGGACTGGTGTCCCTCTCCAAGGACTGGTCCCTTCTGATAACATGTCCAAAGTATGACAGCTGAAGTCTTGTCATCCTGGCCACTAAGGGGCATTCTGGTTGTACTTCTTTCAACTCAGATTTGTTTGTTCATCTCGCAGCTCATGGCACTTTCAATATTCTTCTCCAACACCATAACTCAAATGCATCAATTCTTCTATAGTCTTCCTTATTCATCATCCAACTTTCACATGCATATGAGGCAATTGCAAATACCATGACTTGGGTCAGGCACACCTTGGTGGTGGTGGTGTTGGTAAGTGCCATTGAGTCGGTCCAACTCATAGCGACCCTATATAGGGCTTCTGAGGAGCAGTTTATGGGTTTGAACTGCTTGAACAAGGTTCAAATCAACCTTTAGGTGCAGAGCTTATCCTACAGCACCTTGTTGTTGTTGTTAAGTGCCAGCGAGTCACTTCCAACCCATAGTGACCCTGTATAGGGTTTGAAAGTACCTTGGTTTGGGTGAGGCGCACCTTAGTACTCAAACTGTTATCTTTGCTCTTGAGCACTTTAAAGGGGTCTTGTGCAGCATATTTGCCTAATGCAATACTTCATTTGATTTCTTGACTGCTGCTTCCATGAGTGTTGATTATAGATCCAAGCAAAATGAAGTCATTGACAACTTCAATCTTTTCTCCATTTATCATGTTATTTCTTGGTTCAGTGAGCATTTTTGTTTTCTTTTTATTGAGGTGCAACCCTATTGAAGGCTGCAGTCTTTGAGCTTTATCAATAACCATGTTCAGTCCTCTTCATTTTCAGCAAGCAAGGTGGTATCATCTACATATCACAGGTTGTTAATGAGTCTTCCTCCATCCTGACGCCAAGTTTCTTTTTTCATATAACCCAGATTCTACAATGATTTGCTGAGCTTGCAGAATGAGTAAGTATGGTGAAAGAATCAGGTGCACACCTTCCTGATTTTAAACCACTAAGTATCTGTGGTAGTTAAGGTTTTGTCAACTTGACTGCGTCAAGAGTCCCAGTGGTTTAGCAGTTGAGATGTGGTTACCCCCATGGTAAGCACGAATACAGTGTCCTACAGTGTACTTAACTTGATGATGACTGGGTATTAGCAGCCAATCCATTGAAAGGGGGTGTGGCCTGCTATCAATATAATGGACACTCATGCAAAGCTTGCTTGCTTTTCTGCTGGGTCTGACTCTGGCATCTGTCTCATCCTCCAACCTCTGGTTCTTCGGACTTGAACCAGTGACTTGCTCTATTATTTGCCTGCCTGCCAGACCTGTCTGCCAGCTTGTCTGTCTGACTTCTGGACCTGCCTGCCGGTCTTGGTTCATCTGACCTGGACTTGAACTCTCCCAGCTCTAAAATTGGTAGCCATTCCCTCGATATAAGCTTCTCTTTATCTATGTTGTTGTTGGAAGTGCCATCAAGTCGGTTCCGACCCATAGTGACACTTTATAGGGTTTCTGAGGAGCTACTGGTGAGCTTGAACCACCAACCTTGCAGTTCAAACGGCTTTGCAGTCAGGCACATTAACCTACAGTGCCACACCTATCTATCTATCTATCTATCTATCTATCTATCTATCTATCTATCTATCTATCTATCTATCTATCTATCATCTATCTATCTATCTATCTATCTATCTAAAATGTTAGATCCATTTATGTAAGTTTCACTGGTTTTGCTTCTCTAAAGAACCCAGCCTTAGACATTTGATACCAAGAGTGGTTCTAGAAAACACAATCATTAGCATGAGTTTTCTAACTTGGCTCTCAAGTCTGACTAATTTTAAAGGCACTGATAAGCTCTGTCTTCCTTAGTCACAAGGGTGAGGGCGCTGTTAATCCATGGCATCAGGTACAATATTAATACACAAATGATCACGTATTGGAGAGAAGCAAGGGCCTGGGTGATACTTTTCTGCAATTTTTGTCAGAATGAGAAATATAGAGAAACTGGTTTGTTGATCCAATTTAACAAATCAAGTGGTAAAACAAAGAGATGCACTCAGGGCTAAAAAAGTCACAGCTCAAGCATCACATTAAAAACCTCAAAGTTTCCATTTGTACCACCAATGAGAACCTAATTTCCTGTAGTAGCAGAGCTGATATTGCTGGAAAGACAATGCAGAGAGTATCATTCTAACAGTGGCTGAATTACTGCCCTGTCACCCTTGTTAACATGTTTCTACCCAGCAGCCTGTGAATAATTTTCCCTCCCACTCCTTATCCTCTACCCCTACCCCATAACCATCATAGATTGTTTCTTTTATCAAGAAAACCTTTTCTTAACTCTACAACATTCGTCTCATGCAATATTCGTCCATTTGAGCTTCACTAATTTCACTCAATGTAAAGAAAACACCACTGGACCAATAAACAACATTCTTATCAATGGAGAAGAGATTGAGGTTGTCAAGGACTTCATTCTTCTTGGATCAACTATCAACACTCACGGAAG
>NW_006408523.1:10163602-10164816 GCF_000296735.1 Chrysochloris asiatica | reverse complement strand
TCAGTAGTTGGAAAATATGGCCCTGTTGAAAGGGAAAAAACAACCCGGCATCACTCATCAACCATACCGCACACCAGATGGCCCATCTAGAGACTTTTATTCAGGGTGAGGAAGAGGAAGGTGACGTCTGCCCAAGAGAGAAGGCAGAAGAAGAAGAGAGAGTCAACAGGAAATGAGTGGTCTTATATAGGTTCAACAGGAAGGGCGTGGTCATTGCTGCGGTGATTTAGCTCTGGCCTATCAAAAGCCATGTTGCCCTTTAAACTATGTGCCTTGTAGCTTAGGGCGAGGAAACAGAAACCTAAGATTACAAAATGGAGTTGAAGTGGGGGAGAGGGAAGAACCCGGAAGGTACAGCCTAAAATGGCGGACCTGATTGTGACTAACTGATTATTGTAACACCTGTTGATAGAATTGATGCTGCATAGTGCATGATAAAATTTTACATGACCTATGAATTATTCATTAAAAGTACCTTTTAAAATAACACAAAAGGCAACTGTACACGTGGACCACATCAAATGGAATACACAGGAATCAAACTGACTACATCTGTGGGAAGACACAACAGAAAAGCTCAATATCATCTGCCAAACCAAGGCCCGGGGCCAACTCTGGAACAGATGATCAATTGCTCATATTCAAGTTCAGGCTAAAGCTGAAGAAAATGAAAACAAGTCCATGAATGGCAAAATATGACCTTGAACATATTCCACCTGATTTTAGACGTCACCTCAAGAACAGATTTGATTCATTAGTTACTAATGATCAAAGACCAGAGAGTTGTGGGATGGATGACAACAAGAATATCATACATGGAGAACACAGAAAAAATTAGAAGAATTCAGGAAAACACTACAAGAACAGACACAAAATAAATGCAAAATTTTAAACAATACACAACCTGTAACAAATTCAAAATCAGAAGATTAATAATTAGATTTCAGTAATGGACAAAGCATTTAGAAAGGGCAAAGAAGTAGGATCAGCACTGGACTTCAAACTGTAGGTCAGCAGTTCAAACCCATCAGCTGCTCCTTGGAAACCCTATCTATACAGGGTTGCTGTGAGTAGAAACAAACCTGAAGGCATTTAACAAGAAGAAGAAGAAAAATCTCTCAATACTGGTAAGCTAGAAGAACAATCAGAAAAAAAGAAGGAAGAAAACCTAAAAGTTATGTGTGATATCATGAAGAGGAATGATCTATGATGGG
>NW_006408523.1:10156234-10162367 GCF_000296735.1 Chrysochloris asiatica | reverse complement strand
CTTCAATATGCTGTCTACAAGAGATACATCAAAAAGATGGAGACAGTCTAAATGCCTGTCAACAGAAGAATGGTTAAACAAACTTTGGCACACACACAAAATGGAACACAACTACAGTGTTGAAGAATAAGGATGAATCTGCAAAACACCTCACCACATGGATGAACTTGGAGGACATTCTGCTGAGTGAAATTAGTGAAGCTCAAAAGGACAAATGTATGAAATCAATGTTGTAAAAAACTAAGAAAAGGTGTTCTTGATAAAGGAAACAATCTGTGGTGGCTATGGTGGGAACGGGGGGAGCAACGAAGGAAAATTATTCACAGGCTAGAGAGTAGACACATGTTAGCGTGGGTGACAGGGCAGGCAATACACAAGATGAAGATTAGAAGAGGAAAGGTTGAGGTTGGCAGGGGCCGGGGGATTGCATTTTAAAGTGAGTAGCGGTAAACACTGCTAACTGATGGTATATGGAGGGTATTGCAATCATTGTAATGAAGCCAAGTATAGGATTTGTTGAATCTAAAACTGATGATCTGCTCTGTGAACCTTCACTCAATTCACAATAAAAACTTGGGGGAAAAAAGTTGCAGGTCACATCCTCAGGAAGCGCTCTTACATTCGGTCAGGGTTGTGATGGGATTAAGGGTATCACAGCCCACCCTTAATCCTCCTTTGGTTTGTCACATCAGATTATGGGGAATTATCACATAGCTGCTACATTGCATCATTACATAATGACCAAACCACTGAGAACCACAAGCTAGCTAAAATGACACGTATTTTGCAAGGGACATAATTCAATCTAAGACATGATGTAATCACACTCCAGGATGACATCTAATATGATGTACTCACTTCCGTGATGAGATCTCTAACCAGTAGCCAATCAACTGAAAGCAAGTTTCCTCAGGGGTGTGGTTGGCTTCCAATATATCTGGATGCCTGGCAAAACTCTCCTGCTTCTGTGTTATCATCACCCGAAATCCTCTGGACTTTAGCCAGTGGCCTGCTGTATTTCCTACCTATACTGGGGAGACATTAGCCTCTGCCACTGGTTAGTCAGCCGTCTGCCATCTTACATATGGACCTTGGGTTCCCTCACCTCTGCAGCCAACAGCCTATTTCTGACCTCTGACCTTGGGTTTGTCTGTGCCTGTAGCTAAATGAGTCAGGCAAAGTCTCTAGTCTGACATCTGACATACAGCCTTGGAATTTACCAATCTCTACAACTATGTGAGGCATTTCCATGAGATAAATCTCTCTGTGTATATATATATATATATAAAACCAGCGAATATATATATAGTTGCTGCTGTTAAATGCATATATATAGGAGCTCTGGTAGTGTAGTGGTTACGAATCGGGCTGCAAACCTTAAGGTCAGCAGTTCGAAACTACCAGCTGTTCCGCAGGAGAAAGATGAGGTTTTCTGCTCCCGTAAAGATTTACAGCCTTGGAAACCCTGTACAGGGTCGCTATGAGTCGGTTCCAACTCCACGGCACATAACCACCACTATAGATAGATAGATAGATAGATAGATAGAGAGAGAGAGAGAGAGAGAGAGAGAGAGAGAGAGAGAGAGAGAGAGAGACAGAGAGAGCACGTTCTGGTGTGGTGCACTGGACTGCAAAGTCAGTTTGAACTACAAGGTTGGCAGTTCAAGGTCACCAGCTGCTCTTTGGAAATCCTATTCAGGGGTCACAATGGGTCAGAATCAACTCAACAGCATTTAACAGCAACAACTATATATATATTTGCTGGTTTTCCTCCTCTAGAAAACCCAGTCTAAGTCAAATATCTATCTTGTAGAATATCATGAGGATAAAATGAGACATGTAATAAAATCTTTAGCACAGTGTCTGGTATGTAGGAAACACTCCATAAATGTAAGCTGTAAAATATTTTTTACACTTTTTGTTGTTAGTTGAGTGAAGGTTACAGAGCAAAACAGTTTTCTATTCAACAATTCACACACATTTTGTTTCATCTCATTGACTGCACTCCCACAATGGAACCTCCCTCCTCTCACTCCCTCTTCATTAAAGCCTTCTGAAGTTTGTCTTATGACAAATGCTGCCCCTGTGATCTCAAAAGGCTGATTAATCTAAGAGCCATGTACCTTGCTACTGGTTTTGTTCCCCTTATAATCTATTATTTGGCTGAAAATTGAGCCACCAGGGCTAAGCTATAATTTTTTATATTATCATTTTGATTCCTTGTTGCTATTCAAGTGGCTACAACAATTTCTGGCACATACTAAGAATTTTTTAATTGGCTAAACCATATATATAAACGAAGAAAGGAAAATGCTACACAAAATCATCGCAATTACATATTTAACTTCACAAAACCAAACAAGAAAAGGAAGAACATTTTTACACATTTTTTTCTGTATTTTCTGACTCCTTTTTGGTTTTTAAAATGTGATGCATTTACAACCAGAAAAATGTAATTATTAAGCATTTAAAATTCTGTTTCTATACACATACTTATTTGTGACTTTGCATTTTAAAAAAAATGTTTTATTGTGAATTATGTGATAGTTTACATGGGAGAACATTAGCTTTACATTCATCCTATCATATAGTTTCATTGCCATGGTTACAATCCCCTCCAGGCATCATCAACCAACCAGAGGGTATACCCCGCAAGCCTGCCCCTGGTCTTCAGCACACAACCCCTCTCCCTCTCTGGGTCTAGGGTCCCCAGCCACTCCATCTTTCCACGTCATTGTCTCTGCTTCCATCTCTGGCATCACTGCTTCTCTTGGTAGGGTCCCGCACTCTGCCCTTCTCACTTGATGGTCCCAGGGACCTCTGCTCCTGGAGTGCAAAGTCAACCACTCCCCTCTTTTTGCTATAAAACGTCCACCTTTACATTTCTAACCTTCACAGTGACTTTGCATTTTGTGTGTCCATAAACCCCACATACTGTCTCTTAAATAAAGAGCAGGCTGATCCTATTGTGGAACCCCTGGTGGCCTGCAGTCCCGGTCCAAGGTCCGGCACTGCCCACCCACCCACCATGGAGACCGAGAGCTAGTTCCCAGAGACCTGCAGGCGGGCCTTGTCTCTGCTGGTGGAGCAGCTGGCGTGCCCTCAGCGCTCACGGTACCAGTACCTCCTTGTTTTCTGCCTCCGGCAACATGCTGGTGTTAGATGGCTTCATCCAGTGCATAGGCACCTAACAACAACAACATCTTCACAGAGTGAAAGAGAAGGCGTTACAAATAGACAGAGGAATGTGTGAGGAAACAGACAAGGGGCACCACATATCACATGCCTTAACGGGGTCTTGTTTGCAGTTTCAAATGCCCTGCATCTCTAGGTGAATTCCAAGGTCCGGAGAAGCACAGGTGGGATGCATGCCCAGGAGTCACTAGGACCCTGGCGACCGGCTGGAACTTGTTTACACAGCAACAGCGGCATTAGAACCTTTGTCTGTCAAATGGTGCCAGAGACAGGCGAGGTAGGAAGTCCAAGGTGACACACAGGAAGTGCCTACTCCAGGCACCAGCACAATGGGAAGATAGTTGGGCTGTCACTGAGGAGATAGATGGACTGTTGGTTAAGCTCATTATAAATTCCAACGCAGTGCTGATTTGTTGTTGTTGTAGGTGCCCTTGAGTGGGCTCCACTATGGGAGACTTCTACACAACCAAAGGCTGGGCTGTCTTGCCCAATCCTGCGCCATCCTCATGATGGCCTCAAAAGGTACAAAAGTTCTCACGGGGGAACAGCAACTTCTCAGCCTGCAATATGAGGGGGAGTCAAAAAGTTTGTTAAAGAATTCCATTACTTTTTCATTCTATTTTCCACACTTTTTGAAGTTCCTTCATAATGTTCTAGTCCTGCAGTTCGCATTTTGGACTCAGGAACTCTGGTAGTGGGTTAGGAGTTGGGCTGCTAACCACAAGGTCAGCAGTTCAAATATACCAGCTGCTCTGTGGGGGAAAGCTGAGGCTTTCTGAAGATTTACAGACTGGGGAAATCCTATACAGGGTGGCTATGAATCAGAATAGACTACACAGCACATAACCACCACCAAAATGATTGAGGGTCCCAAACAACTCTGGGTGTGTGTTCATTTCAGGGGTGTAGAGAAGCGTTACAGCCATCAATATTTATCAGATTAGTGATTAAAGCTGTGAAATTCAAAAATAATAATGAATTAAAAAGAGCAATAATAATTCAATACATGCTCCCCTAAATAACATGTGTCATGTAAAATAACTATCATTAAAAATGATAGTTAAGAGATGAGTGGCATTGTTTTACATTTTGCATTGTTGTTGTTAAGTGCCATCAAGTTCATTCAGACGCACAGTGAGTGACCTTGTATAGGGTTTCTGAGCTTTCAAATATTTCCGGGGACAGAAAACCTCATCTTTCTTGCATGGAGCAGTTGGTGGGCTCGAACCATCGCTGAAATTCCCAAGACACACTGAGCTCTGCTGATCTATAAAATCACAATTTTTGTTGTCATGTGAACAACTCTAGCAGAAACTGGTACTTTCTGTGCTCAACAGACACGATAAGTAGATCCTGTTTTGAGCCGGTTTCTTAGGAGACGTTATAAACTACACAAGTCATTTGAACATTTTTATTACTTTGAAAAAGACTTCAGCTAGGTTAATTTGCTCCTTGTTCCGACCAAAGGCGTTTGCCTAATTAAGGCACTCTGACTTCACGGCTCTGACCACAAGGGGGCGCCTACCTCTGCCTTTTATAAGTCAATATGGGTAACTTCCTTTGTTTTGGTTCAAAATAATTGACTGGGGAGGATTGAGTCCAAAAAAGGAACGTTGAAGATTCGAACATTATGTTTTAATGTAAGGGTTATTAAGTGATTTCCAAAATGGTTCTAAATGTTGGAAGAAGCACTATATAGCATCTTCCTAGCTAATGAGTTTTTCTAACTGACATGCTTAAATTGCAATCCTGGAGTGGCACTGTGGGTTAATAATGCACTGGAGTGCAAGGTCGGTTTGAATTGCAAGGTTGACAGTTCAAACTCATCAGCCGCTCCTTGGAAACCTTGCACAGGGTTGATATAACAACAACACCATGCTTAAATTGCATATGACTTGTTGTCGTTAGGTGCCATCAAGTTGGTTCCGACACACAGTGACCTTACGCACAGCAGAACAAAACACTTTCCGGTCCTACATCATCCTCACAATTGTTGCCACGCTTGAGTCCATCGATGCTGCCACAGTGTCAATTCATCTGGTTGAGGGAGGGCTTTTTCTCTTTCTCTCTGACCCTCCACTTTACCAAATATGATATCCTTCTCCAGAGACTGGTCCCTCCTGACAATAAGTCTGAAGTATGAGAGATGAAATCCAGCCATCCTGGCCACTAAGGAGTATTCTGACTGTGTGTTTTCCAACACAGATTTGTTTGTTCTTCCGGCAATCCATGGTAATTTCAATATTCTTCGTAAACACCATAATTCAAATGCATCAATTCTATGGTCTTCCTTATTCATTGGCCAACTTTCACATGCATATAAGGCTATTGAAAATTCCATGGTCTGCACACTGACATCTTTGCTCTTGAACATTTTAATTAAAGAGGTCTTGTGCAGCAGATTTGCCTAGTTCAATGTGTCATGTGATTCCTTGACTGCTGTTTCCATTAGTGTTGACAGTGGATCCAAACAAAATTAAGCCTTTGATAACTTCAATCTTTTCTCCATTTATCATGATGTTATTTATTGGTATAGTGGTGAGAAGTTTTGCTTTCTTTACATTCAGGTGTAACTCATACTGAAGGCTGTGGTGGTCTTTGATCTTCTTAAGGAAGTATTTTAAGTCCTCTTCACTTTCAGCAAGCAAGGTTTTATCATCTGCATATCACAGATTGTTAATGAGCCTTCCTCCAATCCTGATGCCATGCTCTTCTTCATGTAGTCCAGCCTCTCTGATTATTTGCTCAGCATACAGGTTGAATAAGTAGGTGAAAGTATACAACTCTGGGGCTATAAAGGCATGAAGTGGCTGGGTTACAAGTTTTCAAGAATGTGCTTCGTTTCAGAATGAGGGTGACAAGGTAGAATCCCCACTGAATAGTTTTCCTCTTGTCTAGATGGGTCTGGTAAAAGGGGTTGGGGGAGGATAGGGATAGG
>NW_006408523.1:10154252-10155621 GCF_000296735.1 Chrysochloris asiatica | reverse complement strand
TTGCAACAAAACAAAATACAATTGGTGGAGTGCGAAACTGACAATCTGCCCTGTAAACTAGCACTCAATTCACAATAAAATCTTTAACAATAAATAAATAAATAAAGTGATTAGAGGGTAACTGTTAATATATGGAGGGGACTTACAACCATGTAATGAAGCAAAGTTTATGATTTGTTGAATGTAGAACTGAAAATATCCAACCCTGATGTAGAGCTTTCCTGATTGTAAACCATTCACTATCATCTTGTTCTGTTTTAATGATTCTTGGTCTGTGTACAGGTTACATGTTCTGGAATGTTTTTGCAATATTATCTGTAGTTTGTCATGATCCAAACAGTTAAAAGCCTTTGCATAGTCAATAAAGCACAGATAAACACCTTTCTGGCATTCTCTGCTGTCAGCCAAGATTTATTTGACGTTAGCGATGATATCCCTCATTCCATCTGTTGAATGTAGAACTGAAAGTGAACTCTTCTGAATCAGGCTTGAGTTTCTGACAGTTCGCTGTTAATGTCCAACTCACAGTGACCCTGTTCAGCGTTTCTTAGGAGCAGCTAGTGGATTTGAACTGTCACTTTGGGGAAATGAGTTCTCATCTGAGTTGTTTCTTCTTTCCTTTTGGGAAACTTCAGTTTGGTGTTCGGTTTTCATCAAAAGACCCCTATGTCTGAGACCCTGGGAAGTTAATGTTTTACTGAGAACCTATTTTCCTGTTTTAATGGATTCATCTTACTGAAAACAGCTTAAAGTTGCAGTAGCTACTCTTTGTATGTGTTGCCTTATCTTGTGTCATGCTGTTCCTGACAGTCATAAAAGGAAAATCACAAGGTAGGACACAGACACACACCCTATAAGCCTGTGTGTAGCTCATTCAAGCTGGATCCACAGACCAGGGACTTTGTAGTTCTCATTAAAAATGGCATGCACATGGACACACCTGTAGTGAGTCATCTATAACCTCTGGATGAGTTGAATGATGATGCATGGAGGGGATTGTAATCATTGCAGTGAAACGAAATACAATAGAATGAATGTAAAGCAGATGTTCTCCCATGTAAACTATCACCCAATTTGCAATAAACTTGAATAGAAGACATTAAAAAAAACAACAAAACTGGATGAGATTTTTCTTGAGAGTTTCATCTTTATCAAGAGAGAGTGTCTGTCTGCATTTTCTGTCTGCTATGGGAGCTCTGGTAGCGTAGTGGTTACAAATTAGGCTGCTAACCTCAGGGTCAGCAGTTTGAAACTACCAGTTGTTCCACGGGAGAAAGACAAGGCTTTCTGCTCCTGTAAAGATTTACAACCTCGGAAACCCTGTATGTGTTGTTATGGGTCGGAACCAACTCCATGGCACATAACAACA